>NC_091977.1:227178743-227491327 GCF_044704955.1 Pristiophorus japonicus | reverse complement strand
ATGTTAACAGTCCAGATTAATTAAACTGTACAGTTAAGCAATATGAGCAAATCAAATTTCCCAGTTACTTTGGCCATAACAAGATTATAAAAAGAAAGCAAATGGACAGCAAAGCAAATGATAACCAGTTAAATACTCAATGATACTCATGTATTGTAATGTGGCAAGTGTCAGCTGTGGCTCAGTTGGTAGCACCCTCACCTCCAAGTCAGAATGTTGTTGGTTCAAGTCCCACCCCAGTGCAATACTGAGGGAGTGCTGGACTATCGGAAGTGCCATCTTTCGAATGAGACATTAAACAGAGATCTACACGAGTGACTACACTTCAAAAAGTACTTCATTGGCTGTAAAGCGCTTTGTGACATCTGGTGGCCATTAAAGGCACTATAAAAATGCTAGTCTTTCTTTTGGTAGAGATGAGAGTGAAATGTTGTAAAACATATACAAAACACAAGAGAAGAGATTCAAGGATTTAGATGAAAATTATTTATATTGCAATACCTGCAAGATCCTATGCAGAAGACTTAGCACTGGGTGTAAAAATGATGGAGCTAAATTCAGGCTATATTTGTCTGTATGAATTGCTTGAATATTAACAGATGAAATTAAATCTGTTAAAGTATTAAATGGGATAAATATAAGATGGGAAGCTATTCAGCATTTTTGATGGAATTTATGCAAAATAGCTTTAGTATTGGAAAGTTGCAAACCAATAGAATTAGATACATTTCCAAATAGAGTTAAGCATTTAGGATAGAGATTTCCTCTAATCCTTTGCACTCACTAAGTTTTTTCTAAATCGTAGAATCAAAGAAGTTTACAACACAGAAGGAGGCTATTCGGCCAATCATGTCTGTGCCAGACGAAAGAGAGCTATCCAGCCAAATCCCATGTTCCTGTTCTTGGTCTGTATCCTTGTAGGTTTTGGCATTTCAAGTGCATATCCAAGAACAAACTAAAAGCAGAATGCAAAAAAACCCCAAACAAATCGGCATTTTCTTTGATATACGTGCAGTAATTACTAATTAAACGAGGTCTTATTTCTGTCAGATGTCATGAGCAACACTGTTAAAATACAAAATTAATAAACACCTTTTTAACGCCATACTTCACTTCAGTTATTCTTTATTCCACAATTTAAAAGTAAAACATGTTCAGCAGATGCAATTAAAAATGCAAATTACTTACCCAAGTTCTTGAATGGGCCTAGTAGGTGGCTTCCCTGCAGCTGAATTGGAAGGAGCACACACTGCATTCACTTTTAGCCTCTGTTTATCACGAACCTGAATATATAATATTTGTGTTAATCAATATAACCTATTTGGGAAAATTGTTCCAGTTTATGTTCCCCTAATTTTCTCCACTCCCCTCAATCGTTCCAGAATTTGTTGACACATGCCTAACACTGGCAAGCCTCAGCTAAGCAGTAATTCTTTATGTGCAAGCTCAGAAGGTTCTCTCACACACACACACACTTTCTCAGGAGCAAGAGCCTGGATTTCTGCCCTGCTCCAACACCCCACGCTCCCGCCTGCCAAATTTAGTGGTGCTGAGGGCCATCAATCCTCTCACTCAAAATCAATATTGGAAGCTTCCTCCTCAGTATAGTCACTATTACAATAATGTGCATATAGGTGCCTGAAATAGGCACCTGAGCTTATGAGTGCAAAATTAAATCAATGAATTATTACAATGTGAATGTAACTCAATAAAATTGATTGAAGAAAACTTTCTTGCTCAATTTTAAGTTCAAATTAGATCAGACTCCAGTAAGGTTCAATTTCCTCTTCACAATGATATTTTAAGATGAACAGCCAGTTATTCTTTAGGATCAACTTCCAGTTAAACTTTCATATCACTCATGTTTTGCATTACACATTTAACAAAACAAAACTTGTAGCAACAATCAGAATTCAATACACTGACTAGGCCAACGATATTCCATTAAAACTATCATTTACACTGGATTCTCGAAGATTTGTAAAACTGTAACAGCTACCTTTCATTATCAGATCTCGGCAGTAAACCTCTACAGTTATCCTGTGCACTCATTTTGTGCTCATACATATTGCGACATAACGCAGTGCAGGTGGAAAATGAAATGCACGGGAGCATCTCATAATGGGAGCAATGTAGCAAAGTAAAGGCAGTCACTCAATTGCTCTGGTGCTAATTCAGGGTTGGATGACGGTGCATATTTTGTCTTCCCAATGGAGTAGATCTCTACTTTGTGCGATTGTATAAAACTGGTGATAGCGAGTTGGTAGCCTATTTTACATATCTCTTGTGACTTCAGGACGGGAGGTCATTACAGCAGTGGCCACGGATTGGGTGGGAGATCGACAAGGCCATTATGAAGTGAATCAGAAGGGGGCGCATGAATAGGGGCCAGAAAAAGGAGGGGAGGCAGAAGAAGCTGATTGAAAGGCAGTAGGCGGGAAGCATAGCTGCAACAAATTTATGAGCACAAAATTAACTCACTTTAGCTAAATCACTCATACTTTGAGATATTTTAACATTTCTTTCTTTAAATTAGCTTGCAAAAGACTACTGCAAGTGCTACTTGTGGAAGCCTGTGCTTGTACTGACCTCACTGAGGAACACACCCATATCATCCATGTTCACACAAACAAAGGCCCTCAGATCATTCAATGAAATATGGTTTTCAATGTACTTGGCATTTCTTGAATCCTTCATATTAAGCTGTAAAAAGTTAATAGAAGTTAATAGAGATAAAAAATGGGTAAAATACTTTTTGAGAAATTATGCTATTTAGAAGGCACAAGCATTACTCAAAGAGTCTTACTTTCAGACTAAGTCATATAATAAGAACACAATATAATAGCAGGAGTAGGCCTTTTGGCCACCTTGAGCCTGCTCCACCATTCAACGAGATCATGGCTGATCTTTTACCTCAACTCTACCTGCCCACACGATCTCCATATCCCTGGATTCCCTTAATATCCAAAATTCTATCAATATCTGTCTTGAATATGCTCAGCGATGGAGCCTCCAAAGCCCTCTGGGGTAGAGAATTCCAAAGATTCATAACCTCAGTGAAGAAATTTCTCCTCATCGCAGTCCTAAATGGCCGACCTCTTATTCTGAGACTGTGACCCGTGGTTCTCAACTCCCCACGAGGGGAAATATCCTCCTTGCATTTACCCTGTCAGGCCCTGTAGAATTTTGTATGTTTCAACGAGATCACCTCTCATTCTTTTAAACTTTAGGGAATATAGGCCTAGTCTACTCACTCTCGCCCCGTAAGACAATCCCCTGCATCCCAGAAATCAGTATGATGAACCTTCGTTGCACTCCCTCAATGGCAAGTATATCTTTCCTTGGTTAAGGAGACCAAAACAGTACATAATACTCCAAGTGTGGTCTCACCAGGGCCCTAAATAATTGCAGTCAGACATCTTTACTCTTGTACTCAAATCCTCTTGTAATAAAGGCCAACATACCATTTGCTTTCTGAATTGCTTGCTGTACCTTCATGTTAACTTTCAGTGATTTGTGCACACGGAAACCAGGTCCCTCTGAACACCAACATTTCCTGAAGTGGGACAAGTAGGGCTAGGCTAACATTATAATAGCAATGCTAGAATCGTTAGTAAAGTGTATCTTTGAAGTAAACATTGTAGATGGTAATGGTTCTTCACCAAGGTATGCTGGGATACTTGACCACAGGTATCTTTAGAGACAGCTAGCTTATTTAGAAGCTTGGGAAAATGACTCATTGTTATGTGCAGAACAAGATAATGAGACTGAAGGCCAAAATAGGAGTTGCCATGGGAATGGGAATCCAAGGCTAGAAGGAGTTACGATAACAGGGACACCTGCTGGACTTGAATAACTCCATTGATGTAGTATAAGTGTTGAAACAGTGTGTACTAATTTATGACTGTCACAAAACAATCCAAATTACAGTAACTTATTATAAAAGTATGCTGCAAACTGTATTGTTGAGCGTGATATCTCAGGCAACTGAGGATCACTCCCTTGCACGTGCTCGAATAAACTCTTTACTTGTTGGACTTTGTAGAGGAGAGTGGTTTATTTTTACCACAACAATTTCCCAATCTCTCACCATTTAAAAGATACTCTGCTTTTCTATTTTTCCTACTAAAGTGGATAACTTCATATTTCTCCACATTATATTCCATTTGCCATGTTCCTGCCCACTCACTTAGCCTGTCTATATCTCCTTGAAATCTCTTTGCATCCTCCTCACAACTTACATTCCCAGCTAGCTTTGTATCATCAGAAAACTTGGATATATTACATTTGGTCCCCTCATCCAAATCATAGATATATATTGTGAATAGCTGAGAATCCTTGCAGCACCCGACTAGTTACAGCCTGCCAACCTTGAAATTACCGGTTTATTCCTTCTCTCTGTTAACCAATCCTCAATCCATGCTAATATATTACCCCCAATCCCATGAGCCCTAATTTTGTTTAATAACCTCTTGTGTGGCACCTTATCGAATGCCTTCTGAAAATCCAAATACACCACATCCACTGGTTCCCCTTATCTATTCTGCTAGTTACAATCTCAAAAACTCTAACAGATTTGTCAAACATGATTTCCCTTTTGACTCCGTGTTGACACTGCCCAATCCTATTATTATTTTCTAAGTATCCTGTTACCACATCCTTAATGATAGGGAATTTTCCCTACTACTGATGTTTTCTCTATCCCTCCTTAAATAGTGGGGTTACATTATCTACCTTCCAATCCGCAGGAGCCGTTCTGGAATCTATGGAATTTTGGATGCCGACAACCAATGCAGCCACTATTTCTATAGCCACCTCTTTCAAGTGTTGAAAATTACATTTATGGATTCCATGGCATTCACTTCCAAAAAGGTAGGTAATTTTGTTTTTAATTATTAATTAAGGGTCAAGGCTACTAAAGTAGACCACACCAAGGTTGGAAAGAGTGAAAGAAGATGAGATACCAGAGGTGTTGCTAAATTTTGGTTTCAGAAGTTTTGAAGATTGGAGGAGTATTTGATATCCTAATTAGGAATAAGTAGGAGTAGGACACTGTGGAATAAGTCTTGAGTTCAATGTAGAGAGGATGTGTGGAAGAGATTTTTAAAGCTTGCATAACAAATAAAAGCAGCCCCGATCATAATAGAGGCAAAATTACATACAATACAGCACAAAAACAGGCCATTCGGCACAACTGGTCCATGCCGGTGTTTATACTTCACAAGACTCTTCCCATCCTTCTTCATCTCACCCTATCAGCATATCCTGGTATTCCTTTCTCCATCATGTGTTTATCTAGTTTCCCCTTAAATACATTTATGCTATTAGCCTCAACTACTACTTGTGGCAGCAAGTGCCACATTCTAACCACTCTCTTACACAATAATAGTCAATATATTAGGAAATTATTTTAAGAAAAGAACTTCAAACCAAAGAAAATCCTAAATAAGGCACCGTGTGCACGTCGCACGTACACGTGTGCATGCGGTTTTTCTACTGTGAAAGTTGACATTACACAAGGACATAGAAATTGCGCACACTCTCACTCTCTGGGTAAAGAATTGTCTCTTGATTTCCCTATTGGATTTATTAGTGACCATTTTACATTTATGACCCATGTTCCCTTTAAGCTGAGTGGCTGCACAGCGCTCTGGAGCTACAGCGCAGCCAGCTCACCAGCTTTTAAATGGGAAAAACTGTGCATGCGCTGCATTTTGAACAGGCCGTGGAAAGGGGCTGCACACCAGAAAAAAAATTAAAGAGAACATTGTTTATGACCCCTAGTTTTGGACCTCCCCACAAGCAGATACATTTTCTCTACGTCTACCCCATTACATAATTAGGATTAGTCTTTGACCTTTAAGGCCTCGGACGCCAGAGTTGGAGTGAAAAACCAAACTCAGTTCTCCCCAGCGTAATATCAACTGCCGGATGGTAAGTTGCATGTCTAAGGTACAAGCAGTCTAGGAAATTAAAAGTTTGTGTAAAGGATTTCTGATGAATTAAATTATCAACACATTATCAACAAGTACTGATCATGGAAAAAATATTTTCAAAACGAATTATGATATTTTAACACTGCTACAAATATCTGATCAAGATCTAAATAAAATAGTGGCTGCATACAATGACACCACTATTTCCAGCCAGAATGGAGATGATTGGGTAATTCCCCTGCCAATCTCTGCTGCAAGTGACTGGGATTAATTTTACACATAATTTGTATTGAGTAACTATCCTCCACTCACTGCAATTTGCTAGAGAAATCATCCTGCTTTTATCAGGAGAAGTTGCTGCGGTTTTAGTCATAAGTTCTATTCGCTGTAGTTCATAGAGATTCTTTTAAAATAGACACTGTAGACTGGTTGCTGTAGTGTGCTGTTTAAACAGACTGCTGAATAAAGAGACTCTGTTTAGATGCAGAGTCCTGCCGCAAGTCCATGCCCCATCTCAAATCATTGGCTGACAGTGCAACCCATTGGTTGGCACAGTGGTGTCAATGGATACTCTGAACAACAATATGAAAACAAAGATAGAGAAAACAGAAATACAAACACAACTAAAAAACATACCACTTCCTCTGGCTAACTAAACAATGCCATCGGAGATTCACTGGTTGGTATTAAAAAAGGAAACTTTACCTCGAGCATAATTGGCTCATAGATGTGTCCACGGAATTTATTCCTGTTCTCTCTCAACCACAGGAGAGCATTGTATGTATCTTTGAACCGATTTCGAAGAGTCACTTCTTTTACGTGCATCATGTCTTCAAGCCTCTTGATATTTGCCATAACCTCTGCATTTCAAATAGTTGTACATTATTCAACGGATCACCAATTTTTGCATTGACAGTAATGTAGCATCAACAGCTGCTACATGATGCTGCAGGCAGTGTATACCAACATTAATACAAGTGTCTATTGACAGGGAATCATTAATGAACCACTGCAAAAATATTTATCCCATTTACTTTTAGTTTACAAAAAGGGCTCTAAATTGAATATTACAACATATTGGGCCCAAGTTTCGGGCCTCGCCTAGAACGGCGCAGCCCCGACCTGGACGCCCGTTTTTCGCGCCACAAAGTGCGCCTAAAAAAAAAAACTTACAGATTCTCTGGCTCCCTGCTGGTCCTCTGGAGTCGGGCGCGGCGCAGCACGAGCTGTAGGGGGCGGAGCCAGGTCCCTGCGCTGAAAACACGCGCATGTGCAGTAGCTCCAGGCGGCCAAAACTGTGTGGGAGGGGCCCGAAGCACGCAGCCCCTAGCCCTGGCCGAATGGCCTCACTCGGGCTGTGTGCATAAGGTTGCCTCCCACGCCCAGCTCCTGCTTCCTCCCGACCCGACTCCCGCTTCCCCCCGCCCGACTCCCGCTTCCCCCCGCCCGGACCAGACACGCCCCCACCCCCCACCTCTCTCTCCATTCCCCCCCCGACCCGAACCAATCTCCCTCCCACCACCCCACTGACCCCCCCCCCGACCCGACCCGACCTGACCTTTCCCCACCCCCCCCCCCGACACAAACCAACCCGACCTCCCTCTGACACACCCCCCGCCCCCCCGAACCGCGCTCCCTCCCTCCCCACCACCTACCCGAACCAACCCGACCTCCCTCACCTCCCACCCCGCCCCCGCTCCCGACACCGGACCCGACGCCACGCCACCTACCTGTAAATCTGGTGCTGGGGACGGGCCCTGCCCGAAGTCTTGGGCCCGGCCCGTTCAGCCCCTTCTCCTTTCCCCCCCCCCCTCTTCTCCTTTGCCCCTCCTCCCCCCTTTCCCCTTCTCCTCTCCCCCCCACTTTCCCCTTCTCTTCTCCCCCCCACTTTCCCCTTCTCCTCTCCCCCCCCCACTTTCCCCTTCTCTTCTCCCCCCCACTTTCCCCTTCTCCTCTCCCCCCCCCCCCACTTTCCCCTTCTCCTCTCCCCCCCCCACTTTCCCCTTCTCCTCCCCCCCATTGCTGTCAGAAACACAGACACTGACAGAGTGATAGACACACACACACACACAGACAAACAGGGAGATAGAGACACTGACAGAGACACACTGGGGGGAGGGGGCATCCTAGCACACTGTTGGAGGGCTCCCGGTGCTGCAGTCGGTAAGTAGAAAATGTTTTATTTATTGATTTAAAAAAAAAATGTTCTTAATTTTTTTGATTGATTTATTGGTTGTATTATTGATGTTTTTATCATTTATTATTGATGATGGCTCTTTCTTTGTAAAACTGAAGTGTTTAATGTTTGTAAACTTCCCTTTAAACCCCCCCCCCACCCCGCATTCCCTACGCCTGATTTGTAACCTACGCCTGATTTTCTAAAGTGTAGACAAGGTTTTTTCGAGCGTACAAAAATCTTCACTTACTCCATTCTAAGTTAGTTTGGAGTAAGTTTTCACTGCCGAAACTTTGAAAACAGGCTTAAGTGGCTGGACACGCCCCCTTTTGAAAAAAAAATTCTGTTCCAAAGTGAAACTGTTCTAACTGACTTGAACTGGAGCAAACTAAATGCCGAGAATTTGAATTTCTAAGATACTCTGTTCTACACCAGTTGCTCCAAAAAATCAGGAGCAACTGAGGCCGAAACTTGGGCCCATTGTCTTTTCCACCATAAAAATTCACCATGTAATTTTAAATCTTGCCACCAGTTTTTTGTCAAGTGCAGATGAGGGAGGACATTCGACCCAATTTGTTCATTATTCTATAGAACATACTATCCTCCTTTAACTACTTGAATGAAATTCTGGCAAGTTATTAGAAAAATGTGTCATTTATCTGGTTCCATTTGACAACTTTTGCTGCAGTATGAAAGCCTGCTCTAGTGATAGAAGTTCATGCGTTGCCTGTTAGATTTCAATATTTTCCATACCTGACTTGCCCAACTCCCTGCCTCTACATTTTGAACCAATGGAATTTGCAATCTTTCAGGATTGCACTTACTCTCTCTCTCTTTCTCCAGATTGCACTTCTCTCTTCGTAGTTCTGCTTTTTCACCGTCAACAGCTCCCTTATCCTCTTGGACTTTCCGGAGGGCAGCACTGATTTTGTCTAATTCAGGTTGCACGTGGTCGTAATTACTTGTTGCATTCAGTTCATTTTGCAAATCTTCTATCATTTTCTTGGTGTTGCTTATTCTTTTCTGGCGGTCAATTTCCTCATCATTTTTCATTCTTAAACGTTGCTGGACTTCTTCAACCTTAAAAAGAAAAGAATCCTTTATTTAATTAAATCAAAATACTAGACAAATTAAAGAAGTGAACAATATTCTCTCCAGCTTGAAAACTGTTTCATGACATCAACATCACACTAAGTTTATATACACTAGAAAAGTAACAGTTGTAGTTCAATAAAAAATAATGTGCAACAACTGTATTGCATTATTACTTCCAAGTCAGCTTCAAGGAGCAAAGATCTTATTCCATTATGAAGTGCATGCAATGCAAAGTGCTTGCTTTTTATTTTTTTATTTTTAAGTCTCTCAGTTGGCAGCACTCTCATGGGGTCAAGTCCCATTCCAGATTAGAGCACAAAAATCCCGACTTACACTCCAGTGCAGTGCTGCACTGTTGGAGGTACCGTCTTTCAGATGAGACACTAAACCGAGGCCCCATCATCCTGGTGAATCTATGCTATATACTCCCAATAGCTTTAATGTCCTTTCTTTAATGAAACTCCCATTACTGCATACAGTATTCTAACTGTGTTGTTGTAAATTCATTATTGCTTCTTTCGTCTTGTTCTCTATGCCCTCATTTATAAACTCTAAAATGCTATTTTTTTTTTTAATGACTATACCTACCTGCACTCTCACTTTCAGGGAGTTAAGTATTTAAACTGTAGAGGTCTCTGTTCATCCATACCCTTGTGTCTTTATATCATGCATATTTCCATTCTTTTTTTTCTCTTAAAACTGTATCACTTCTCTTATCCACATTGAATTGCATCTTCACTTATCTGCCCATTCTGCCTACCTGTCCATATGTTCCGGACATGTTCTAGTAATTGCTAAATAAATGCCCACACAAAATGGCTACGAGCAAATACTGCTGGATAACGATCAGGAGCCAGGACTCCTGGCCGATTTTCTTTCCTTTATTCCAGTGGCGTCGAGGCCAATCCCCGCACTTCTACTGTCACACTGACTGAGGTTAGCTAACACGGTGTGGGTCAGGGTTGGAATCAGGGCCTTCTCTGCCTGGTGCCGTTTCATTAAAATGAAAAGAGGTTTATCAGCAAAAATAAGCATTTTTAGTAAGGGATCCAGTCCTCCAGCTGTGAGTAACCCGGCTTTAAATCACTGAAAATACTTACAAAAACTATATTAAGCCATTTAATAGTTTCATTGGTGTAGACTAGTCAGTTTCTTAGTAAATTCTTTTTGGTATGATTTCTTAAAAAAAAAATGCCTACTAGTGCCTGTGCGCTTAAGAAACAAAGCAATCTGAAGAGCCTTCCCTAACCAGCGCAATCAGCTAATCTCGCTATTTCGACTTGGGGGCGTAACCAGATTTGTAGGCGAGGCCCGATTCAGGCAAGTTTAATCTTGAACCAGTGTGAATTATCGCAGAAAACACAAGTGCAAGTGGTTTTGGGCGTAACTCACCTACATTTTAAATGCCCCGACCGTTTACGCTGATTCAGCCCCAATTGCTCTGGTGCAAAACCAGCGGAAACTTCCCCCTAATGTTTTTCAAATTTAGTGACCTAAACTGCGCTGCCGTTTCTTTGAACGTAATTAAATTGCAGCAATCAAACGATGTTAATGAACAATGTGACCCACTGTGCTGCTCTGAAATTAACCTGCTACAAACAGTGCTGCTGTGAATAAACACAAGATAGTTGCAATGCCTGTATAATATATGACGTGAAATATTTGGTAATTTACTAATTTATTTCAAGTACTTTGTAAGAACAAATCAACTCTCCCAACAGTGTTTTTGTAACTAGGATTTCTTGGATTACTGGGCACAGACTAGTCGTACTCAGAGACAATATGCATCAGAACGAGGCAGAAAACAAAAAAATCAGGCAGCATCTGTGGAGAGAGAAACAGAGTTAATGTTTCAGGTCAATGACCTTTTGTCAGAACTGGAAAAAGTTAGAGATATAACCAGTTTTAAGCAAATGCAGACGCAAGGAAAGGGGAGGGGGTTGCAAGAAGGGAAGGAAAAACAAAAGGAAAGGGCTGTGATAAGGTGGAAGACAGGAGAGATTAGAAGACAAAAGGTATGATGGTGCGAGGCAAAAGGAGATGGTGATGGGACAAGTAAAGAAACAAAAGATGGGTCTAGAAGAGATGTAAATGGGAATAGTAGAAGCATGACCCCAAGCTCTGGTTGCCTGTCACTTTAATTCTCTGCTCCACTCCCACTCCGACATTTCTGTTCTCATCTGCCTATACTGTTCCAATGAAGCTCAACGCAAGCTCGAAGAACAGCACTTCATCTTTCAATTAGGCACTTTACAGCCTTCTGGACTCGACATCGAGTTCAAAAATTTCAGATCATAACATCTGCTCCCATTTTATTGTTGGACAGCAGCTGTTGATTCTGTTATTCCCATTTACATCTTATCTAGACTCATCTTTTGTTTCTTTACTTGTCCCATTACCATCTCCTTTTGCCTTACACCATGATCCCTTTTGTCTCTCTAATCTCTCCTGCCTTCCACCCCATCACAGACCTTCCCTTTTGTTCTTTCCTCACCTTCCCCCTCTGCCTTCCTCTGCAATTGCTTAAAACCTGCTGTATTTCTAAAGTTATCCAGTTCTGACAAAATGTCATCGACCTGAAATTTTAACTCTCTGATCTGCTGAGTATTTCCAGCATTGTTTTTATTTCAGATTTTCAGCATCCGCAGTATTTTGCTTTTGTATTAAGGCAAAAAACATTAGGGATTCAAATGCGTTATTGCAGCTCCTTATTTGGTTTCAATCACAATTATTTTCACATCAGTACGTAGCAGATGGGAATACTGGGATTAAATAATAATAAGCTGATGGAAGACTTTAGGATTATGAAAGGGTTTAATAGGGTAGACATAGAGAAGATGTTTCAATTTGCAGGGGAGAGCAGAACTAGGGGCCATAAATATAAGGCAATCACTAATAAATCCAATAGGGAATTCAGGAGAAACTTCTTTCCCCAGAGAGTGGTTAGAATGTGGAACTCGCTATCACATGGAGTAGTTGAGGCAAATAGCAGATAAGCCTGAGGGAGAAAGGAATAGGAGGATGGGGTGAGATGAAGGGTGGGAAGAGGTTTGTGTGGAGCATAAACACCAGCATGGATTTATTCGGCCGAATGGCTTGTAATATTCATCCATAATATTAAAATTGGAATATATATTCCTTTTATGGGCATTCCTTTTATGAGCGGGTGCAGGACATTCTGAAAAGGGAGGGTGAACAGCCAGTTGTCATGGTGCATATAGGTACCAACGACATAAGTAAAAAACGGGATGAGGTCCTGCGAGACGAATTTAGGGAGCTAGGAGTTAAATTAAAAAGTAGGACCTCAAAAGTAGTAATCTCAGGATTGCTACCAGTGCCACGTGCTCGTCAGAGTAGGAATCACAGGATAGTTCAGATGAATACGTGGCTTGAGCAGTGGTGCAGAAGGGAGGGATTCAAATTCCTGGGACATTGGAACCGGTTCTGGGAGAGGTGGGACCAGTACAAACCAGACGGTCTGCACCTGGGCAGGACCGGAACCAATGTCCTAGGGGGAGTGTTTGCTAGTGCTGTTGGGGAGGAGTTAAACTAATGTGGCAGGGGGATGGGAACCTATGCAGGGAGACAGAGGGAAATAAAATGGAGGCAGAAGCAAAAGATAGAAAGGAGAACAGTAAAAGTGGAGGGCAGAGAAACCCAATGCAAAAAACAAAAAAGGCCATATTACAGAAAAATTCTAAAGGGGCAAAGTGCGTTAAAAAGACAAGCCTGAAGGCTCTGTGCCTCAATGCGAGGAGTATTCGGAATAAGATGGACGAATTAACTGCGCAGATAGCAGTTAATGGGTATGATGCAATTGGCATCACGGAGACATGGTTCCAGGGTGACCAAGGCTGGGAACCCAACATCCAAGGGTATGCAGCATTTAGGAAGGATAGACAGAAAGGAAAAGGAGGCGGGGTGGCTTTGCTGGTTAAAGAGGAAATTTAATGCAATAGTAAGGAGGGACATTAGCCTGGATGATGTGGAATCGGTATGGGTGGAGCTGCGGAATTCCAAAGGGCAGAAAACGCTAGTGGGAGTTGTGTACAGACCACCAAACAGTAGTAGTGAGGTTGGGGACAGCATCAAACAAGAAATAAGGAATGTTTGCAATAAAGGTACAGCAGTTATCATGGGCGACTTTAATCTACATATTGATTGGACTAACCAAACTGGTAGCAATGCGGTGGAGGAGGATTTCCTGGAGTGTATTAGCGATGGTTTTTTAGACCAATTTGTCGAGGAACCAACTAGAGAGCTGGCCATCCCAGACTGGATGATGTGTAATGAGAAGGGACTAATTAGCAATTTTGTTGTGCGAAGAGAAGAGTCACCATAATATGGTAGAATTCTTTATTAAGACGGAGAGTGACACAGTTAATTCAGAAACTAGGGTCCTAAACTTAAGGAAAGATAACTTCAACAGTATGAGGTGTGAATTGGCTAGAATAGACTGGCAAAGGATACTTAAAGGGTTGATGGTGGATAAGCAATGGCAAACATTTAAAGATCACATGGATGAACTTCAGCAATTGTACATCCCTGTCTGGAGTAAAAATAAAACGGGGAAGGTGGCTCAACCATGGCTAACAAGGGAAATTAAGGATAGTGTTAAAGCCAAGGAAGAGGCATATAATTTGGCTAGAAAAAGCAACAAACCTAAGGACTGGGAGAAATTTAGAATTCAACAAAGGAAGACTAAGGGTTTAATTAAGAGGGGGAAAATAGAGTACAAGAGGAAGCTTGCAGGGAACATAAAAACTGACTGCAAAAGCTTCTATAAATATATGTGAAGAGAAAAAGATTAGTGAAGACCCTTGCAGTCGGATTCAGGTGAATTTATAATGGGGAACAAAGAAACGGCAGACCAATTGAACAAATACTTCGGTTCTATCTTCACTAAGGAAGACACAAATAACCTTCCGAATGTACTAGTGGACAGGAGGTCTAGTGAGAAGGAGGAACTGAGGGATATCCTTATTAGGCGGGAAATTGTGTTAGGGAAATTGACGGGATTGAAGGCCGATAAATCCCCAGGGCCTGATAGTCTGCATCCCAGAGTACTTAAGGAAGTGGCCCTAGAAATAGTGGAGGGAGAGAGAAAACTGGTAATTATAAACCGGTTACCCTGAAATCAGTAGTGGGGAAAATGTTGGAATCAATCATTAAGGATGAAATAACAACGCATTTGGAAAGCAGTGACAGGATTGGACCAAGTCAGCATGGATTTATGAAAGGGAAATCATGCTCGACAAATCTTCTGGAATTTTTTGAGGATGTAACTAGCAGAGTGAACAAGGGAGAACCAGTGGATGTGGTGTATTTGGACTTTCAAAAGGCCTTTGACAAGGTCCCGCACAAGAGATTGGTGTGCAAAATCAAAGCGCATGGTATTGGGGGTAATGTACTGACATGAATAGTGAACTGGTTGGCAGACAGGAAGCAGAGAGTCGGGATAAACGTGTCCTTTTCAGAATGGCAGGCAGTGACTAGTGGAGTGCCGCAGGGCTCAGTGCTGGGACCCTAGCTCTTTACAATATACATTAACAATTTAGATGAAGGAATTGAGTGTAATATCTCCAAGTTTGCGGATGACACTAAACTGGGTGGCGGTGTGAGCTGTGAGGAGGATGCTAAGAGGCTGCAGGGTGACTTGGACAGGTTAGGTGAGTGGGCAAATGCATGGCAGATGCAGTATAATGTGGATAAATGTGAGGTTATCCATTTTGGGGGCAAAAACACGAAGGCAGATTATCTGGATGGCAGCAGATTAAGAAAAGGGGAGGTGCAACGAGACCTGGGTGTCATGGTTCATCAGTCACTGAAAGGTACAGCAGGCGGTGAAGGCGGCAAATGGTATGTTGGCCTTCATAGCTAGGGGATTTGAGTATAGGAGCAGGGAGGTCTTACTGCAATTGTACAAGGCCTTAGTGAGGCCTCACCTGGAATATTGTGTTCAGTTTTGGTCTCCTAATCTGAGGAAGGACATTCTTGCTATTGAGGGAGTGCAGCGAAAGTTCACCAGACTGATTCCAGGGATGGCTGGACTGTCATATGAGGAGAGACTGGATCAACTGGGCCTTTATTCACTGGAGTTTAGAAGGATGAGAGAGGATCTCATAGAAACGTATAAGATTCTGATGGGACTGGACAGGTTAGATACGGGAAGAATGTTCCCGATGTTGGGGAAGTCCAGAACCAGGGGACATAGTCTTAGGATAAGACTTAAGATTTAGGACTGAGATGAGGAGAAACTTCTTCACTCAGAGAGTTGGTAACCTATGCAATTCCCTGTCGCAGAGAGTTGTTGATGCCAGTTCATTGGATATATTTAAGAGGGAGTTAGATATGGCCCTTACGGCTAAGGGGATCAAGGGGTATGGAGAGAAAGCAGGAAAAGGGTACTGAGGGAATGATCAGCCATGATCTTATTGAATGGCGGCGCAGGCTCGAAAGGCCGAATGGCCTACTCCTGCACTTTTCTATGTTTCTATCAGCATTCACTGTCACGCCTCTAGATAGCACCTCAATAGAATTTCCCCTCATTAAGGTGAGCAGTTGGCATTGTTCCCAATCATGATAGCAACTCCATTTTCACCACTAGTTGCCGCCTCAGAAGCTCCAGGTCCCCATACCCAAACCCTAATTATACAGAATCAGAGCATTCGCAGCCCTAGGAAGAAACCAACCACATAACACCTCTGCCCACATAGTGCACATGGGTTATGGGAAGTGGTCCACGTTGTCCAGGGCCGCGCCATGGATCTTGATGACTGGGGGGCAGTGCTGTGCGGCGAGGACAGACTGGTGGAGGAGCTTTGTCTTCCTGATGTTTAGCCTAAGGTTATACAAGTAGATAGGAACGTAGGAACAAGAGTAGGCCATTTAGACCCTTCAGTCTGTTCTGCCATTCAATTAGATCACAGCTAATCTGTATCTTAATTCCATTTACGTGCCTTGGCTCCAAAACTCTTAACACCCCTTGCCGAACAAAAATTTTATCAATCTCAGTTTGACATTTTCAATTGACCCCCAGCCTCAACAGTTTTTTGGTGCAGCGAGTGCCAGATCGCCACTACTGTGTGTGAATAAGTACTTCCGGACAGCACTCCTGAACGGTCTAACTCTAATTTTAAGGTTTTGCCCCCTTGTTCTGGACACCCTCACTAGAGGACATAGTTTTTCTCTATCTACCTCATCAACTCCTTTAATCATCTTGAACATCACAAATAGATCTTTCCTTCTATACTCAAGGGAATACAAGCCTAGTCTATGCAGCCTGTCCTGATAATGTAACCCTTTTAGCCCCCGTATCATTCTGGTGAATCTGTGCTGCATATAAAATTAATTCAATAATTACAATTTTTAGAATGGCCATGATAGTGGTTGGTGTTTGAAGTTGACAAACTTAAATTTCTGCGTACGAATCATTCTTCTCAAATTAAAATTACAACACATGGTGTGAGTAGTAACAGGAGTAGGCCATTTAGACCCCTCAGTCTGTTCCAACATTCAATTAGATTAAGGCTGATCTGTATCTTAACTCCATCTACCCGCCTTGGTTCCATAACCCATAATACCCTTGCCTAACAAAAACCTATCAATCTCAGTTTTGACATTTTTAATTGACCTTCAGCCTCAACATTATGGGTAATGTATTAGTATGGAGAGAGGATTGGCCAACAGTCAGAAAACAAAGAGTGGGGATAAACTAATCATTTTCCAGTTGGCAGGCTGCAACTAATGGGGTGCCATATGGATCAGTGCTTGGGCCCAAGATATTTAGTCTGTATTAATGACTTAGAAGAAGAAACCGAGTGTAACGTGTCTTAATGCAAGGAGTATCCGCAATAAGGTGGATGAATTAATTGTGCAAATAGATGTTAACAAATATGATGTGATTGGGATTACGGAGACGTGGCTCCAGGATGATCAGGGCTGGGAACTCAACATTCAGGGGTATTCAACATTCAGGAAGGATAGAATAAAAGGAAAAGGAGGTGGGGTAGCATTGTTGGTTAAAGAGGAGATTAATGCAATAGTTAGGAAAGACATTAGCTTGGATGATGTGGAACCTATATGGGTAGAGCTGCAGAACACCAAAGGGCAAAAAACGTTAGTAGGAGTTGTGTACAGACCTCCAAACAGTAATAGGGATGTTGGGGAGGGCATCAAACAGGAAATTAGGGGTGCATGCAATAAAGGTGTAGCAGTTATAATGGGTGACTTTAATATGCACATAGATTGGGCTACCCAAACTGGAAGCAATACGGTGGAGGAGGATTTCCTGGAGTGCATAAGGGATGGTTTTCTAGACCAATATGTTGAGGAACCAACTAGGGGGGAGGCCATCTTAGGCTGGGTGTTGTGTAATGAGAGAGGATTAATTAGCAATCTCATTGTGCGAGGCCCCTTGGGGAAGAGTGACCATAATATGGTGGATTTCTGCATTAGGATGGAGAATGAAACAGTAAATTCAGAGACCATGGTCCAGAACTTAAAGAAGGGTAACTTTGAAGGTATGAGGCGTGAATTGGCTAGGATAGATTGGCGAATGATACTTAGGGGGTTGACTGTGGATGGGCAATGGCAGACATTTAGAGACCGCATGGATGAATTACAACAATTGTACATTCCTGTCTGGCGTAAAAATAAAAAAGGGAAGGTGGCTCAACCGTGGCTATCTAGGGAAATCAGGGATAGTATTAAAGCCAAGGAAGTGGCAGACAAATTGGCCAGAAATAGCAGCGAACCTGGGGACTGGGAGAAATTTAGAACTCAGCAGGGGAGGACAAAGAGTTTGATTAGGGCAGGGAAAATGGAGTACGAGAAGAAGCTTGCAGGGAACATTAAGGTGGATTGCAAAAGTTTCTATAGGTATGTAAAGAGAAAAAGGTTAGTAAAGACAAACGTAGGTCCCCTGCAGTCAGAATCAGGGGAAGTCATAACGGGGAACAAAGAAATGGCAGACCAATTGAACAAGTACTTTGGTTCGGTATTCACTAAGGAGGATACAAACAACCTTCCGGATATAAAAGGGGTCAGAGGGTCTAGTAAGGAGGGGGAACTGAGGGAAATCTTTATTAGTCTGGAAATTGTGTTGGGGAAATTGATGGGATTGAAGGCCGATAAATCCCCAGGGCCTGATGGACTGCATCCCAGAGTACTTAAGGAGGTGGCCTTGGAAATAGCGGATGCATTGACAGTCATTTTCCAACATTCTATTGACTCTGGATCAGTTCCTATGGAGTGGAGGGTAGCCAATGTAACCCCACTTTTTAAAAAAGGAGGGAGAGAGAAAACAGGGAATTATAGACCGGTCAGCCTGACCTCAGTAGTGGGTAAAATGATGGAATCAATTATTATGGATGTCATAGCAGTGCATCTGGAAAATGGTGACATGATAGGTCCAAGTCAGCATGGATTTGTGAAAGGGAAATCATGCTTGACAAATCTTCTGGAATTTTTTGAGGATGTTTCCAGTAAAGTGGACAAAGGAGAACCAGTTGATGTGGTATATTTGGACTTTCAGAAGGCTTTCGACAAGGTCCCAAACAAGAGATTAATGTGCAAAGTTAAAGCACATGGGATTGGGGGTAGTGTGCTGACGTGGATTGAGAACTGGTTGTCAGACAGGAAGCAAAGAGTAGGAGTAAACGGGTACTTTTCAGAATGGCAGGCAGTGACTAGTGGGGTGCCGCAAGTTTCTGTGCTGGGGCCCCAGCTGTTTACATTGTACATTAATGATTTAGACGAGGGGATTAAATGCAGTATCTCCAAATTTGCGGATGACACTAAGTTGGGTGGCAGTGTGAGCTGCGAGGAGGATGCTATTAGGCTGCAGAGTGACTTGGATAGGTTAGGTGAGTGGGCAAATGCATGGCAGATGAAGTATAATGTGGATAAATGTGAGGTTATCCACTTTGGTGGTAAAAACAGAGAGACAGACTATTATCTGAATGGTGACAGATTAGGAAAAGGGAAGGTGCAACGAGACCTGGGTGTCATGGTACATCAGTCATTGAAGGTTAGCATGCAGGTACAGCAGGCGGTTAAGAAAGCAAATGGCATGTTGGCCTTCATAGCGAGGGGATTTGAATACAGGGGCAGGGAGGTGTTGCTACAGTTGTACAGGGCCTTGGTGAGGCCACACCTGGAGTATTGTGTACAGTTCTGGTCTCCTAACTTGAGGAAGGACATTCTTGCTATTGAGGGAGTGCAGCGAAGATTCACCAGACTGATTCCCGGGATGGCGGGACTGACCTATCAAGAAAGACTGGATCAACTGGGCTTGTATTCACTGGAGTTCAGAAGAATGAGAGGGGACCTCATGGAAACGTTTAAAATCCTGATGGGTTTAGACCGGTTAGATGCAGGAAGAATGTTCCCAATGTTGGGGAAGTCCAGAACCAGGGGTCACAGTCTGAGGATAAGGGGTAAGCCATTCAGGACCGAGATGAGGAGAAACCTCTTCACCCAGAGAGTGGTGAACCTGTGGAATTCTCTACCACAGAAAGTAGTTGAGGCCAATTCACTAAATATATTCAAAAGGGAGTTAGATGAAGTCCTTACTACTCGGGGGATCAAGGGTTATGGCGAGAAAGCAGGAAGGGGGTACTGAAGTTTCATGTTCAGCCATGAACTCATTGAATGGCGGTGCAGGCTAGAAGGGCTGAATGGCCTGCTCCTGCACCTATTTTCTATGTTTCTATGTTTCAAAGCTCGATGGTAAAATGCGCTGTGAGGAGGACTCAGATTCTGCAAAGGGATATAGACAGATTAAGTGAGTGGGCAGATGGAGTATAATGTGGGGAAATGTGAGGTTATTCACTTTGGTAGGAAGAATAGAAAAACGGAATTTAAAAAAAATTGTGAGAAACAATTAAATGTTGGTGTTCGGAGAGATTTAGGTGTCCTCATACAGGAAACACAAAGTTAGCATGCAGGTACAGCAAGCAATTAGGAAGACAAATGGCATGTTGGCCTTTATTGCAAGGGGCTTGGAGCACAAGAATAAGGAAGTCTTACTACAACTGTAGAGTTTTGGTGAGATTACACCTGGAGTACTGTGCACAGTTGGTCTCCTTATCTGAGAAAGGACATATAAGCCTTAGAGGCAGTGCAACAAAGGTTCACCAGATTGATTGCTAGGATGAGTGGGCTGTTCTAAACTCTCTGGAGATTGAGCCTAAACTCTCTGGAATTTAGAAGAATGAGAGGTGATCTCACTGAAACATAAGATTTTGAGGGGGCTTGATAGAGTAGATGCTGAGAGGTTGTTTCCCCTGGCTGGGGAGTCTAGAACTAGGGGGCATAGCCTCAGGACAAGGGGCCGGCAATTTCGGACAGATATGAGGAGGAATTTCTTTACTCAGAGGATTGTGAATCTTTGGAATTCTCTACACCAAAGGGCTGTGGATGCTGAGTCGTTAAGAGATTTTTGGATTCTAGGCGAATCAAGGGATATGGGGATCGGGCGGAAAAATGGAGTTGAGGTCGAAGATCAGCCATGATCTTATTGAATGGCAGAGCAGGCTTGATGGGCCGTTTAGCTTACTCTTGCTACTAATTATTATGTTAAGACCAATTCACTCTATCTGGTTGTACAATAGCTGAGCTTAAGGCACTCAATACTGACAATATGTTACCATTCATCCGCAATACCATTTCTAAAATTGAGGAGTACAAAGAATTCAAAAAGTTTTGTAAAGTTTCCCAGGGGTAAAGTTGTACCAACCTCTTTGTCCTTCCGTTCCAAGAAATCTTGCTTTTGTTTGCTTTCCTGAGAGATTTTCTTAATTTCTGACCCCTACAAAAACAGGCAAATGCAATCATTCCACTGAGCAATGTTAATATAGAAAAACTCAGTTTAAGCATTGTACATATAAGTGTAAGCAAATTAGAATAGATAACATCACATTGTCTATTGAAAGATAGGTCAAAACTAGCAAGAGCTTCATTCTTGCTTGCATAAAAAAATAAATCACAGGGCACTCACTCCAAGACTTAGTTGCACAACTTCCCTCTCCCATGTAATAAAAACACCCCCTTCCCAAGGAACTCTCTACCTTCACTCACGCAAGACAAGTCATCAAAAGCATAAAACACAAAAAGAATGGAAAGAAAGACCAGTCAATCCAAACTTACGCCGATCTAGTGTCATACTGTGCTATTACATACAATTTACAGCACAGAAACAGGTCACGCGGCCCAACTGGTTGATGCTGGTGTTTATGCTCTGCACAAGCCTCCACCCACCTTACTTCATCTAACCCCATCAGCATATCCTATTCCTTTCTCCCTCATGTACTTATCTAGCTTCCCCTTAAATGCATCTATGCTAGTCACCTCAACTACTCCACGTGGTAGAGAGTTCCACATTCTCACCACTGCTTGGTACTTATCGACTTCCTTTTTAAAGGACTCAACAATTATATGCTAAGTGACACTTACCTCTGACGTGTTTAAAACCTTAAGAAAATGAGTGCTGAGTCACGTCTTGCAATTCTGACTTCTAATTCTTAATTTTTGGTTGCATACAACAAATTTCTCAGCTTCCACCTCAAATTCACGTCATGATTTTAAACATAAATGATACACTAATCAATGTTCCCTTTAATTTCTTTTTTTTGGTGTGGCCCCTTTAAGGAGTTGCGTGGCTATTTCAAAATACCACGCATGAGTGTATTTTCCCCATCCGAAAGCCGGTGAGCCACCTGCGTGGGAGCTCCGGAGCGCTGAACGGCCGCACAGCTTAAAGGGACCATTTGACGCTAACCTCTCAATTTTTGTAATGAAAGTAAAATGAGTAAGATCTACATGAGAACATAAGAAATAGGAGGAGGAGTATGCCACCTGGTCCTTTGCGCCTGCTCCGCCATTTAATAAGATCATAACTGATCTGATCATGGATTCAGCTCCACTTCCCTGCCCGCTCCCCTTTATTCCCTTATCGCACAAAAATCTGTCCATCTTCGTCTTAAATATATTCAATGACCCAGCCTCCACAGCTCTCTGGGGCAGAGAATTCCATAGATTTACAACCCTCAGAAGAAATTGCTCCTCACCTCAGTTTTAAATGGATGGCCCCTTTTTCTGAGACTATGTCCCCTAGTATTAGTTTCCCCTATGAGTGGAAATATCCTCTCTGCATCCACCTTGTCGAGCCCCCTCATTATCTTATATGTTTCGATAAGATCACCTCTCATTCTTCTGAACTCCAATGTGTATACGTCCAACCTACTCAACATATCTTCATAAGTCAACCCCCTCATCTCTGGAAACAAACTAGTGAACCTTCTCTGAACAGCCACCAATGCAAGCATATCCTTCCTTAAATATGGAGACCAAAACTGTACGCAGTACTCCAGGTGTAGCCTTATCAATACCCTGTACAGTTGTAGCAGGACTTCTCTGCGTTTATACTCTATCCCCCTTGCATTTGCCTTCCTGATTACTTACTGTACCTGCATACAAGTCATTAATATAGATTGTAAATAGTTGAAGCCCCAGCACTGATCCCTGCGGCACTCCACTAGTCACTGTTTGCCAATGACTCATTTATCCCAACTCTCTGTTTTCTGTTAGTTAGCCAATCCTCTATCCATGCTAATATATTACCCCCAACCCCGTGAACTTTTATCTTGTGCAGTAACCTTTTATGTGGCACCTTATCGAATGCCTTCTGGAAATCCAAATACACCACATCCACTGGTTCCCCCTTATCCATCCATCCTGTTCATTACATCCTCAAAAAACTCCAGCAAATTTGTCAAACATGATTTCCCCTTTATAAAACCATGCTGACTCTGCTTGATTGAATTATGCTTTTCCAAATGTCCCACTGCTGCTTCCTTAATAATGGACTCCAGCATTTTCCCAACGACAGATATTAGGCTAACTGGTCTAGTTTCCTGCTTTGTGTCTGCCTCCTTTTTTTAAAAATAGGGGCGTTACATTTGCGGTTTTCCAATCTGCTAGGACCGCCCCAGAAGCCAGGGAACGTTGGTAGATTACAACCAATGCATCCACTTATCTTTGCAGCCACCTCTCTCAAGACCCTAGGATGTAAGCCATCAGGTCCAGGGGACTTATCTGCCTTTAGTCCCATTATTTTACAGAGTACTACTTCATTAGTGATAGCGATTCTATCAAGTTCCTCCCTCCCTATAGCCCCCTTGATTATCCACTATTGGGATGTTTTTAGTGTCTTCTACCATGAAGACCGATACAAAATATTTGTTCAACGTCTCTGCCATTTCCCTGCTCTCCATTATTAATTCCCCAGCCTCATCCTCTCAGGGACCAACATTTACTTTAGCCACTCTTTTCCTTTTTATGTACCTGTAGAAACTCTTACTACCTGTTTTGAAAATTCGTGCTAGTTTACTTTCATAATCTATCTTGCCTTTCTATAAATTTTTTTTAGTTGTTCTTTGCTGACTTTTAAAAGTTTCCCAATCCTCTGGCCTCCCACTAGTCTTGGCCCCTTGTTTTCAATTTGATACCATCCCTTATTTTCTTAGTTAGCCACGGATGGTTATTCCTTCTCTTAGTCTTTTCTTCTCATTGGAATATATTTTTATTGAGTTATGAAATATCTTCTTAAATGTCTGCCACTGCTCATCACCCGTCCCATACTTTAATCTATTTTCCTAGTCCACTTTAGCCAACTCTGCCCTCATAACTTTGTAGTCTCCTTTATTTAAGCTTAGGATACTGGTTTGAGAACCAACTTTCTCACCCTACAACTGAATTTGAAATTCAACCATGTTTTGGTCACTCATTCCTCGAGGATCCTTTACTAGGAGATCATTTATTAATCCTGTCTCATTACACAGTAATCTACAGCTTTTTCTTGCAATGGACTACTGCACAACAATAAAAGAATATACACTAGTATATCCCCATTCCTTTATGTAAAGATGATACTGCAACAGGAGTATTTAATCCACCAGGAAGAATTACATATAATAATGGTGTCAGCTCATTAATTTGAGCAATTAAGGCCCTTTTAGTGCAGGTATCTGTGATGTAGGAACTCATTCTAAACTGTGATAGACAAAACTAGGTTAAATCATTTAAGGTTTAACTACAGGTTAAAAAAAAATCAAAAAGGGAGTTCCTGGTCTTCCATAATGGCTAGTGAAAAGCTGAGCCATACAGATGAAGATGATCTCAGATTTAATTCCCAGACTCTGCTCTGTTGGCTGATCTCAATCATTTCAGCTTACACAAAGAATGGTAACTTCATTGAGACATCATACACGAACAAGGAATCAAGACCTTTGGGAAAGGAGGAGGAGAAAAGAGAAAAGTGGGCCAAAAAAGTGTTTTGAACAACTTGTAAAAGGCAAATTTCGGATTTAAGAATGATCGCCACATGGACTTCCAGGTAGAGAAGTAAAGGCAAAATACTGGAATGAAAGAATGGTACAACACAGAAGGAAGCCATTCGGCCCATCATGCCTGCGCCGCATCATTTAATAAAATTTTAGAAGGGGAACTGTTGGATCTTTCTGGATAGATGAACTAAGTTGAGCCAAACAATCATCCCCATCCATTGGAAAGAGAGTATTTCTTAACAGATCATAGTACAGCTGTTTAATATATTCTGCCCTGTTTCTCCATAATTGTGTGCGCTAAACAATGCCTTTCACAGTTTACTTAAAGTTCGGATTCATGCAGCAATTTAAGTTATGCAAGTCTTTAAAGTTTATGAAATGCTATATTTATATACACACAGCGGCCATGACTAAAATCAGAAAGGCTTTCTCGCACCAACCAAGCTTCTAACCTTTTCCTTTATTTTGGCCTCGTGCTCCCTACATTGCCTATCAACAGCTTGAATTCTTCTGGTCATTGGAGCCTGGGCTTCTTTTAGTGCTTTCAGTTCTTGTTTTAGCTGGTCACGGATACGCTTCACTTCTTCGTGCTCCTGTCGAGCAGCCTCGTATTCCTTAAAATATTAGCAAAAGTAAATTGTTTACTAAAGCATGTAGCTATAATTGTTTTGTTAAAAAAATGTCAACAGTGACAATAAAGGGTGCTAGATTATCTACAATCGATAGTGTAATTTTTTGAAACTTCAACACTTAAACAGAAATTATAGAGGGTTAGGTGATGCATTGAAAGATTCTCCACCACATCGTTTTGAAGTGATCATTCTCTCATTTGATATCAGACTTTTAGTTCTTTGCCGAGAGCACCCAGCATTGCAGCTTCAGAGTAGCATCTCGGATTATTTCTGTATAGCCGGGAGGAGGTTTCCTGCTTCTCCCAGCCCCATCAAAAATAAAAAGGTATTTACCTTTGGGCTCCTCCTCAGCTGAATCGGTAGCTGATATTGGGTGGAGCTTGCAAGCCACGCACTTGACCCTAATCGAGTCCTAAAATGGAATTGGGGTCCTATTGATACCTAAATTAGTTGTGCACTTGTTTTAAGCGGCTATTCAGAGTACCCCAGCAAAAATGGCAATGGTGGGAACAGGTCGATACATTGTACCACCCTGTAGTCGTTGCGCAGGTCTCAAAATCTCCCCACAGGTTTGGTGAACATGAGACGAGACCAAATCAGTGTATCTTGTTCTGGCAATTCGATCTCTTTTCACGCTGAGCCAGAGATTCTTAAAACTTTTAAGAATCTGCAAATATTCTGAAAGAGCAAGAACTATTAACTGTATTAAAGGCATTGGCCGCTAATGTGAATGATTTTGTTGCATGCAGAGCCAACTTCATGCAGCTGTTGCTGATGACAGGAAAGAAAAAATAACTGGCAAGACGGGAGGGGGGGGGGGGGGGGGGGGGGGGGTAAGAGGGGTCAACAAGAAATGAAACCAGCCTAAATGTAAATGAAACAGGAAAGACTAAACTAAGGGAGGACATAGATGGCTAGGGAATAAGTAGTTATAGAACAGGAGTGTAAAAATATCGTTCAAAATAAAATGAGAGGAACTGCTATTAAAATTTAGCTAAACTGTCTGTACAGCAATGCACAGTGTCCATAATAAAACAGGGGGGCTAGAGGCAATAATACATTGCGAGGAACCAGATAGAGAATGGGTTACTGAGACATGGCTACAGAAAAATCAGAGCAGCATGCGACCGGGCCAGCAGCCCAGCACCCAAGACGGATTACCGGGCTGCACGATGACAGCCCGGACCACCATGGTCGAGCTGACCAGAGAGTTGGCCGACAATAAAAGATGGCGGCCCGGAGCCCTGCCCTTTAATCACCGTCCCGAGAGCAGATGTCTGCCAGCATAGCTGGCATTGACATCCACCCGCACCAGCCTTGGGGTACAATTTTCCCCGCGGGGCGTTAAGGGGTTGGTGCGGAGTCGCCGCGCATGCCGGTGAAATGCACAGCGGCCAGGGGTGCAGCACTGCCGTGCCTCCACAACCTCCCGGGCAATTTCCCGGGAGGCGGTAGTGCCCCCCTCCCCCCCAGGCAAAAATTGTCTTGTGCTAACGGGGCTATAAAAAGGAGCAATTTTGCCCCCTCTGAACTCTGATCAGTCTCTTATTACTGAAGTAAAATGCTTTCTTGCGTCGCCACGTCAGAACTTACCACCCAGGGCCTCTTTCTTTCCAGCATCTTTATTTTATCCAAATGTCGCTGTCGCTCATAATATCGTTGCACATCTTGCTCATTCCGCTCATTTCTTTGCTTCATTTTCTCCAAGGCAGCTGTCTTTTCTTTACATGTATTCTACAAATACATTAAATAAATTTTATTTTGAAGCTATTAGAAAGGGGCCAATGAATACAATAACAAAGATATATCCTTCCATACCTCGAGTTCTTTCTCCTTTTCACGATAATTCTTTAAATCGCTGTGAAATTTGTACATTTCTGGTGGGCCAACTGATTTTTCAGTTGCTTCCAATAGCTCAACTTTTGACATTTTTGCAAACTCTCCAACTTTCTCCTGTAAAATTAAACATGAAACATGAAGAATGGTTAACTGGGCCAAAAAAAAAAAATTGATCATTACAATCAGATTGAACTGCGCAATACAGCAATTTCATACAAAAGATACAGTGCTCGCTCCACAGATAATGTCACTAACATTTCTGTAAAGAACACAAACAAGGAAAGCATGTTTATTACTAATTCTGCTGCATTCTGAGCAACGTGAACAGCTTTCCTCTCTTGAAAAGTTGTGTCCAGAGAATCTTCTATCGGCTTCCAAAGAATCCTCAGCAGATGTAATCATTGTTTTCTAGCACGGAGTCCAAAGCAGCAGTGAAAGATCTTACTCACCAATTTTCTTAGATGAAATGAAAGATTTGGAAAACAACATAGCTAAATCATTGTGTTTATCCTTCCACCCCAAATCCCCAATTGGTTGTTTCTACATTTGTTCTCCCTCCCTCCCTCCCCCCGCCGGTTTCATTCTGACATTTGTGGCGCTTCCCAGGATGGCCCTTCAACACTGAATTAACAACTTGCAGCTGAAGGCACGGCTGCCAGTGGTGGAGCGAAGGAAATCAGATCGGCGCATAGAATTAACAGCACAGGAACAGTCCATCCAGACCAACTGGCTCACACCAGTGTTTATGCTCCACATGAGCTCCTCCCACTCTACCTCATCTCATCCTATTTAGCATAAATGTGACTACACCGAATAGTTCTGTGCGCACAAAAAGCAAACCATTTTTTTCCATTTTGGATTTACATTCAAGTCGCAAGCTGGGCGGGGAGGGATCGGGAAGAGAGAGGATGAGCAGCTAGATAACAAGAATACTCTATGGTGGGACACTCACAATGTGAAGTATTACCTTCCCATACACGTTATTACCTATATTATCAAAAATCTTGTGCATGCATAAATACAGCACTGTAATAGCTTTTCACCCAATCAAATTGCAGAATCAAACACCAATGCCCTTTCAACCAATCAGATCCCAGAATGATTGATTCTACAACAACCTGAATTTTGTAGTGCCTTTAAGATGCTAAATGTTCCAAGGAGTTTCACATAGGAGGGGGTTGCTAAACAGGAGACACAAAGGGAATCTTAAACAAGGGCAAGGATTTTGACAGTGTGCTCAAACGTTTTGAGGTGGCTTTGAGGTGTGGAGAGAAGTAGCAAGGCAAAGAGATTTAGAGAAGGATCTCGAGAGAGTAGGGTTAAGGCAGCTGAAGGCCTTGCCAATGAGGTAGAAATGACAGTGGGGAGGGGTGCACATTCAGTCAGCAATGAAGGATGAAAAGGCTGGGTCATAGGGTGGGGTAAAGCCATTAAAGAAATTGTAAACAACTGCCCAGAATTTACGGCCAGTGGCAAAGTGACGTCAAAGAAAGCTTCCTGCAGAGGTCTAGCGGCATGAATTTCAGCATTCCCGATGTTAATTTCATGCTGGCGTCAAGTCTAGGGGGATCTCCAGCATCCAGCAAATCATGTCATCAAGCTGGCTAAGCAGCCAATCGCATTGGAGAATTCTCTCAGGAAATAAAATGCAATGGTTTTCCTTCACTTTTCAATATTTTAGAGAGCAAAATAAAGATTGGGACATGCACATCAGATCAAGGTAGAAACTGAACTATAAACACTTTTTAAAGATTTTTCAAATTTATTTATTCGTTCACGTGATGTGGGTGAAGCTGAAATCCTTGTGGTGAAGGTACTCCCACAGTGCTGACTTTGTCGTAGCGGTTTTGGTACAACCAAGTGGCTTGTTGAGCCATTTCAGAGGGCAGTTAAGAGTCAACCACATTGCTGTGGGTTCGGAGTCACATATAGGTCAGACCAGGTAAAGGCAGCAGGTTTCCTTCCCTAAAGGACATTACCGAACCAGATGGGTTTTTAACAACAATCCAGTAGTTTCATGGTCACCATTACTGATTAGCTTTTTAAAAAAAAAATTAATTCCAGATTTATTTAATTAACTGATTTTAAATCCCAAGCAGCCGTGGTGGGATTTGAACTTGCCTCCCTGAATTATATGTCCAGGCCTCTGGATTACTAGTCCAGTAACATAACCACTATGCTACCGTAACCTGTAAATTAAACATTGATATTAAAAACCATAGAATTTTTAAAATTTGACATTCCACAAATATAAAATTAGCTTTTCAGGGCCAGAACTGTTGTTCAGCGGTAATTATGAATCAGTAGGCCATTAAAAATCCAGTTACACCTCATTCACCATGGCTCAACTTTTTCAGTTTTTAAAAAAAAAAAGAGCGATAGTAGAGGGTAAAAGCCTAAGTCTGCGCCAGTTCAGTGATTTTTCAAAAATTACCGGCTCCAGGAGTTCAACAGCACACCCTATGGAGAACCGGAGAATCGCTGAGAGCAACATCTGGATTCCCGCGTTTGTGCACGCATGCGCCGTCTCCAGAACTTCTTGTCAGTTTCAGTGGGGTAACCATGGTGAACGCTGAGTTTCGGCATCTTTATCACCGCAAAATCTGGATCAATAGAATTCAGGGCAATGAAGGTGGTCAAGGACACAGGTAAGGTGTGAGCACTTTGCACTTTGCATGGGGCAGAGTTTTGGCTGAATTGGAGTTTGTATTACCGAGAACATACAGCACAGAAACAGACCATTCAGCCCACCCATTCCATGCTGGTGTTTAATCTCCACTTGAGCCTCCACCCATTCTTATCCAACTATCAGCATAACCCTCTATTCACTTCTCCCTCGTATGCTTATCTACCCTCCACTTAAATGCATCTATGCTATTCACCTCAGCCACTCCCTGTGGTAACGAGTTTCTCAGCACTCTCTGGGTAAAGAAGTTTCTTCTGAATTTCCTATTTGATTTCTTGGTGACTATCTTACATTGATGACCTCTAGTTTTGCTCTACCCCACAAGTGGAAACAGTCTTTCTGTGTCTATTCTATCAAAGCCTTTCATAATTTTAAACACCTCTATTAGGTCACCCAAGAGAAATGAGACCCAGCTTGTTCATCCTTTCTCGATAGGTATAACCTCACATTTCGGAAATGGGCACCAGAATGTAGCATTCGAAGGGAGAAACATAGGGCACAAAGGATTGCGAGATGGATAGCACTAAAGTAAGAAACAGTAAGATATTAGGTGGGGTCAGACTAAGAAAGAACACAGGATGGTCTAATCTAGGTTTACAGTGCATGAGCTCAATTTTCCCCAGTGATTTGCACCGTTTTTTTGGAGCAGGCTGCTTTTTTTGGCCTGTTAAAAATCCAGTTTCCCCAATCAACTTGCATCAGCGTAACTCAATTAGTCACGATTTTTTTTAGCTCAGTTTTTTTTTCAGCCAAAGAGGGCATAACCTGCCACCTGCGCCAATTCTGGCTATTTAGGGAAGTTTGGCCAGCTGAGAGTTACTCCAGTTTTGCTTAGGCCTCTGTAGAAAAACCTTACCAAGAGTTAAAGAAATCGGCGCAGGTAAACCCGGATTGCAGCAGCAGGAAAGGTAAGAGAAGGGGAGAGAGAGAGAGAGAGAGAGAGAGGTAGGGGGTGGAAGGGAGTGTGTGGGGGGTGGGTAAAACTTTCGGGTGTAGTTAGGTGCGGGGACTGAGAGGGAGGAGGCTATTTGGCCTGGGATAGGGGCGGGGTAGCAGACCGGCAAGCCCTTTGGTCTGGGCTAGGAGCGGGACTAGAAGGGCACCTAGGGCCAGGGTCGGGCGGGGGGGGGGGTGCAGGCAGACCGGCAAGCCCTTCGGCCTGGGTTAGGGAGCGGGACTGGCTTTAATAATTGGAGACAAGTTGCTGCAATATATTTTAATGTTTTTAAGTTGATGCAATATGTTTTAATGTGGTTTTAAGTTGAAGCAATATGTTTTAATGTGTTGGGAGCTGGCTGTTTCACTTTGCAGCCTCAACTCGTATTGTGTCCCTGGTTACCATGGCAACCTGATCTTTTTGGCGCAGATCAAGGCCCCCCCAAGGAGACTGGACACGCTGCGTGGCGCCAAATTCGAATTATACATCGAGGAAAGTTTGGCGAAATATTTCTGCTGCATTTCTGGCCTAGAAAACCCGGCGTTACTCTGGCAATACGCCAGAAAACGGGCTTGGGGAAAATTGAGCCCTATATATGTGAACGTACGAGCACAGTAAACAAGGCCGATGAGCTGAAGGCGCAAATAGCCACATGGGAATAGGAGTCATGGCAACATGGCTCAAAAAAAGGGCAGGCTTGGGTATTAAATATTCCTGGACATAGGGTGTTCAGGAAAGATAGGGAAGGAAAGATAGGAGGTGGTGCGGCAGTACTGGTTGAGGAGAATGTAACAGTGCTGGGAGAGAGAAGATGTCCTGGAAGGGTCAAGGACAGAATCTATATGGTTAGAGTTAAGAATTAATAGATGTACCATTACATGACTCGGTGTATTCTATAGGCTACCAGCTAGTGGATTGAGAATCAGTTAACAGACAGAAAAGAGAGCAGGAATAAACGAGTCAGTTTCGGGTTGTCAAACTGTAACTAGTGGTGTACCGCAAGCATCAGTGCTTAGGCCTCAGCTATTCACAATCTATATCAATGATTTGGATGAGGGGACCAAATGCAATACATCCAAGTTTTCTGATGATACAAAGCTAGGCGGGAATGTAAGATGTGAGAAGGATGTAAAGAGACTTCCAGGGGATATAGACAGATTAAGTGAGTGGGAAAGAACATGGCAAACGGAATATAATGTGGAGAAATGTGAAGTTATCCACTTTGGTAGGAAAAATAGAAGAGCAGAGTATTTTTTTGAGAAATTGGGAAATATTGGTTCAGAGGGACCTGGGTGTCCTTGTACACGAATCACTGAAAATTAACATGCAGGTACAGCTAGCAATTAGGAAAGCAAATGGTATGTTGACCTTTATTACAACCAGATTTGAGCATAAGAGTAAAGAGTGCTGAAATTGAGCCCCATCCCAAACGGGGTACACCTACCGTTTTTTTTTTATTTAAAAGTGTTTCTCCGCCCCAATCCATGGGGTGCAGAATCGGGAGAAACTCAGCACTTGGAAGGTTTTTTCCCCCCCAGTCGGAGTGATGTTGCAAGGCGGAACTGCAGGCGGATTGGAACGGTCGTCGCTCCAAGTCATCAGCGTCGCGCTGGCGCGTCACAACGTTCCTCCCCTTCAGTTAAAGGGGACGCTTGCTGCGAACTCTGCAGCCACTTTATGGGCAAACACTGGGCCACCAGGGAGGGTTTCGGCCAGGCCAGCAGCCTGGCACCCAAGAGGGCATGTGCTAGGTTGCCTGTTGGTGGCATGGCCGAACCCGTCGGCATATTTGTCAGCCCGACCTGGTAATCAACCGACAATAAAAAAATAAAATGAAGTAGTCAGCAGCGCGGCCTCCCTTTTTAAGGGCGGGTTGCTACCAGCCGGTAAGATGTCGGCATGTGCCGACCCAGCTGGAAAACGATTGGTGCGGTAGCCCGTTCTCGCCGCTTCCGGCCCGGGGACAGTTTCGGACAGGTTGGCCCATCCATACGCCCCCGGTCGGTAAGGCCTCTTCACTCCATTCCCGCCTCTTATAGAGGGAGGCAATTTCGGTCCCGCGATGTATTACTGCAATTATATAGGGCCCTGCTGAGACCACACCTCGAGTATTGTGTACAGTTTTGATCTCCTAAGGAAGGATATACTTGCCATGGAGGGAGTGCAACAAAGGTTCACCAGACTGATTCCTGGGATGGGGGGGTGGGCAGGGGAGTATCCTAGGAGAAGGGATGAGATTGAGCAGACTAGGCATATATTCTCTAGAGTTTAGAAGAATGAGGTGTGATCTCATTCAAACATACAAAATTCTTACAGAGCTTGATAGGGAGGATATTTCCCCTATCAAGTCAGCCATTTAGTACTGAGATGAGGAGAAATTTCTTCACTCTGGGTTGTGAATCTTTGGAATTCTCTCCCCCAGAGGGCTGTGGATGCTCAGATGTTGTGTATACTCAAGTCAGAGATCAATAGATTTTTGGATATTAAGTGAATCAAGGGATAAGGGGATAGTGCAGGAAAGTGGAGTTGAGGTAGATCAGCCATGATCTCATTAACTAAGGCAACGACAGTGCTGTTTTTCTAACAGAGCTGCATAAATTCTTGACGTGGCCCCGTTTTCCAATTACACACACAAGCCACAGCAAGGCTTCTAACAACTCCCCAATGTCTGCCTTCCAGACAGTAAAAGCTGCATGTGTAGAATAATTCAAATTGCAACCAAAGGCGGCTTGAATCCCATTCCGAGTGCTTTCAGACCTCCTGCTCAATCTGACAGATATGGGAAAGATCTCCATGAGAAACTAAGTAGCCAACCTGACTCAGTATTCAGTATATCATATACAGAACATCACATCAATGCCCCCAACTGTTACCAGGAGATCAACTCATTGTTAACAATCTCCTACATTTTAAGAGAAAATATTACTTTCCTGAAACGTTCCATACCAACATTGATACTCGAGCTTTTAGATCAAGTGCTCAGCTGATGCCAACTAACTGTTGCATTAATTCAGAGGAGAGAATTTAGTGCATTGATCTAAAGTACCAGTTAGTAATACCATGTAGGCACAATTCTGGGAAAAAAAATCAGCAGGTATCAATTAGTTTTCATGATGGGCTTACACCTTATACATCAAAGGATTAAATAAGCAACATGAACAATGTTGACCGAGATGTAACCTTTCATTATATTAATTGATAATTTTTCTATTTATTCTGGCATAAATGCATACCTGAGGTAAAAACTGGCAGAGATTGCCCACTTGAATATTCAAAGCAGAGATCTGCTCTTCGACCATTTTCTGGGTTGCATGTTCTCTATTTATTTGCCACACAGATTGATTGTTTGACACTGAAATCTCTCGACTAACAATAAGGTTGCTTGGAGGCCTGTACCTGTAAAAGACCAATTATTTCAAATCACAAAAATTAAATTAGCCTTCAAGAGATTTAGAAATTGCATTATACACTTTAGAAAATAAACCGAAACCAACAGTGCTTCAACTGGTTCATTATTACAAGAAACAGGAGGAGGCCATTCAGCTCCGCTAACTTGTTCTGTCATTTAATTAGACTATGGCTGACCTGTATCTTAAAGAAAGACTTGCATTTATATAGCACCTTTCACAACCACCGGACATCCCAAAGCACTTTACAGCCAATGAAGTATTTTTTAAAGTGTAGTCACTGTTGTAATGTAGAAAACACTGGTGTACTGAGAACTCGTGTTCCTCCAATTTTGGCCTCTTGCACATCTCCAACTTCCTGCGCCCCACCATTGGCAGCCGTGCCTTCAGCTGCCAAAGCTCTGGAATTACCTCCCTAAACCTCTCCGTCTCTCTCCTTTAAGACGCTCCTTTAACCCACCTCTTTGAGCAAGTTTTTTTTTTTTAAATCACCTGTCCTAATATTTCTTTCCATAGCTCAGTATCAAATTTTGTCTGATAATCACTCCCCTGAAGTGCTGAGGGACATTATACTACACTAAAGGCGGTATATAAATGCACGTTGTTGTTGTTGTTCTTATATTTGGGGCCCTCTATTATTGATGCAGGTACTGGAAAGCAGTGGTAGTTAGAAAGAAAGACTTGCATTTATATAGCGCCTTTCACGAGCATCAGGCGTCCCAAAGCACTTTACAGCCAATGAAGTACTTTTTAAAGTGTAGTCACTGTAGTAATGTAGAAACGCAGCAGCCAAGTTGCACACAGAAAGCTCCCTCAAACAGCAATACGATAATGATTAAAACATCTGTTTTAGTGATATTGATTAAGGGATAAATATTGGCCAGGACACCAGGGATAACACCCAGCTCTTCTTCGAAATAGTGTCATGGAATCTTTAACACTCACCCGAGAGTGCAGACGGGGTCTCGGTTTAACATCTCATCTGAATGACGGCAACTCCGACATTGCAGCACTCCCTCAGTACTACACTGGTAGGTCAGCCTAGAATTGTGTGCTCAAGTGTCTGGAGTGGATGGAGTCGAGGGTGCTACCAACTGAGCCACGGCTAACAGGCCATCTACCCGCCTTGGTTCTGTAACTTTAATACCCTTTGCCAAACAAAAATCTATCAAATTTTCAATTGACCGCCCCGATCAACAGCTTTCTGGAGGGGTGGGGGAGAGAGAGAAGAGGGTTCCAGATTTTTGCTACCCTTTGTGTGAAGTGCGTACGTCCTGACATTACCCTTGAATGGCCTCTCTGGTCTGGATTCCCCCTATCAGAGGAAATAGTTTTCCTCTATCTCCCCTATCAAATCCTTTAATCATCTGAAAACCTCAATTAAAGTACCCTTTCATCTTCTATATTCAAATAAATACAGGCCAAGTCTATGCAATCGGTCCTTATAATTCCCTTTTACAATTCATCAGGTGAAACAACTTTTAAATTGAGAAATTATTTAAAGGCTCCCCCAGTGAGGACATGGGTGTGTTACAGTTTGAACTCTCTCCCAATTTTTTTTGTATACATAGCAAAATACAGTTTCCACGAGCAGACTTAAATTTCCTATATGAAAGTTACAACCTTCCACATACAGGTGCAGCATCCCAAATCCGGAACCCTCGGGACTGAGGCCGTTCCAGATTTTGCGTTTTGCTGTATTTTGGAACGTCTTTCCGACATCACGAATCCGGAAACACCTGAGCCCAGGTTCGGGTATTTCCGGATTTCGGAACGTCAGAAAGGGGGCGGGGGTTGCCAGGCGAAGAGCTGGTCGGGCGGACCCCACCACCGTGTAGGTGTTCGTGCGGGGCCTGCCGAAGAGGAGCTGGTCGGGCGGCCCCTTCGTGGAGGCGGTGTTCGGGCGGGCTGGCGAGGAGGCTCCAAGGTGTTCGGGCGGGCCGGCGAGGTGAGGCCAGAGGTCGGGCGGCAGCGGCACCTCGAGGTCGGCGGGGTCCAGATTCCGGAACATTTTACGGATTCCGGACGACCCTGCCACCAATCGGTCCGGAACTCCGGATTTTGAACGCTGCACCTGTACCACAAATGAGATGTGTGCCACGGGACAAATAATTACCCGTTTTAATCAGAGTTGCATCAAAAGACCCATCCGAGTTACCCAACACACACTCCTGTCCACTCTTAGGGCCCAAGTTTCCACACGATAAAAAACGGGCGCCCCTCCGAGCAGGGCGCCCGTTTTTCGCGCCTAAAACAAAAAATCGCGATTCTGGAGCGTTCTGCAGCTCCTTGTCTGCCTGGCACGGCGCCCAGGGGGGGCGGAGCCTACACTCGCGCCGATTTTGTAAGTGGGAGGGGGTGGGTACTATTTAAATTAGTTTTTTCCTGCCGGCAATGCTGCGCGTGTGTGTTGGAGCGTTCGCGCACGTGCAGTGTGAAAAAAACATTGGCACTCGGCCATTTTTGTAGTTCTTTGTAGCTGTTTAATTTTTGAACATTTTTTAAAATAAAAGCACATTGCCATCAGCACATGCAGCCTTCTCACTGTCCCCCCCTCCCCCCCCCCCCCCCGCGGGAAAGAACAGGCGCCTCCGCCTCCTCCTCTCCCTCCCCCCGCGGGAAGAACGGGCGCCTCAGGCTGACTGCAGCATTCTCCGTGCCTGAAGCACTTTCACACAGGTAGGAAGATGGTTTATTTAATCTTTTCTTTGCTTATAAATGTTTATTCAGGTTGGATTTATTTGTATAATATTTGTAGAAGTATAAATAAGGATTTATTGTAGAATTTAATGACTTCCCTTCCCCCCCCACCTCGTTCTGGACGCCTAATTTGTAACCTGCGCCTGATTTTTTAAATGTGTAGAACAGGTTTTTTCAGTTCTACAAAAATCTTCACTTGCTCCATTCTAACTTAGTTTGGAGCACGTTTTCACTGTGGAAATTTTGAAATCAGGCGTCAGTGGCCGGACATGCCCCCTTTTGAAGAAAAAATTCTGTTCCAAAGTAGAACTGTTCTACCTGACTAGAACTGCAGAAAAAAAAAATGTGGAGAATTGCGATTTCTAAGATAGTCCGTTCTCCACCAGTTGCTCCTAAAAATCAGGTGCAAATCATGTGGAAACTTGGGCTCTAAATGGCAGAAAATCACCACATCGCAAGATTACATTGTTCAGGTCACAGAAAGAAAACAGAACAGCAAATAATCAGCAGGACAATATTTGGCTTGTGCCATATTTAAACTGCTTTGGAACAAAATAATAGAATGCAGAATCTTTGCATGCTATTCAGAATATTGTAATTGTCTTTGATTAATGCAACATGGGTGCACAGCTCTAGAATATGGAACCAGACAGGTGAACAGAACTGAGATAGGAAAAACATTCCAAGGCAGACTTCAACACATCAGAACAAAGCAGACACCACTGTGTCAGCCAATGAGTTACAAGTCAGGCAGGACTTGTGGCAGGACTCACAGTAAACAGTCTATTTTAAACAAAGTCCATTTGCAGAGTCTTTACCACCAAAACTACAACAACTTCTCCCGATAAAAGCAGGACGATTTCTCCAGCAAAATGCAGTGAGTGGTGGGGGAATTACCCAATCATCTCCATTCTTAACAGGAATAGTGGTGCTACTATATGCAACCACAAAGAAGTCCCTTGCTACTAGGCAGGCAATCAGGTTATTAATTAGTTATACCATTCAAATAGACAACTTTTCCAGTTTTTTGGGTTTCGTTTGCATTTGATAACTGACATGTATATCAATTAGCTTGCCTGCTTTCATGTCTACACCTGACAGAGCAGTCTGAGTGTTCGACCAGCATTGGAAAGTTTACGTGCTTTTAATAGACCCCTCCATGGTCCAACATCCAGTACTTGATGAGCAGAAATTTTCTACAATTAAATACTGGGAAGACCGAAGCCATTGTTTTCAGTTCCCGCCACAAACTCCATTCCCCAGCCACTGACTCCATCCCTCTCCCTAACATTGTCTGAGACTGAACCACACTGTTCGCAACCTTGGTGCCATATTTGACCCTGAAATTAGCTTCCGGCCACATATCCACAGCATAATTAAGACCGCCTATTTCCACCTTCATAACATCGCCCGTCTCCACCCTTGCCTCAGCTCATCCGCTGCTGAAGCCCTCATCCATGCCTTAGTTACCTCTAGACTTGACTATTCCAACTCACTCCTGGCTGGCCACCCACATTGTACCCTTCATAAACTTGAGGTCACCCATAACCCGTGTGCTCGCTGACCTACATTGGCTCCGGTTAAGCAACGCCTAGATTTCAAAATTCTCATCCTTGTTTTCAAATCCCTCGCCCCTCCTCATCTCCATAATCTCCTCCAGCCCAACAGCCACCCCCACCCACCCATCTCTAATTCTGCCCTCTTGATTATAATTGCTCAATTATTGGTGGCCATGCCTTCTGTTGCCTCAGCACTAAACTCTGGAATTCCCTCCCTAAACCTCTCTGCCTCACTTTCCTCCTTTTCAAGACACTCCTTACAACCTACATCTTTGACCAAGCTTTTGGTCACCTGCCCCAATTTCTCCTTATGTGGCGCGGTGTCAAATGTTTCCCTTACAATACTCCTACGAAGCACCGTGGGACGTTTTACTACGTTAAAGGCACTATATAAATACAAGTTGTTGTTGTTAACATTTCTAAGATATTAAGTAATTTCTCGTGCTTTTGATTTGTAAATACAGGCAAGCAACATGCGGGTAAACTACTGGACTAGATGGTCCCTCGGTCTTTAAAACTGTCTCCAGACAGTTTTGCTTATTGCAGAGACTGAAGTGCTACAATTGACTTTACTGCCCCCAGGTCAGAGGAGAAAACCGGTCACGGTTCCCACTAGTCACGCTCCAACAAGCCTGCTAGAAGTACGCACAATGAGATGCCAGCCTCGGCTCAGTAGTGGCACTAAATATGAAATTGATGGGAATTTGGGAAGCAGGGCTGGTTGGAGCATGAGTGTTCCCTGCAGTTCAGGATGAGGAGCTAGGACACGCAAAACTAAGATGTTACATTGCCGTCACTGGATTTTACAGATCGAGTTTGCAGTCAATTATACTTACAGTTCAAGTTCAATATATCCTTTGTTATATCCCCGTTTCACATAAAGGCCAACCTGTTCAAAAAAATAAAGGTTGATCATTTTAATACAGCTCTTACAAATGAAGTGTGAATATGATCTGAAAGATTACGGTATAATTAAACAGATCTATTTTACTCTACCGGTCTGAGTGAAAAGAATGCAATGTCAGAAGTGTGAAACAACTAAAGTTGACTCTTCCAAGTGGGTTAAAATACTGAGCCGTAAATTGTGGCCTTTCCGGGTGCGTCCGATGTGCACATGCGCCCGAAGAGGCCCCGCAAGTTCCAGGTTTAGGCACACGAAACGCATGCACCTAAACCCGGCACTTGCGATGTCGAAATTTATTTTGACAGATCACATGTATCCTCGGGAGAAGGGACTTCGCGGGCGGAGATTTGGGCTATTTGTCCAACTTCTGCCCCACGAATGTCCTTAAAACTCTTACGCCTGGTAAAAGCAGACGCTCGCACGGTCTGCTTTTATCAGTGTGTTTTAAAAGATAGAAAAATTAAAGTTTCACTAATTTTTATATTAAACACCTGGTCCATTAAGAAGTTTATTTTTTAACCCTATTAAAACATTTTTAAAAATCAAAGAATTTTTTTTTTCTAATAAAACATTTAATTTAATTCAATTTATTTTAAATATGTGAGGTGTTTTATTTTATTTATTATTGTGTTTGTGGGGGTATTCTTATTGATAGCAATGGGAGCTCCATACAAACGGAACTCACCATTACTATCAATGAGAATATTCCATGTGCATTGGTGTTCCATGCCCACGTGATCCCAGGATGCGCTAGGCCTCGGAGCGGAAGTGTTTATTCCTCCGGGACCACCAGGTACATTCGACAAAAACATTTTGGTTGGAGGAGTCAGCCTGCGGGAAGCCTCCAACCACAATTTCTGGCCCAATGCCTTCTTGCCCCTGCTCAAAGATCAATTGTCATCCCAATTATTTGTTAGATCTGCTATGCACAAAATAATTCCCATCCTTCTTTTAAAACTGTTGGCCTCACTGTTAGTCCTACCACAAAATCCAGGCCATTATATCTGTCTTTGAAGTTGAACGAATGAGGAAGATAGACCTTTACACCACTCTCTACACTGAAACATTTGTCTATGACTCCCAAAGAGAAGGTCATGGAGAGGTGTTGATATACAGCAGTTTATTGAGCACCATCAAATTACAATAGGCTAATGTGTTTATCAAACACGTGCCAAAATAAAAATGCATTATGCAGATACATTTTTCCTGCATTTACAAATACAGTAAATGTTGTATTTAAAATTGTTTAAATTGCAGCAGTGTCACTTAACACAAGAACATAAGAAATAGGAGCATTAGGCCTCACAGATCATCAAGTCTGCTCCACCATTCAATAAGATCATGGCTGATCTTCTACATCAACTCCACCTTCCCGCACTATCCCCACATCCCTCGATTCCTTTAGTATTCAAAAATCTATCGATCTCTGTGTTGAATATACACAACGACTGAGCATCCATAGCCCTCTGGGGTGGAGAATTCCAAAGATTTACAACTCTTTGAGTGAAGAAATTTCGCCTCATCTCAGTGCTAAATGGCCGACTCTTTATTCTGAGACTGTGACCCCTAGTTCTCGACTCCCCAGCCAGGGGAAACATCCACCCAGCATCTACCCTTTCAAGCCCTTTAAGATGTTTCAATAATATCACCTTTCATTTTTCTAAACTCCAAGTAACATAGGCCTATTCTACTCAATCGCTCTTCATTGGACAATCTTTTAAACGAAAGAACTTTGAGACATTTAGTACATAAATTTAAACTTTCAAAGCCGGAAAACATATCAAGTAGCATTAAACAATGATTTTTTGTTTGTTTGACAATGTTCTAATGTTAGTATTACAGCATTTTCAATCCATTAAAAGCTTCATTGTTTCCATTATATTAATTGCAACCGGCTGACCACCTTTTCAAAGTTAAAAAACTGCACATTATAGTCGTAGCTGTGTGTCAGCTGTGGCTCAGTTGGAAACACTCTCACCTGAGTCAGAGGTTGTGGGTTCAATTCCCAAAAATCTAGGCAGACTTTACAGTGCAATACTGAAGGAGTGCTGCATTGTCAAAGGTACCATATTTCGGACAAGGCGTTAAATTGAGGCCTCGTCTGCTCTTTCAGGTAGACATAAAAGATTCCAAGGCACTACTTTGAAGATCAACGGGAGAGTTCTTCCCGGTGTCCTGGCCAATATTGATCCCGCAACTAACATCACTAAAAAACAGATTATCGGGTCATCGTCACATTGGTGTTTGTGGGAGCTTGCTGTGCACAGATCGGCTGCTGCGCTTCCTACATTAGTGTCTATACTTCAAAATTACTAGTGTTTTGGGTCGTCCTGAGGTCATGAGAGGTGCTATATAAATGCAAGTTCTTTCTTTCTTTCACATAACCAATCATCAGTCCAACTGATGAAAAGTGAAGGAATTAAAAGTAGCAAAAAGGGAACCACTGAGGAACTATTCAAGCAAAGAACACAAGCAACTAAATCTCTCTTTTCCCTAAAACTGGCACTCATGAACTAACGAACACCACAAAACTGACAAAATAATTTCTTCACACCATTTTGACTGCCATTTTCCTCTCACTCAGGCCACTTAAAAATAAGATTTATAATGTGTCAAATGACAGAAAATTTCAGAGACAATTTAAGGAAATGTTACTTTAGTTAGAAATGCCCCACATAGTTCTGCCCACATAATCCAACAACAACTTGCAATTATACAGCGCCTTTAGCATAGTAAACCATCCCAAGGCACTTCACAGAAGCGATTTATCAAACAAAACTTGACACCGAGCCACACAATGTCGCATAGATAGAAACAAACCAGAGATTCATAGCTCTAGTTAAATTTGTGAGAGAAAGAGATGTACTCCAGAAGTTTTAGTTTTCACTCTTTTTCTATGGAACTACAATACTAAAAAAGCATATTGCGATAGCTAGCTGAAAATTTGCAATCAATGGAGGTCCAAAAATAAAAAGCTTTTACTTTTTTCAGTGATTTGTACAATTTAAACTAATAGGAAAAAATGTAGCAGTATTATTTGGGATAAAAGTTGTGCTGAATGCGGCTGATGTTTGCATCAGGCCAAGGGAGAAAAGACTTGCATTTATATAGTGCCTTTCACACCCTCAGGATGTTCCAAAGCGCTTTACAGCCAATGAAGTACTTTTTGAAGAGCAGTCACTAAATATTGGCCAGAACATCAGGGATAACTCCCCTGCTTTTCTTCAAAATAGCGACATGGGATCTTTTACATCCACCCGAGACAGCAGACAGGACCTCGGTTTAACGTCTCATCCGAAAGACAGCACCTCCGACAGTGCAGCACTGGAGTGCCAGCATGGATTGCATGCTTAAATCCCGAGATTGGGGCTTGAACCCATGACCTGACTCAAGATGAGAGTGCTACCCACTGAACCACGGTTGACACCATGCAACAGCTCAGAAACCGTGCTCCAAACTGAAACAATGTTACATGGAATCTTCCTGTAAATTAATTATCCAATCGTCCAGTTAACCAAGAAGGAGCTTGCTGTAAAATCCAGCCAGATTTATTACATCAAATATTATCAGCACTCACCTTGTCCCCTCTGCCAATAAAGGAGGTTTTTCCTGCCAAGCCTAGGCAAATCGCACAGACGATGCTGGACTTTCCAGTGCCATTGGCACCCACTATCATGTTCAAATTGGCCCCAGGGTGGATCTCACAGGAATCATAAGTTCTGAAAAGCAATGCAACATTTACTAAATTCTAACAAAAGTTTATCATAACTTATAACCGATACAGTTCTCTGTCAGATTGTTATATCAAACATTAGAAATATGTAATAATTAGAGCTTTATTCACTCAACATTGCTTCAGTACTTACATTTAATTTTTAGCTTCCTCAAAGGTGCTAGATCTTAGCATGGGAGAGAACTTCTACAGCACTGTTCACACTCCCTCTGGTTTTAAATACGCAGATACACATTGAAGTTTTAAAATCCCAAAACACAAATCTGTTAGTCATTTCAGTAATATTGGCCAGCATCCATCCCTAATTACTACTCCATGTTAGGAAGCCGGTGTTCTAGTTTTTCCTTTGTGCCTGGTAATGGATTTGATGAGGAGGCTGACTTTACATAATTGTGAAGACGATCAATCAGCCTAGCAGAATAAAAGATGTGTGGAAACATACTGAGAAGTCCCATTGTTGTTGTAAAAAGCACTAGAACAAAGCTCGCATAGTTTAATGTCATCAAAATTTGAAATCGCACCACGACCCTTTACTCACTCCCAGTCACCTTAACACATATAGCCTTCCAGGTATTTCACTAGTAAGTTTTTCTATGGAGAGCATATCTTGCATCCCAACTATTTCCTATTAGATCACTTAATTATGCCTCAGTTAACATACTTTCACATACCCAATAGGAAGGTTTTATTTCTCCCCATCAATGTCCATAATTTCCAAATGAGTCAGAGATCAAGATTCAACTGAAAGCACAAGAAATACTGCTGTCATTGGTCAGACTATCTACACTTGCTTTGGGAGTCTAGTGTCTGGCATGCGAACAATGTGGCCTGCTTAGCGGAGCTGATCAAATGTGGTCAGTGCTTCAATGCCTGGTCGAGGGCGCTAACATTGGTGTGTCTGTCCTCCCAGGGGATTTGCAGGATCTTGCGGAGACATCGTTGCTGGTATTTCCCCATCGATTTGAGGTGTCTACTGTATATGGTCCATGTCTCTGAGCCATACAGAATATTACTACAGCCCTGAGCTTGGAGGTAGATTTGAGGGCCTGGTCTTGGATAATATTTGTATAAGTATAAATAAGGATTTATTATAGAATTTAATGACTTCCCTTGCCCCCCCCCCTCCCCACGCCTAATTTGTAACCTGCGCCTGATTTTTTAATGTGTAGACAAGGTTTTTTCAGTTCTACAAAAATCTTCACTTGCTCCATTAGTTTGGAGTACGTTTTCACTGTGGAAACTTTGAAATCTGACGTCAGTGGCCGGACACGCCCCCTTTTGAAGAAAAAATTCTGTTCCAAAGTGAAACTGTTCTAACTGACTCGAACTGCAGAAAAAAAAATGTGGAGAATTGCGATTTCTAAGATAGTCCGTTCTCCACCAGTTGCTCCTAAAAATCAGGCGCAAATCATGTGGAAACTTGGGCCCTGTAATTCTCGTATTCGACTGTTCAGTCACCCAAGAACTCATTTTTGGAGTGGAAGCAAGTCTTCCTCGATTCCGAGGGACTGCCTATGATGATATCTACACACCACTGGACCCAGTCCCTATAGTGTGCCAACACCCCACTCCATTTACTGCTGCATGACTCTGCATAGGTGCAGGGTGTGGTTTTCATACGCACCATTTACAGTTTGCATCAGGTGGGGAAATACGATTATAAATGATAAATTTGTATCATTATTCAGAAAAAAAGTTGTCGAATAGAGGAATTTTTTTTTAATGTAAAAGATGAAATTATTTTCAATTTCATCAACTATCAGAACATTCAATTCAAAAGAATATAGAAAACAAGTCCAGAACGAATTATGGTTCCAATTTGAAATTCTTATTGCAACAGTTTAAATGAGAACATAAGAACATAAAAATTTGGAGTAGGCCATTCGGCCTCTCGAGCCTGCTCTGCCATTCAAGATGATCATCTACCTCAACACTTTCCCGCCCTATCCCCATATCCCTTGATTCCCTTAGTATCCAAAAATCTATCTCAGCCTTGAATATACTCAATAATTCAGCATCCACAACCCTTTGGGGCAGAGAATGCCAAAGATTCACAACCCTCAGTGAAGAAATTCCTCCTCATCTCAGTTTTAAATGACCTACCCCTTATCCTGAGATTATACCTCCTAATTCCAGAATCTCCAGCCAGGGGAAACAGCCTCTCAGCATCCACCCTGTCAATCCCCCTCAGAATCGTATGTTTCAATGAGATCACCTCTCATTCTTCTAAACTCCAGAGAGTATAGGCCCATTCTACTCAATCTCTCCTCATAGGTCAACCCTCTCAACCTGGGAATCAATCTAGTGAACTGTTGTTGCATAAATGTATTATTTGCTTACTTACATTGCATAATTTATTCAAATGTGAACAATGGGATTACTTGCCCATCACTTTCTCAGTCACTATTTATGACAAACTTTTCTAAAAATGCATTTTGATAACTCCCATTGTACAGTTGGTTTAATATTTCTGACTGGAGGTAAATGTTTCAAGCACACCAGTGTATATTTACGTTTTGTTTTAAAAGCAGGATATTCTTCAATTGAATTGACCTGCAAGGCACCCATTCACAATCAGCAAGGCCAATTTGGAAATTCACTTGCTACAGTTAAAATATTCAGATCTCCAACAAAGCAGAGCCAATAATTAAACAATTATACAATGCTAAAATGATCACTGTCTGCCTCTCTCCCACATTTATGTTACCTGGCACAAGTCTCTCTCTCTATATCTGTTGGAAATCAGACAGAAATCCAGGTACCATGCCATGGAAACTGCTGCAGAGTTAATTTTGTGCAGCGTCAAGGTCAAGTTATTACGCTAACACACTAAACTCAGGTTGCAACAATTCAATGGCAGATAAATCTTGGATTTGTGCCGTCATCGGTTCTCTGGTGGTTGGGTCATTTGTGTTCGGAAGTCTTATTGACGACAGATGAACCATATGACAGTTGCATTTTTATCAAGTTAAAAGAAACAATTTGCACTCGTACAGGATCTTATCACATGCTCCAGACGTCCAAAAGAGCTTAACATCCAGCGAATTATTTCTGAAATGCAGTCACTGTTATCTCAGCAAATGCAGCACATGGAAGAGTCCTACAAACAGCAAATACAAACCAAGCACTTTGCAATGGGGGTGACAGCTGCATTATGTAAAGCTATGGGGGGGGAGGGGGGGGGATATTAAAATAACATTCAATGGGTGACTATACTTTACAAGTAATTAATTGGCTGTGAGGTGCTTTGATATGTCCTGAGGATGTGAAAGTCAATTTTTGCCTGAGATCACACCTGTGAAATAGCTTGGGACGTTTTATGATGTTAACAGTGCAATATAAATGCAAGCTGTTTTTGCTGCTGTTGTTGACAGGTGCTATATAAAGACAATTTCTTTCTTTCTGATAAACACCATTAAAACTAGAAAACAAAACAGGTGATCCCAGTTTATTATCCTCTTCACTTGCAATTATGTTCCTCGGGAACTCTGGCTTTTTGATTATCCTATTGTTAATCTGACCAGTATGATTGCATAGAATGCATCAAGGTGGATAATGAAGAAAGCCACTGACCTACACTTACAAGTGGTGAAGATAATGAACAACGTCACTGCTCTACATTTTCAAAGTATAGACAGAATTCAATAAAATACAATCCACAAATACTGTAATGAAAATTTAATGTGATTATTTACTTGCAAGAGCCTTAATGATACAGGTAACTATGCCATTTACTGGTTATAATTGATGCATCAAAACTGTTATATCACTGAGTGATCAGGCTCACTGTATTACAGCACAGAAACAGGTCATTCTGACCACCTGATCTATGCCAGTGTTTTTTCCCCCACAACCCTCCTTCTACCTCTCTTTATCTAACCCCATCAACATATCCTTCTATTCCTTTTGCCCTCATGTGTTTATCTAGCTTCCCCTTGAATGCATCTATTCTATTTGCCTCAACCACTTCTTGTGGTAGCGAGTTCCACATTCTAACCATTCTCTGGGTGAAGAAGTTTATCCTGCATTCCCTATTAGATTTATTAATGACCATCTTATATTTATGGCCCCTAATTCTGGTCTTGCCCGCAAGTGGAAGCATCTTCTCTACGCCTTCCCTATAAAACCCTTTCATAATCTTGAAGGCATGCATCAGGTCAGCCCTCAGACTTCTCTTTTCTAGCAAAGTATTTCAGCTACTGTACTTCAGTAACTATAGACTAGTTCTCCACTTAAGTATTTCTATAAAAGCTCTCGGGCCTATTCAGAGCTCCTACAAATGCTGAACAATGCCTAAAAAAAACTAATCTGTATGTAATTGAGCCACAGCTAAGTTAGCTCATCAGGAGATTTGGGGAAATCGCCCTTTAAAAGGAAAAATAAGTTTGCCATAATTTATAAGTTTGCAGATGACACAAAACTCAAAAATGCATTGACCAAAAGGGTGGTGGGAGCAGATTCAATAACAACTTTTAAAGGGAACTGAATGTACTTGAAGGGGAAAAATTTGCTGTGCTATGGGGAAAGAGCAGCAGGGAATGGGACTTGTTAGATAGTTCTTTCAAAGAGCCGACACAGACGCAATATGTCAAACGGCCTCCTTCTGTGCTGTATCATTCTATGATCCATGCATCCCTCTCTCATTTGCCTTAGCTGGCATCACCATTCCAATCAAAGCCCAGTGGTGCTAAGAAACTACAACTCCCACTGATGTATTGTTGCATTGATGTTAGTGTCAGCGGGATGTTTGTGGCACTGCTTCCCAAAGCTGAGAATATAAGCCTACCAGATCCGTTAAAGCTGGTTAAACAAAAACAAGACTTGCTGGACACTACTCTCAATGGCTCAAAAACCAGACATCAATATAAAACCATCTACACACATTTAGTTTTAAGTGGGACCCAATGGCAGCTTTGAGATGCCCATGCAAAAAGGCTGCGCTTATCAAGGCGTGAGATCGTAATGCTGAGAAATTGACCACTTCCCATTTCATGAGCCCAGTGTCAAGCAATTCCAAGTCAGGTATAAGCCATTAAAGTGGATGAGTTGCACCTACAGGAGTGGACCATTGTGCAAGGTTTCCCGCCCAATTTTGCTAAAATTTACAATGAGCTGCCTGCTTGGCAGACGTGTGTCACATAGTCGATCTCTAGTCGATTCAAATACAAGACATTTTTCAGTAAATCTGCAGTGATGACATCTCAATTATTGAACACTAATCTGTGAACATCAATGACATGGAGCATTAGAGTTAGTTAAGAACTACTCTATAACAAACTCTTCTCCGTCTTTCGGATGAAACGTTAAACCGAGGCCCGGTCTGCTCTCTCAGGTGGAAGTAAAAGATCCCATGGCACCACTTTGAAGAAAAGCAGGGGAATTATCCCCAGTGTCCTGGCCAATATTTATCTGGTCATTATCATATTGCTGTTTGTGGGAGCTTGCTGTGCGCAAATTGGCTGCTGTATTTCCGACATTGACAACACTTCTGGCTGTAAAGCATTTTGGGATGTCCTGAGGTCCTGAAAAGCACTGTATAAATGCAAGTGTTTCTTTATGATATAAAGAAATGATATAACATAGAACACAAACTGCAGTAAATATTAAGACAGTAATTATAATAGTGATTTTATCAAAAGTCACCTCAACCCAGCAATGTATTATATCCTGGAAACAAAACACTTTTCAATGTGCTTCATTAATTGTAAGTAGACACAAGGTGAAGTTTTTTTTCTGGAAAAGCCAGGAGGAAAAAAAAGCCAGTTTTCTGCTATTTTCAACATAGAAAAATGACCCAAGGTTCTTCACAATAGATGCCGAGCTAAAGAAAAATGTTTTGGGAGAGGTGAACAAAAGCTCGGTCAAAACAAGTTTGTGTTCATTCCAGAGCAAGTTTTTAAAAAACCACAGCAACATGCACTTGTACCTTGGTCACAAGCAATGAAAATTAGGTAGATATATTTCAGAAAATAATATGTTGGGGTACAATACACGAGTAATTTGAGACATGACATATGGCAAGTCTTACATGCTTAGGACACCATCTTCCTCCTTTGCCTCTCCTCTGTAATCCAGCGCTCTGGGTCTGACCAGTACATGTTTTCACTCTAACCTGTTCCAACACAAAGAGCATAGCTCCAGCAACAGCTTCTCCTCCTTCCAGCTCCGGAGGATCCATAGTCAAGGGATCAGCCATGGCTCAGTGGATAGCATTCTCACCCAAATCAGAAGTCATTGCAGTGGCTTGAGCACTTAATCTAGGTCGACACTTCAGTGCAGTACTGAGGGAGCGCTCCATTGTCAGAGGTGCCGCCTTTTAGATGAGATGTTAAACAGAGGACCTACCTGCCTTCTCGGATGGGCATAACTAAATCCAGTAACAACATTCAAAGAGGAGCCGGGAGTTCTCCAACATTTATCGCTCAACCAATACCATCCAGAACACATTATCAAGTCGTTTATCTCATTGCTATATGCAAACTCCTTCTTCCAGCACCGGAAACGCTACAAGGACACCCTCAAAGCCTCCCTGGTCAAGTGCGACATCACCACTGACACCTGGGAGTCCCTGGCCAAAGACCGCCCTAAGTGGAGAAAGTGCACCCGGGAGGGCATTGAGCTCTTCGAATCTCAACATCGAGAGCATGAAGAGGTCAAGCGCAGGCTGCGGAAGAAGCATGCGATAAACCAGTCCCACCCAAAATGTCTGTTCCACCTGTGAGAGTCTGTGGCTCTCGGATTGGACTGTTCAGCCACCAAAGAACTCACTTCAGGAGTGGAAGCAAGTCTTCCTCGATTTCGAGGGACTGCCTATGATGGATGATATGCAAACTGACTCATATTTTCCTACATTACAACAGTGACGACACTTCAAAATACTGATTGGCTGTGAAGCACTTTGAAACGTCCCAAGGTCATGTAAGGCTTTATATAAATCTTTTGTTCCGATCCCTCCCTCTTCTTATGCATTAGTTAAAAAATGAGCTTTCTGAATTTAGAACATTCACGACAATATTGCTTTTAAATGATCACAATGCCTTCAATGTGCAGATCCAATTACAAAAGTATCAACAAAACAAACCTTCAAAAAAGGTTTTTAAATGACAGATAAGACTGAATTTAGAAATTTACCAGGAACTTTCTCACGTTGCCACTTGAGGTACCACTCATGGAATGCAATTAAAGGAAAGCCCAAAATCTACAGCAGCGGGGTCCTGGTACACAATGCACTAAAGTGCTTGCGCTGCACGATGGATGCTGGGATTGTGTACCAGATGGGTAGTTATTCTTTCACAAAAATACACAAGATTTCAATAAGCTACAAATGATTACAGTGTAAAAACAGAGAATGCAGGAAACAAGCAGCAGACCTATCAGCATCTGAAATACAGCTTAATGTTTGAGCAAGACCCTTTCACTGAGGAAGGAGCTCAATCTGAAGTGCTAACCAGTTTTGTTTTTCTTTTTAGATGCTGTTAAACCTGCTGTATATTTCCTGCAATAAAAACAGAAAATGCTGGAAATACTCAGCAGGCCAGGAAGCATCTGTGGAGAGAGAAACAGAGTTAATGTTTCAGTTATATGACCCTTTTGTCAGACTACCCTTCCCACTGTTCAACCCTAACTGTTTCACTCTCCACAGATGCTCCCTGATCTGCTGAGTATTTCCAGCATTTTCTGTTTTTATTTCAGATTCCAGCATCTGCACTATTTTGCCTTTGTGTTAGTTTATTTCCTGCACTGTTTTTACTTCAGATTTCTATTATTAAATTTTTTTCCTACATTGCACATCACCTCCGTTCTGAGCCAGAAAAGAAAGTTAGAATGGAGGAGCATTCCCCCCTCGACAATCACTCCCAACACCCTCTGCCCTTCCCATGACACCGTCCCCTATAAACGCATGAGATGCAACACCTGCCCTTTTACCTACTCCCTTCCCACTGTCAGGACCCCAAAACACTCCTTCCAGGTGCAACAGCAATTTACTTGTACTTGGGTATAATGTATTCCCTGCTCATAAGGTAGAATCATAGAAAAATTACAACACAGAAGGAGGCCATTCGGCCCATCGTGCCCGCGCCAGTCGAAAAAGAGCTCCCCAGCCTAATCCCACCTCCTAGCACTAGGTCCATAGCCCTGTCAGTTACGACTCTTTAAGTGCACATCCAAGTACTTTTTAAATGTGATGAGGGTTTCAGCATCTACCACCCTTTCAGGCAATGAGTTCCAGACTCCCACCATCTTCTGGGTGAAGAAATGCTTCCTCATCTCCCATCTAATCCTTCTACCAACTACTTTAAATCTACGACCCCTCTGCTAAAGAAAATAGGTCGCTCCTATCCACTCTATCTAGGCCCCTCAATTACATCTCCCCTCAGCCTCTTCTGTTCCAAGGAAAACAACCCCAGCCTATCCAATCTTTCCTTATAGCTAACATTTTCCAGTCCTGGCAACATCCTCGTAAATCTCCTCTGCACCCTTTCTAGTTCAATCACATCCTGGTGACCAGAACTGCACGAAGTAGTAAAGCTGTGGTCTAACTAGTGTTGCATAACTTCCCTACTCTCGTATTCTATGCCTCGGCTAATAAAGGAAAACATTCATTATACCTTTTTAACTACCTTATTGACCTGTCCTGCTACCTTTAAGGATCTGTGGACATATACTCCAAGGCCCCTCTGTTCCTTCACACCACTCAGTATCCCCCCATTTATTCTGTATTCCCTTGCCTTGTTGCCCCTCCCCAAATATATTAACTCACACTTTCCGGATTGAATTCCATTTGCCACTTTTCTGCCCAACTGATCAGTTCATCGATATCTTCCTGCAGCCTAAAGCTTTCCTCCTCATTGTCAACCAGATAGCCAATTTTTGTATCATCTGCAAATTTATTGGGTAATTTTCCCCTAATGTTTTGGGGTGCATAGTCCCTTTAACGGGCTACGTAGTCCATTCAAAATTTTGCACAAGCGCAAAATCTCCCATTCAAAATCCAGTAAGCAGCCTGCATGGGACCGCTAGAGAGCTGCGCTGCCGCATAGCGGGAACATTGTTGGTGGACCATGAGCCAATGTAGGTCAACGAGCACAGGGGTGATGGGTGAATGGGACTTGCTGTGTGTTAGGATCTGGGCAGCAGAGTTCCATGTGAACTCAAGTTCATTGAGGGTGGATCATGGGAGGCTGGCCAAGAGAACATTGGAATAGTTGAGTCCGGCAAATAACAGTTGTATTATACATGTTGTAGGACCAACCCAGAATACGCTCGCATTTTGAAAAATTTATTTATTTATTGCCCATCCCAAGTTTCCCTTGAGGGTGCTCGTGAGGTGCCTTCTTGAACCGCTGCCATCTTGAATAGGAGGAGAACGAGAGCTTGGTGCAGGTGTAAAAGGGGTGGAAGAATGTGATCCAGGCCTAAAAGGAGATGGGAGAACATGATCTATCTTTCCAACTCTATCACGGTCTTGCTCTCATCCGACTTTAGACCTGGATCACGTTCTTTCTTCCCCGCGCCCCCCCCCAACCCCTCCCAGTTTTCTCATCATGGTTCCCCACACTGTCCCCCCACTCCCCCAACAAATTCCTGCCCCTCTCTTCCCAGGTTCTTGACCTCCCTCCCAATCTTCTCTTTCCCACCGCCCTTGATCTTCTCCCACCCCCTCCGAACTCCTCTCCTTGCCCCCCCCCCCCCCATCAATCCCCTCTACTATCTGCTCTCCTGCCCCTGCTTCCATCCCCTCTTCTCCATCCCCTTACCTTTTCCGCATGGAGCCGAGGAAAGCGTGCTGATGTAGGCCACAGCCAGCGCACCGTTTGGTACTGTGCATGTGCAGTACAAAACGGGGCACATGCGCAGAGGAATCAAAACACCATGGAAATAATCATTGTTGTCCCATTGCGACCCTTTTTTGCCTTGCACCAACATACCTTTTATTATTTAATCACTCCTGCCTTTCACCCCATCACTTCTTTTGAGAAGGTAGTAAAATAGTCCTTTTGGGATTAATGTGGCTCTAAAATTAACCATCTGGCAATGGAAGATCAGAACTGAGTCAGCCCAGTGGCTGGGCAATCGGATACCCAAGCCAGGTAGCACTGCAGGGCCCTGATGAATAACTTGCCAGTCTAGCTTATTAATAGATCCTGGATAGGTAAACCCATCATCAGTCTTTTTAATGCTGGCACGTTAAACTTGACTTTCATCACCAATGGGTCTACGATTCTGTTGCCAGAATATAAGAGATGGCTAGTTCATGGGCACAGCACAGACTCTCTCTCTCTTTTCCCACAACCAATCCAATCAGCTTTGGCTCAGTGGGTAGCACTCTCGCTTGAGTCAGAAAGTGGAGTTCGGACTCGAACCCACAAGAGACAAAAATCTATGCCAACACTCCTAGTGCAGTACAGGTTGTACCTCTACAGTGCGGGACTCTCCAATCCGGAAACATACGTGGTTCGGCATCAGTCCCGACGTGGGTGGCGTCCGGGTTTCCTGTTCAGTGAGGAGTGATTGTAGACAATGACTAAATGCTGCGCAGTGGCCTTCTGCGCAGTGCATGCACAGAACGCTTCCAGGCCGTTGGTTCCAACCGTGTCACACCCAGTGACTGGATTGAATAGATTTGCGCATGTGCACAGAAACCGCGCAAATCCAGCTTCGGGGTCAGAATCCGACACAGCTGCCTCCATCTCGTTTCGAACTGTCTGGAGTGGGGGCGCGCGGAGGTGAGACACAACCTTAAAAAAAACAGCAGCAAACCATCAAGGAGAGAGTGAGGCCTGGGTTTCGCAGCCGGAGCGTGGTGGAGGCATTCAGGAGCCCAGGCGCTGTCATCAGCTACCGGTCGGTAAGCCTAGGCTAGGTGTGACCTCCCGAGTTCAAGGGTGCCAGACCAGAGAGGTCCAACCTGCACGGAGGGAATACTGCACCGTCGGAGGTGCCATCTCTCAGACGAGACGTTAAAGTGAGGCCCCGTTTCCCCTCTCGGATGGGCGCAAAAAATTTCATGGCACTATTTTAAAGATCTGGGGAGTTATCCCCGGTGTCCTGGCCAATATTTATCCCTTAATCAACATCACTAAAAACAGATTATCTGATCATTATCACATTGCTTTTTGTGAGAGCTTGCTGTGCGCAAACTGGTTGCCGTATTTCTTACATTCCAACCGTGACTACACTTCAAAAGTGCTTCATTGGCTGTAAAGCGCTTTGGAACGTCCTGCGGTCATAGTTACAACACGGAAGACCTTTTGGCCCGTCCAGTCCATGCCAACTCTCAGCTAGTCCCACTCCCCTGCCCTTTCCCCATAGCACTACAATTTTTTTTCCTTCAAATACTTATCCAACTCCCTATTCAAAGATAAAATTGAGTCTCCCTCCATCCCCCTTTCAGGCAGTATATTCCAGATCTTAACCACTCTCTGCGTTAAGAAAAAAATGTCTTATGTCGCCTTTGATTCTTTTGCCAATCACCGTAAAACAATGCAAGTCTTTCCCTTAATTAGCAATATAGAAGCACATACTGAGATTCTTCCTACTCAGCCCCAGATAACTACTTGCATTTATATAGCGCCTTTAACGTAGTAACCCTGCAGGTCAGTGTTGAAACAGGTAAAGGGATCCTGTTGGACAATCAGCCTGTAAATGTGTGGCTCCGTGTAATATTTTGTCAGATAATCGCAGCTGTGAAGGGCCGCGGGCCGGTCCAAGGCGCTGTATAAATGCAAGTTGATGAAAAACAACATCAAGAGCTGAGCGCCCGGCCGGCGGCAGGACAAGGCCCCGAGCCCGAGGAACAACAGGCGGCTCCCTGAACCGGTTTATCGCTCAGTTCGGCACGGGAAGGCGGCGGCGGCGGCGGCGGCGGCGGCCCGGACACAAGGGCCACTCTGTTATTCTTTCGTGAAGTGAGGAGAGAAAAACCGCCGCAGCGTTCACCTCACAACCGCCAACCCTGCCCTGCGTTAACTCACAGGAAGTTATCCATCTTGATCCTGACGATGGCTCCCTCTACGAACTGCTGGCCCGCCCTCTCGGCGCCGGCCCCATCCTGCGAGGCCTGCTTGTTTGCCGACGCTCTTTTACTACTCGATTCCCGCTGGCCTGACGACTTTCGCTTCGGCGTCGCCATCTTGCCGGTTGCCAAGCTCTTTCCCGCCCAAACATCAAGACCCTACGTCAGCACGTCGGCGCGCCGTCTCCTCTTCTCCCCGCCCGCCCGCCCGCCCGCCCAGCCAGCCCCGGGAGCGCGTGCGCGCGCGCGGTTTTTTTTTGTGTGCGCGCACACAATTGGGTGCGTGCGCGTCCGTGAGTTCCTCCTCCCGAGCGTACGTCACAAACGACAGAAGGCGTTGCGCGCGCACACACACCTGTTCAGTTGCCCATGATTCATGCGGAGTTAACCCTGGCTTTGGGATTATATTTACGACATTGCATCCTTTTAAACCATTTATATATATATACATATCTATTTAAAAAGACTTGACTTGGCAGGAAAAATATTTATTCAACCACTTTGCATTTTATGTAAGGTATGGGCTCAGTTTGGGGTAGCGCTCTCTCGCATCTTTGAGTCAGAAGGTTGTGGGTTCGTGCCTCCGCTCCGGTGACTCTAGCCCATAATCCAGGCTGGCACTCCCAGTGAGGGAGCGCTGCACTGTCGGAGGGACAGTACTGAGGGAGTGCTGTACTGTTGGAGGGACAGTACTGAAGGAGCGGTGCACTGTCGGAAAGGCAATACTGGGAACGGTGCACTGTCGGAGTGACATTACTGAGGGAGCTCCACTGCACTGTCGGAGAGGCAATACTGAGGGAGTGGTGCACTGTCAGAGTGGCATTACTGAGGGACCGGTGCAGTGTCAGAGGGGCTGTACTGAGGGAATGCTGCACTGTCGGAGCAGCATTACATAGAGACATAAAAACACAGAAATTTACAGCATGGAAGGTGACCATTTTGGCCCATCGTGTCCGTGCCGGCCGACCAAGAGCTATCCAGCCTAATCCCACTTTCCAGCTCTTGGTCCGTAGCCCTGTAGGTTACGGCACTTTAAGTACACATCCAAGTATTTTTTAAATGTGGTGAGGGTTTCTGCCTCTACCACCCTTTCAGACAGTGAGTTCTGTACCCCCACTACTCTCTGGGTGAAGACATTTCCCCTCAAAACCTCCCCCCAATTACTTTGAATCTATGTCCCCTGGTTGTTGACCCTTCTGCCAAGGGAAACAGATCCTTCCTATCCACTCTATCCAGGCCCTTCATAATTTTATACACCTCAATCAGGTCTCCCCTCAGCCTCCTCTGCGCCAAAGAAAGCAGACTCAGCATCTCCAATCTTTCCTCAGCCAAAATTCTCCAGTCCAGGCAACATTCTTGTAAATCTCCTCTGCACCCTTTCCAGTGCAATCACATCTCTCCTGTAATGTGGTGACCAGAACTGCACACAGTACTCCAGCTGCGGCCTAACCAGTATTTTATACATTTCAAGCATAACCTCCTTGCTCTTGTATTCCATGCCTGGACTAATAAAGGCAAGTATTCCATATGCCTTCTGAACCACCTTATCTACCTGGCCTGCTACCTTTAGGGATCTGTGGACCTACACTCTAAGGTCCCTTTGTTTCTCTACACCTTTCAGAGTTGTACCATTTAATGTGTATTCCCTTGCATTGTTAGACCTCCCAAAATGCATTACTTCACACTTATCCGGATTGAATTCCATTTGCCACTGTTCCGCCCACCTGAACAGTGCATTGATATCTTCCTGCAATCCACAGTTTCTTCTTCATTATCAACCACACAGCCTATTTTAGTGTAATCTGCAAACTTCTTAATCATACTCCCAACTGTCATGTGTGTATGCTTGCGGTTACTAGCCACCAGGTGGCGCCACTGTCAGAGGTCATTGGGCTGTACGCACGTGTGTGCAGCCCAGGTAGAAAAGGCAAGCCATGTAATGTAATCACTTTGGGCCCTAATACAGTAGAGCCAGGTTTGTACCTGTGTTAGTTTACAGTATTCAGTCTATCGAGTTATTATATACATAACATTTGGCGACGAGGTAACTTAAGAACCTTCGCATGCAAAAATGAGCACAATTGGAATTCTGGAGAGATTCGTGGAGGGAGAGGACTGGGAAGATTTTGTAGCTCGCCTGGGCTAGTACTTCATGGCCAACAAAATGGAGGAAACCACTGACGCAGTTAGGCGCATGGCGGTCTTCCTCACGGTTTGCAGTCCGAAAATCTATGGACTCATAAAGAATCTTCTCTCGCCTGCAAGTCCAATGGACAAGGACTGTGAGGAATTGTGTGCTCTGATACGTGACCATCTCAAAGCAGAAGGCGGCATCATCATCTCAAGATATCGAACCTACACGCACGTTCATTCTGAGGGCCAGGATGTGTCAGAAGACGTCTAGCTGGACCGTGTAAGTTCAAAAACGCGTTGGGAGACATGCTGCGGGATTTCTTTGTAATCGGCATCAACCACGAGGTGATCCTGCATTAGCTACTGGCGGCGGAGACACTGGATTTGAGCAAGGCCTTCACGATTGCCCAGGCATGCATGACGATGGACAAAAACTTAAAGCAGATATCATCGAAAAATCAGAAATCGGCAAGTACTGTAAACAAGATTGTATCGTCGTTTGGCAGAGCTGCAAATGGCAGGGCCTACTGCCCAAATTCCGCCAATGGGAATGAATCCGATTTCACCGTGTTGGCGCTGTGGGGGCAATCATCGGCCTCATCAGTGTCGGTTTAAACAGTACATTTGTAAAGGCTGAACGAGACTGGGGCATCTCTAGCGCATGTGTCCGCAACTGAGCAAGCGTGCTGCGACACACCATGTGGGGGATGATGACCAGTACAGCGCGGATCCGGATATGCAATCCAAGATACCAGAGGAGGAAGTGTTATGGACTGTATTCATTCCTAACAAAGAGCCAACCGATAATGATTAATGTGAAACTTAAAGGTGTGCTGATGGAATTGGACACGGCTGCAAGTCAATCAATAATGAGCCAGAGGACATTCGACAAGTTGTGGGATACTAAGGCTGTGAGGTCTAAGCTGAGTCCAGTCAATGCCAAGCTGCGTATATACACTAAAGAACTCATAACGGTGATTGGCAGTACAGTAGTCAAGGTGTCGTATGATGGTGCGGTTCATGATTTAACATTATAGGTTGTTCCAGGCAATGGTCCAATGCTGTTCAGCAGGAATTGGCTAGAAAAAATCAAATGGAATTGGAATGATATCAAAGCGTTGTCGTCGAAGGATGATACTCCATGTGCTCAAGTGCTGAGCAAGATCCTCTCACTGTTTGAACCAAGCATCGGCAATTTCACGGGAGCCAAGGTGCAGAGCCATGTGGACTCGGATACAAGACCCGTCCATCATAAAGCTCGGGCGGTTCCATACATGATCAGGGAGAAGGTCGAAATTGAACTGGACAGACTCCAGCGTGAAGGGGTCATATCACCGGTCGAATTTAATGAATGGGCCAGCCTCATTGTTCCTGTGTTGAAGAGTGGTGGCACTGTCAGGATTTGTGGAATCTACAAGATTACAATCAACCGAGTTTCAAAACAGGATCAATACCCGTTACCAAAAGCTGATGACCTGTTTGCATCGCTAGCCGGGGGGGAAGTCATTCACTAAACTGGATCTGACGTGGGCCTACGTGACACAGGAGCTTGTCGAGAAGTTGAAGAAACTTACATGCATCAACACTCATAAAGGACTGTTTATCTACAACAGATGTCCTTTCGGAATTCGCTCGGCTGCCAGCTATATTTCCAAGGAACGTGGAGAGTCTACTGAAGTCTGTCCCTAGAACTGTTGTGTTCCAAGAGGACATCCTGGTCACAGGTCATGACACCGCCGAACATCTGAACAACCTGGAAGAGGTTCTACATTGTCTGGACAAAGTCGGACTCAGACTGAAACTTTTGAAGTGCGTCCTCATGGCACCGGAAGTCAAATTCCTGTGGAGGAAAATTGCTGCTGACGGCACCAGGCCTACGGACTCTAAAACCAAGGCCATCAAAAATGCATCCAAGCCTCAGAATGTGATGGAGCTGCGTTCATTCCTTGGTCTACTCAACTACTTCGGTAATTTCCTACCTAGATTGAGCATTTCATTAGAACCACTGCACATGCTGTTAAAAGAAGGCAACAACTGGGTTTGGGGTGCGTCTCAAGGTAGAGCTTTTGAGAAAGCTACTAATCTGGTTTGCTCTAACAAGCTGCTGGTACATTATGATCCGTGTAAGCGTCCAGTATTGGCCTGTGATGCTTCGTCATATGTTTCTATGTTTCTATACAGAGTTGGTTGCGTGCTCCAAAAAGCTAATGAGTCGGGTAAACTACAACCTGTTGCGTATGCTTCTAAAAGTTTGTCAAAGCGGAAAGAGCCTACAGCATGGTAGAAAAAGAAGCATTAGCCTGTGTGTATGGGGTTAAAATGCTGCATCAGTACCTGTTTTGTCTTCGGTTTGAACTGGAAACAGATCACAAGCCACTCATTTAATTGTTTTTGGAAAACAAAGGTATCAATACCAATACATCGTCCCGCATACAGAGGTGGGCGCTGACATTATCTATCTATGATTATGTCATTCGCCATAGACCTGGCACCGAGAATTGTGCCGATGCACTGAGCCGTCTGCCGTTGTCCACACCGGAGGTGGAGACACCACAACCTGCAGACCTACTATTAGTTATGGATGCTTTTGAAAGTAAAGAAATCCCTGTCATGGCTCAACAAGTTAAGACCTGGACCAGCCAGGACCTGATATTATCGGTTGTGAAACGTTGTGTCCTTAGTGGTGATTGGTTTGCCATACCCAAGCAAATGGGTGATGAGACCAAACCTTACAACCATCGCAAAGACCATTCAGTCAGATTGTTTACTGTGGGGTAATCGTGTTGTTATGCCTAAGAAAGGCAGAGAGAAATTTGTACATGATCTACATAGATCTCATCAGTGCAACACTTGCATGCAGCTAAGTAAAGCACCAGCAGAATCACTGCTGAGTCTGTGGTCTTGGCCATCTAAACCACGGTCCAGGATCCACATCGACTTTGCAGGTCCCTTCCTTGGAAAGACATTTTTAGTTGTGGTGGATGCATATTCCAAGTGGATAGAGTGTATAATCATGTCATCCAGTACATCCACAGCTACCATTGAGAGCCTTCGTGTCATGTTTGCCACTCATGTAAGCGACAACGGACCTTGCTTCACTAGTCTGGAGTTTCAAGAGTTCATGAAACTCAATGGTATCAAACATGTGAGGTCAGCACCTTTCAAACCCGCATCTAATGGTCAAGCAGAGTGTGCTGTCCAAACCATCAAGCAGAGTATGAAACATGTAACTCAAGGTTCACTGCAGACTCGCTTGTCATGCACATTGCTTAGTTACACGACAAGACTCCACACGCTTACCGGGGTCCCACCTGCTGAACTATTGACGAAGAGAGGTCTTAAGACCAGGCTCTCTCTTGTCCACCCTGACTCACTATCATGATCATGCGACATTTCTGTTAACGATCCTGTGTATGTATTAAATTATGGTCAAGGTCCCAAGTGGCTCGCCGGTACTGTTACGGCCAAGGAGGGTAACAGAGTGTTTATCGTCAAGCTCAAGAATGGGCAAACATGCAGGAAACATGTTGATCAGATAAAGCTGCGGCATACGGATGAACCAGAACAGTCTGAGGAAGACACAATCAGTGACCAACCAACCTACCCTCAGTCATCAGAGGACTTCGCTGTCATCAATGAATCTGGACTTTCAATCCGTGACATGGTCATTACCACTCCCATCAGATCGGCTACCCAGCCCCCAGTCATAACAGACTCAGAACGCTCACCCAAGGCTGGAGTTGAACTGAGACGATCAACTCGGGAGCGGAAAACCCGGACTGTCTCAATTTGTAAAAAGACTGTTACTAATATCTTAAAGGGGGATATTGTATGTATCCTTGGGGTTATTAGCCACCAGGTGGCGCCACTGTCGGAGGTCATTGGGCTGTACGCACGTGTGTGTGGCCCAGGTATAAAAGGCCAGCCATCTTCTAATGTAATCACTTTGGGCCCGAATAAAGCAGAGCCAGGTTAGTACCTGTGTTAGTTTACAGTATTCAGTCTATCGAGTTATTATATACATAACACCAACATTCAAGTTCAAGTCATTGATAGAGACCACAAAAAGCAAGGGAGAGCTGCACTGTAATTGGGGCAGTATGGCGGGTGGCTGCACTGTGAGAAGGACAGTACTGAGGGCGCGCTGCACAGTCGGAGGCACAGTACTGAGGGAGAGCAGCACAGTCAGAGGCACAGTACTGAGGGAGAGCTGCACAGTAGGAGGACCAGTATGGGAGGGCTGCATTGTTGGAGAGGCAATGTGAAGATGGCTACAATGTCGGGGGAGGCAGTATTGAAGGAGTGCTGCGCTGTCGGCGAGGCAGTACTGAGGGAGATGCTGTACTGTCATTGGGGCAGTACTGAGGGCATGCTGCACTATTGGAGGGGCACTATGGAGGGAGCGCTGCACTGTCGGAGGGACAGTACTGAGGGAACACAGCTCTGTCAGAGGGGCAGTACTGAAGGAGTGCTGCACTGTCGAGGGACAGTACAGAGTGATCGCTGCACTGTCGGAGGGGTAATACAGAGGGAGTGCTGCACTGTCAGAGAGGCAGTACTGAGGGAGAGTGACAGTCAGAGGGGCAGTACTGAGGGAGAGCGACTTTGTCGGAGGGTAGTACTGAGGGAGGACTACACTGTCGGAGGGACAGCACTGAGGGAGCGCTGCACTATTAGAGGGGCAGTACTGACGGAGGGTTAGTACTGAGGGAGTGCTGCATTGTCAGAAGGGCAATACTGAGGGAGTCCTGCACTGTTAAAGGTGCCGTCTTTTGGATGAGACATTAAAATGAAGCCCCGTGCTCTCTCTATTCAATTTTTTAAAATCCCACAACTATTTTGAAGAAAAGGTGACTTGGACAATATTTATCCCTCAACCAACATCACTGAAAAACAGATAATCTGGTCATTACTGTTTGTGGGAACTTGCTGTGCACAAATTGTCTGGCGCATTTCCTATATTAAAGCAGTGACTACATTTCAAAAGTACTTCAAAATTTCAAAAGTTCTGACGAAAGGTCACCGACCTGAAATGTTAACTCTGCTTCTCTCTTCACAGATGCTGCCTGACCTGCTGAGCATTTCCAGCATTTTCTGTTTTTATTTCAAAAGTACTTCATTGTCTGTAAAGCGATTGGGACATTCTGAGGCCATGAAAAGCGCTATATAAATGCCAGTTCTTTCTTTCTACAATCTTTCTGTTGCTACCAGTGTGTGAAATCTGCTGGACAATGTTAAGAGGTTGAAGTTCACAGTTGTGGGAGTCAAGGTCGCTGCTACTGGAAGCAGTCCTGTGATGTGACATCACAGCAAAAGCTGTTCAGTGCAATATCTAACTGTCTGCTAGTTTGCGCAATAGCATCTGGGATCAACTGATGTGAGGACTAGGCAGAGTACCTATTAGCAGTTGCCGATGGAAGTAATGAGACCATAATTGTTTCCCGGCCAATGTTCTCAGCTATTCCTGACTCTTACTGCGGGGGGACAAAAATAAAAATACTGCAGATGCTGGAATTCTGAAGTAGAAACCATGGGTCAGGCAACATCTTTGGAGAGAGGGAAAGTTAGGTTTAACATTTCCGGAGTGATTATTTGCACAAACAAATTTGAGTCGTTCTGCGCATGTGGGCGGAGCCTAAAGACCGTCCTGTCTCCCACCGAAACCGCACATGCTCACCTGCCGTTCCAACATGTTTCTTGTTGGTCCAGCACCAATACTAGAGGCTGAAGGCTGGAGTCCATTCACCGGCTGTAGGCTCAGCTCAGTGGGGGAGAAGGTCAGGACCTCAGGGGTGGGGGAGATGGAGGGGGAGATGGAGGTGGGAAAAGGTCTTGAATTCAGCGGGGGAGGTCAGGAACTCGGTTAGTGGGGTGGGAGAAGTTCAGAAACTCGGGGCGGGGGAAGATCAGGACCTCAGGGGTGAGGAGGAGGGAGAAGGTCAGGAACTTGGGGTGGAGAATGTCAGGAACTCGGGGTGGGGGAGGGGGGGGGGGAGAATGTCAGGACCTCAGGGGTGAGGAGGAGGGAGAAGGTCAGGAACTTGGGGTGGGGGTGGAGAATGTCAGGAACTCGGGGTGGGGGGGGGAGAGAATGTCCGGAATTCTGGGGGTGGGAGAGAATGTCAGGAACTCTGGGTAAGGGGGGGGGGGAGAAGGTCAGGAACTCAGGGTGGGGGGGGAGAAGGTCAGGAACTCAGGGGTGAGGAGGAGGGAGAAGGTCAGGAACTCGGGGTGGGGGTGGAGAATGTCAGGAACTCGGGTTGGGGGGGGGGGGGAGAATGTCAGGACCTCAGGGGTGAGGAGGAGGGAGAATGTCAGGAACTCGGGGTGGGGGGGGGAGAATGTCAGGAACTTGGGGTGGGGGGGGGGACAATTGCCGACAAGATTACGGACCTTCACGCGAAAATGGCTACCCTTGGTACGTTGCAGTAGTTCGCTGATGGTGATGATCAGGACGCCTTTGTGGAGAGGCTCGAGCATTTCTTCACAGCAAACGACCTGACAGGAGACGACCCGACCACACTGGCTGATAAGCGCCGAGCTATCCTGCTAACCAGTTGTGGGCCCACCGTCTATGGCCTCGTCAGGGACTTGCTGGCACCAGCGAAGACAATGACCAAGACGTACGAGGAGCTCGTAACCCTGATCCAAGAGCAACTCAAACCCAAGGAGAGCATCTTCACAGCCAGACACCGGTTCTATACCTACCGACGGCCCGAAGGCCAGGAAATCGCAAAATATGTTGCAGACCTTAGGAGACTGGCGGCAGCATATAATTTCGTCAACCACCTCAACGAAGCGCTGCGGGACATTTTTGTCATTGGAATCGGCCATGTGGGCCTTCATAAGCTACTGTCTGCACAGTCACACTGCAGAAGGCCATCTCTGTTAATCAGGCATTCATGACCTCGACCTGCAGCTCTAGGCAGATGACTCATTCTCAGGACTCAAACCCGGCAAGTACTGTGCACAGAGTGGCGCCTTTTAGAGGCTGGACTGTAGAATGTGAACCTTCTCAGGGAAGAGAGAACAGACCCCCGAGTCCCTTAACTCAGAGTCTGCCGAGGGGGGCTAATTAAGTAGCTCCACGCTGGCATTGCGGAGGGAATCACAGGACTCACCAGTGCCGCTTTAAAGGCTATGTGTGTACATAGAAACATAGAAAATAGGTGCAGGAGTAGGCCATTCAGCCCTTCGAGCCTGCACCGCCATTCAATGAGTTCATGGCTGAACATGCAACTTCAGTACCCCATTCCTGCTTTCTCGCCATACCTCTTGATCCCCCTAGTAGTAAGGACTACAGCTAACTCCTTTTTGAATATATTTAGTGAATTGGCCTCAACAACTTTCTGTGTTAGAGAATTCCACAGGTTCACCACTCTCTGGGTGAAGAAGTTTCTCCTCATCTTGGTTCTAAATGGCTTACCCCTTATCCTTAGACTGTGACCCCTGGTTCTAGACTTCCCCAACATTGGGAACATTCTTCCTGCATCTAACCTGTCTAAACCCATCAGAATTTTAAACGTTTCTATGAGATCCCCTCTCATTCTTCTGAACTCCAGTGAATACAAGCCCAGTTGATCCAGTCTTTCTTGATATGTCAGTCCCGCCATCCCGGGAATCAGTCTGGTGAACCTTCGCTGCACTCCCTCAATAGCAAGAATGTCCTTCCTTAAGTTAGGAGACCAAAATTGTACACAATACTCCAGGCGTGGTCTCACCAAGGCCCTGTGCAACTGTAGTAACACCTCCCTGCCCCTGTACTCAAATCCCCTCGCTATGAAGGCCAACATGCCATTTGCTTTCTTAACCGCTGCTGTACCTGCATGCCAACCTTCAATGACTGATGTACCATGACACCCAGGTCTCGTTGCACCTCCCCTTTTCCTAATCTGTCACCATTCAGATAATAGTCTGTCTCTCTGTTTTTACCACCAAAGTGGATAACCTCACATTTATCCACATTATACTTCATCTGCCATGCATTTGCCCATTCACCTAACCTATCCAAGTCACTCTGCAGCCTCATAGCATCTTCCTCGCAGCTCACACTGCCACCCAACTTAGTGTCATCTGCAAATTTGGAGATACTACATTTAATCCCCTCGTCCAAATCATTAATGTACAATATAAACAGCTGGGGCCCAGTACAGAACCTTGCGGTACCCCACTAGTCACTGCCTGCCATTCTGAAAAGTACCCATTTACTCCTACTCTTTGCTTCCTGTCTGACAACCAGTTCTCAATCCATGTCAGCACACTATCCTCAATCCCACGTGCTTTAACTTTGCACATTAATCTCTTGTGTGGGACTTGTCGAAAGCCTTCTGAAAGTCCAAATATACCACATCAACTGGTTCTCCCTTGTCCACTCTACTGGAAACATCCTCAAAAAATTCCAGAAGATTTGTCAAGCATGATTTCCCTTTCACAAATCCATGCTGACTTGGACCTATCATGTCACCTCTTTCCAAATGCACTGCTATGACATCCTTAATAATTGATTCCATCATTTTACCCACTACTGATGTCAGGCTGACCAGTCTATAATTCCCTGTTTTCTCTCTCCCTCCTTTTTTAAAAAGTGGGGCTACATTGGCTACCCTCCACTCGATAGGAACTGATCCAGAGTCTATGGAATGTTTGAAAATGACTGTCAATGCATCCGCTATTTCCAAGGCCACCTCCTTAAGTACTCTGGGATGCAGTCCATCAGACCCTGGGGATTTATCGGCCTTCAATCCCATCAATTTCCCCAACACAATTTCCCGACTAATAAGGATTTCCCTCAGTTCCTCCTTCTTACTAGACCCTCTGACCCCTTTTATATCCGGAAGGTTGTTTGTGTCCTCCTTAGTGAATACCGAACCAAAGTACTTGTTCAATTGGTCTGCCATTTGAAGGCTGCAACACAAAGGGCCACCTCCAGCGAATGTGTAAGAGCAATATGACTCACTGTGTTGATGAAGAGTCTGCAGATGGCCATGAATCCAGCGCGGATTATGAAATGATAGGCAGAGAGGCAGCTCAGCCCCACGATGAGGGATATAGCATGTTTACCTGCACCACCGAGTGTTCCCCGTTGAGGAAGTAAGTCGAGATAGATGGCGTTCCAGTCTTCATGGAAGTGGACACGGGGGCGAGCTAGTCAGTAATGAATCAAGAAGCCTTTGAGAGGCTATGGGACAATCAAACTGAATGACACAAGTTGGTCCCGGTTCAGGCAAAACTGCGCACCTACACTGATGAACTTATCCCAGTCGTTGGTAGTACGGATATAAGGGTACTCCATGATGGCGCGGTGCACAAGTTACCTCTGTGGATTGTTGCAGGTGATGGACCAACGCTACTCGGAAGAAGATGGATGGAGAAGATCCATTGGAAGTGGGAAGACTTCACCCCTCCAGCGATCGATGTCCTCCGCGCTCAGAGGCAAAGCAAGCCCTCACTTGAAGGTGGACCCGGCACCAGAGAGCAGACCGGCACAGCACCTGAGGCACAGACCGCTCAGCACGACTGCGTGGAGATGATCCCGCTGAGACGACCCGAACGCACCTTCCCGGCTCCAGTGGCAGGACTCCGGAGGAAGAAAATCAGATCCAAAGGTGACTTCCCAGCTTCGGTGGCAGAAGAGGATCACCGCAGTTAACATCGTGGATAGAGGAAAGATGGCGCCCAAACCACGAGGTGATGCGCTGAAGAAAAAGATGGCGGTGGCCAGACCACGAGTTGCAGCGCTGATGGAGCAACACGTGGTACCAAACAAAGAAGAGGATTGGGGTAAAGAAAGCAAGGCTCTCTTAAAGGAGGCCTGCAACCCACCACACTTAAAGGGACAGTTCCACATTTTCAAACAATGTCAGAGCAACTGTGAGTTAGATGTAAAATGTGCAATTGATGATCAGAATTGTGTGCATGCAATAAACAAAGAAAAGTCTCAATGTAATAACAACTGTGAGCCAGATGTAAGATGTGAAATTGATGATCAGAGTTGTGTACATGCAATAAGCAAAGAAATGGTGTGCGATCGCGATCGGAGCTACAGGTTATTTACCATGAGTAATGAAACGTTATGTGATGTAAGATTTCAACTGCATTCAGTCAATGCAGCGGGCAGACACCCATCGGGAGCACACAGGTTCAGCAAGCTACCCAATATAGTAGCCTGCGTCCCTGGGACCAGAGTTATGCACCATGTTGTGTGGCCACAAGCAGCCAATACATACAAGCTGCAGAGCAAGCGATCTCAGGAGGGCAACGGCACCAGTATCGATATCCTACCCCTGATCGGCTCCACCTCTCAGGCACCCGATGGCACCAACCGCCACGAGCCTGAAAGAGCAAACTGCAGCCCCCAGACCCCATCGCCACCAAGGCCATACCCGGGAACGAAGGGTCACCCACAACAGTACTCCCAAAGGGGACCCGGGACCAGCCAGGATCCCAAACCAAACAACGCCCAGGCTAGCGAGTCAGCAGTTCCCTGTGCACTGCTAGATGACAGCTCCTCAGGGAGCAGCAGTGACCCAGGGTGCAAGGAAAGGACAGGGAGATCGAAGACATCTGTGAACCTGTCTGACGCTAGGAGCAATGGCAACAGCCCCGAGAGCAGGCAACTTGAGCCAACCGGGTTCCCACTGCCAGCACTGGGCACCGCGCCACCACCAGACTACCTGGACACCATCCAGCAGTTCTGGCACTAGCTTGTCCTCACGCACCTGTGCTGACACCCGTGCCGATTCCCAGCACGTATCAAGAATGTATCTCACCAGTCGAATGTACTTGCCTCACAACTGAACCACAAATGTAATGCAAATTTTTTTTTTCTGGACTTAAATGTATATGAATGTAATGAGCCTCCGGCATAATCTATATGTGGGGGGCGGGGGGAAGAGAATGGAGTGGTCATTGTGGTGTATGTAGCACACAAATCATTGACTCCACACGGTCTGGTGTTGATATAACTGCTGTGACCTTAGTCCTTTATTGTGTAACTCCAGAGTGCCTCTCAGGTGTGGTGGGCAGCCTTTTATACTCTGTCTTGCAGGTACTTTCAGGTCTCCCACCACAGCGCCCTCTGTGGCACACCATTATACTTATACATTTAATGTACTTGGACAATACATAACATCTCACTCACCCCCAGTTCCAAAAGCCATTGCTGGTGACCTCGGCCTTGTTGATTTGTGAGTGTGAGCCCATGACCATCCACTTCCCTCTTCTCCCCCATGTGGAGGACCCGGTGCAAGCATGTGGTGTTTGCAGTCCTTACATGGGTGATAAGGTACACGAGCATAACCTCCAACAGAAAGCAGGTATGCATAGACGGTACATATGTATGGTATATATGATATGTGGTACAGATGTTATGTCAAAAGGTTGCAGGTCCACTGAACAGTTATTTAATCCCAGCTCCTCTGGGTGAGGTACAATGGCGGTACACAGCCCCTTTTTGCCCGAGGTAATGGGCTGCGCTGAGACAGGGTTCGCAACTGGTGCGTTGCCTCTGTTCTCATGAAGTAGTCGCCTTAGCAGCCGCTGAACCATTGCATGAATTCCCTAAATCGAAAATCGCATTAGCCCATTGGTAATGTTAGTCATGGATCCATATCCCTTTTACTTGAACCTCATGGTATTAACTCTTTCCGTAATTCATATCCATTATTTTAACCACAGTAACCATTCAGCATTAAACTGTTAATTCTTATCATAAATCCGTTATCCTACATTCACATAGCTCATTTGGACTCGCTCTTGCCTTACAAAAGTCTTTATGTGGGGACTGCCAACGGTGTTAGGTCCTTTTAAGACTCCCGGGTGCATTTCCCTTTTAAGACGCCATCTTGTGGTTCCCACAAGGCTTCCCTTGGGCGCTGCCATTTTAGGTGTTCTGCTGGCCTTTGTCTGCAGAGCTCTGTTGCCACGAGGCTCACCACCATCTTGAGCTGACTGGTGAAGAAAGAACAGAAGGGACAAGGAAGAAAGAAAGGGAAAAAAACGGCCCAGAGCAACTCATCTTGGCAGAAGTGGTTCCCTGGACTCGATCAGTCACAGTCCCTGTGAGTCCCTCCGTACTTGCTGCCACATCCGCCACTCTGGCTCGCGTTCTCCCGAGTCACGCCAGCCACCGCCGCAGCCTCCGCTCCCACCGTTGTCTCCGCACATGCCGCCTCTCCTGTGGCCGCCGTGACTGCCACCATCGCAGCCGCTACCACCTCCCAACTTTTCCTCTGCGTGGGTCCCCCAGGTCCGCCGGCCATCGATGGACCTCCCGCTCATCGCCCGCAGCGCCCCGCCGGCCCGCACCCCAGCAATCGGCCCGTACCTGAAAACTTGCTCTTCCAGGGTCTGCTCATCTGTGGAGGCTGAGGCAGCAGAATTGCTTGTCAGGAGTTCTGGGCTGCTGTCGCCTGTGTGTGGATTTAGGCTGCAGCTCCAGCTCGGTCGGCGCTGCTCTTTGGGAACCCGGGGGACAGCGGTCTGTGGAGGAATGAAGTCTTCCCAGCTCCCCCGGACCTTTCCCATCCATCTTCTACCGAGAAGCGTCGGCCCATCGCCTGCAATGACCCACAAAGGTAAACAGTGCGTCTTGCCCCCGTGAGATACCTGCACATCCGCTCTGCCACAAACAGGTATCAGTTCCCTGGTGTAGGTACGCAGCTTTGCCGTGACCAGGACCAGCTTGGGTCGTGCAGCTGGGTTGATGCATAGTTTATCGAAAGTTCTCTGACTCATCAACGACGGACCCGATCCCGTATCCACTGCCATGCTCACTGGGACTCTGTCAATTTTTACTTCCATTATCACTGGGGGCGAATCGTCAGTACACGTATACAGTCCCAACACCTCATCTTCTTCTGCCTGCTCCTCGCTGAACAGTAGATCATCCCCCATCTCCTCAGCCACACGTTGAGTCAGATTTCTTTTACACATACGCTGAAGGTGGCCTTTAACGTGGCAGGTATTGCACGTGTACTCCGCAAACCTGCACCGGTGAGCCCCATGGCTTCCTCCGCAGCGCCAGCATGGTGCTATTTGATTGGCCCCCCTCAGCGGACTGAGTTCCAGGACCCCGAGGTCCGTGCTCTCTGCCCCGGGCAGAGCCACGTTCTGCAGTTTTGTCCGTGGTGGGCGCTATCCTGTGGACAGTGCCTGCCAGGTTCGAGACTGTGGATCATTTGCTTGGTGCTGCAAGTCCAGGTCATATATTCCCGGCTGATGGTGATGGCTTTTGTCAGGGTGACTGTGGGTTCCGTGGCTAGCAGCTTGTGAAGGAGGTCCTCATGGCCAATCCCTATAACAAAAACATCCTGCAATGCCTCGTCAAGGTGTGCGCCAAAATCACACGGCGCCGCGAGTCTCCTGAGGTCCGCAGCATATTTGGTGACATCCTGGCCCTCAGATCTGCAGTGATGGTAAAATTTGTATCTGGCCGTGAGGATGCTCTCCTTTGGTTTCAACTGGTCACGAATGAGTGCGACCAGCTCCTCATATGATTTGTCCCTGGCGCACGCGAGTGCCAGCAAATCCCTGACGAGTCAGTAAACCTCATCGCCACAACTGGAAAGCAATATCGCATTACGCTTCTCTCTCAATGCGTCCGTGACATCCGTCAGGTCATTTGCTGTGAAGTAGTACTCAAGCCTTTCCGTAAAGGCCTCCCAATCATTGCCCACGGTAAAATCCTTTAGCGAGCCCAGAGTAGCCATGGTTGCGTGGAGTTCGTCCATTTCCTCGTTGCCAATGTGGTGTATGTAGCACACAAATCACTGACTCCACAAAGTCTGGTGTTGATATAACTGCTGTGACCTTAGTCCTTTATTGTGTAACTCCAGAGTGCCTCTCAGGTGTGGTGGGCAGCCTTTTATACTCTGTCTTGCAGGTACTTTCAGGTGTCCCACCACAGCGCCCTCTATGGCGCACCATTGTACTTATACATTTAATGCATAACAGTCATGGACACACACAAACATAAACCACCAGCACTCTACTGCCAACGAAACACCAACCACTCACCCAAGATAGAAACGACCCGCCAAGGGTCAACCAGATAGAGCTAAGCCCATAGCACAGTCAATGCAGAGGCGATTTGCACTAAAGGCTTGGGGGAGAGTGATGTCATGTATCCTACATGGTTACTGCTTGCACTATTACAAGGTGTGCCACCAGAGGGCACTGCAGTGGGAGATTTGCAGGTTACCTGTACAGGTGTGCCTGGCCTAGTATAAAAGGCAGGCCACCAGGTGTGATCCTCACTCTGGAGTTATTAATAAAGGACTAAGGTCACTACAGTTCAAGTACAACACATTGCCTCGTCAAGTCATTATCAGAGCATCTAAAGACATAACAATAGCCACACGTGTAAACTCACCCCTATGGCCAGTAAAGAAACCCGATAACTCATAGAGGGTCACAGTAGATTACCGAGTCCTGAATAAAAATATTCCAGCCTCTTGCACCCACGGTAGCAGTGGTAACGGATTTGATAGGAAGTATCCCGCAGCCGCTACAACTTTTACCATGCTGGACATTTCAAACGGGTTTTGGTCCATTTCCCTGAGACGGGAGAACCAGTATAAATTTGCCTTTACCTTTAAGGGTCAGCAGTATATGTGGACATGTCTTCCACAAGGGTTTCACAATAGTCCCTCGATTTTTCACCAAAGTACGGCCGAGGCATTAAAAGGTTTTAGTCCGCCAGATCGGTTGGTCCAATATATGGACGATCTGTTGTTATTCTCCGAAAGTGCGGAGCACCACGGGCCATTATTGAGTGAGTTACTGCATTTGCTGAAAGAAGCAGGTTTTAAAGTAAATCCCAAGAAAGCTCAATTCGGCAAAGAGGAGGAGCAGTTTCTAGTTTGATCATTAGGGCAGGAGAAAGCACCATAGATGGAGCTAAGAGAAAGACAGTCCAGGAACTACCTGTTCCTAAGGACATGTCTGGAGTAAGGTCTTTCCTGGGAATAACGGGTTACTGCAGGGAATTCATAGAGGGATATGCAACCATGGCAGCTCCTTTGTTGAAGCTTCTTAGGAAAGGAGTAGAGTGGGAATGGAGTGAGAGTTGTCAAGAAACGTTGATTCGGTTAAAAGAGATGTTACAGGCAGCACCAGCGTTGGGAGCAGTAAATGGAGACCAGGACGTTAGTCTGGAGGTAGCAGCGACTGGGGACAGTTTGAGTGCAGTGTTACTCCAGGAGTGACACGGCAAGCTGAGACCGGTGGCCTACGCCTCCCAGGTTCTCACCAAAGTAGAAAAGAGCTTTTCAAACTGCGAACGACATCTGTTAGCAACTTTTTGGGCAGTAAAGCATTTTCAGTCACTCACAGGGTTAGCTACAGTAACTTTGCTGACCTGTCACACCCCGACACAAATATTACTGGACAGTAGAATGAAAGATGGGACAGTGAGCAGTAACAGGATTGCTCGCTAGACATTGTTGCTTACTCAGTTAGACCTGAGTAAGCAACAATGTCGGAGCAGCGCGAGTCCGGGGATTTCGGGAGGCCTATAAAGGCCCAGCAAGCGTGAGGAGGCAGGAGCTCGGAGCAGCGCATGTCCAGGAATTTTGGGAGGCCTATAAAGGCCCTGCAGGCGTGAGGAGGCGGGAGCTCGGAGCAGCGCGTGTCCGGGGATTTTGGGAGGCCTATAAAGGCCCAGTAGGCATGAGGAGGCGGGAGCTCGGAGCAGCACGAGTCTGGGGATTTCGGGAGACCTATAAAGGCCCTGCATGCGTGAGGAGGCGGGAGCTTGGAGCAGCGCGTGTCCAGGGATTTCGGGAGGCCTATAAAGGCCCTGCAGGCGTGAGGAGGCAGGAGCTCGGAGCAGCGTGAGTCCGGGGATTTTGGGAGGCCTATAAAGGCCTAGCGGGCGTGAGGAGGCAGGAGCTCGGAGCAGCGTGAGTCCGGGGATTTCGGGAGGCCTATAAAGGCCCAGCAGGCGTGAGGAGGCAGGAGCTCGGAGCAGCGTGAGTCCGGGGATTTTGGGAGGCCTATAAAGGCCTAGCGGGCGTGAGGAGGCGGGAGCTCGGAGCAGCGTGAGTCCGGGGATTTTGGGAGGCCTATAAAGGCCCAGCAGACGTGAGGAGGCGGGAGATTGGAGCAGCATGAGTCCGGGGATTTTGGGAGGCCTATAAAGGCCCAGCAGGTGTGAGGAGGCGGGAGCTCAGAGCAGCGCGAGTCCGGGGATTTCGGGAGGCCTATAAAGGCCCAGCAGGTGTGAGGAGGCGGGAGCTCAGAGCAGCGTGAGTCCGGGGATTTCTGGAGGCCTATAAAGGCCCAGCCGGTGCAGCTGCAGGGAAAGAAGGCAAAAAAGAAGTAGAAAGAAATTGAAAGGTGACATCAAAGCCAAGGGGGTAAGTGATTGGCTGGTGATTGGTGAGTAGTTTTTCTTTTTCTTTTCCCTATTAGTAAGTAACCTTTAGCATTATTGTTGCCAAATTAAGTTAATCTAGGGGTTAAGTCATGGCAGGAGAGCTTGGACACATGTTATGTTCCTCCTGTAATATCTGGGAAGTCTAGTGTCCCTGACGACTACATTTGCGGGAAGTGTATCCGGCTGCAGCTCCTGACAGACCGCAGTGCGGCACTGGAGCTGCGGTGAATTTACTCTGGAGCATCCACGATGTTGAGAATGATGTGAATAGCACATTTAGTGAGTTGGTCTTACCGCAGGTAAAGGGTGCACAACCAGATAGGGAATAGGTGACCAACAGGAAGAGCAGTGCAAGGAAGGTAGTGCAGGGATACCCTGCGGTCATCCCCCTGTAAAACAGATACACAGCTTTGGGTACTGTTGGGGAGGATGACTCATCAGAGGGGAGCAGCAGAAGCCAAGTTCATGGCATCGTAGGTGGCTCTGCTGCATAGGAGGGCAGGAAAAAGAGTGGGAGAGCTACAGTGATAGGGGATTCTATTATAAGGGGAATAGCTAGACGTTTCTGCGGCCGCGTCCGAGACTCCAGGATGGTATGTTGCCTCCCTGGTGCAAGGGTCAAGGATGTCTCGGAGCGGCTGCAGGACATTTTGAAAAGGGAGGGTGAACAGCCAGTTGCCATGGTGCATATAGGTACAAACGATATAGGTAAAAATTGGGATGAGGTCCTACGAGACAAATTTAGGGAGCTAGGAGCTAAATTAAAAAGTAGGACCTCAAAAGTAGTAGTCTTGGGATTGCTACCAGTGCCACGTGCTCATCAGAGTAGGAATCGCAGGATAGCTCAGATGAATATGTGGCTTGAGGAGTGGTGCAGAAAGGAGGGATTCAAATTCCTGGGACATTGGAACTGGTTCTGGGGGAGGTGGGACCAGTACAAACCGGACAGTCTGCACCTGGGCAGGACTGGAACCAATGTCCTCGGGGGAGTGTTTGCTAGTGCTGTTGGGGAGGAGTTAAACTAACATGGCAGGGGGATGGGAACCTATGCAGGGAGACAGAGGGAAGTAGAATGGGGGCAGAAGCAAAAGATAGAAAGAAGAAAAGTAAAAGTGGAGGGCGGAGAAACCTAAGGCAAAAAGCAAAAAGGGCCACATTACAGCAAAATTCTAAAGGGGCAAAGTGTGTGAGAAAGACAAGCCTGAAGGCTCTGTGCCTCAATGCGAGGAGCATTCGGAATAAGGTGGACGAATTAACTGCGCAGATAGCAGTTAACGGATATGATGTAATTGGCATCACGGAGACATGGCTCCAGGGTGATCAAGGCTGGGAACTCAACATCCAGGGATATTCAACATTTAGGAAGGATAGACAGAAAGGAAAAGGAGGCAGGGTGGCATTGCTGGTTAAAGAGGAAATTAATGCAATAGTAAGAAAGGACATTAGCTTGGATGATGTGGAATCGGTATGGATGGAGCTACGGAATACCAAAGGGCAGAAAACACTGGTGGGAGTTGTGTACAGACCATCAAACAGTAGTAGTGAGGTTGGGGACAGCATCAAACAAGAAATAAGGATGCGTGCAGTTATCATGGATGACTTTGATCTACATATTGATTGGGCTAACCAAACTGGTAGCAATGCGGTGGAGGAGGATTTCATGGAGTGTATTAGGGATGGTTTTCGAGACCAATATGTCGAGGAACCAACTAGAGAGCTGGCCATCCTAGACTGGGTGATGTGTAATGAAAAAGGACTAATTAGCAATCCTGTTGTGAGGCCCCTTGGGGAAGAGTGACTATAATATGGTAGAATTCTTTACTAAGACGGAGAGTGACACAGTTAATTCACAAACTAGGATCCTGAACTTAAGGAAAGGTAACTTCGATGGTATGAGGCGTGAATTGGCTAGAATAGACTGGCAAATGATACTTTTGACAAGGTCCCACACAAGAGATTGGTGTGCAAAATCAAATCACATGGTATTGGGGGTAATATACTGATGTGGATAGAGAACTGGTTGGCAGACAGGAAGCAGAGAGTCGGGATAAACGGGTCCTTTTCAGAATGGCAGGCAGTGACAATGGAGTGCCGCAGGGCTCAGTGCTGGGACCGCAGCTCTTTACAATATACATCAATGAGTTGGATGAAGGAATTGAGTGTAATATCTCCAAGTTTGCAGATGACACTAAACTGGGTGGTGGGGTGAGCTGTGAGGGGGACGATAAGAGGCTGCAGGGTGACTTAGACAGGTTAGGCGAGTGGGCAAATACATGGCAGATGCAGTATAATATGGATAAATGTGAGGTTATCCACTTTGGGGGCAAAAACGCGAAGACAGAATATTATCCGAATGGTGGCAGATTAGGAAAAGGGGAGGTGCAACGAGACCATGGTGTCATGGTTCATCAGTCATTGAAAGTTGGCATACAGGTACAGCAGGCGGTAAAGAAGACAAATGGTATGTTGGCCTTCATAGCTTGGGGATTTGAGTATAGGAGCAGGGAGGTCTTACTGCAGTTGTACAGGGCCTTGATGAGGCCTCACCTGGAATATTGTGTTCTGTTTTGGTCTCCTAATCTGAGGAAGGACGTTCTTGCTATTGAGGGAGTGCAGCGCAGGTTCACCAGACTGATTCCCGGGATGGCTGGACTGACATATGAGGAGAGACTGGATCAACTGGGCCTTTATACACTGGAGTTTAGAAGGATGAGAGGGGATCTCATGGAAACATATAAGATTCTGACAGGACAGGACAAGTTAGATGTTGGAAGAATATTCCCGATGTTGGGGAAGTCCAGAACCAGGGGACACAGTCTTAGGATAAGGGGTAGGCCATTTAGGACTGAGATGAGGAGAAACTTCCTCACTCAGAGTTGTTAACCTGTGGAATTCCCTGCCGCAGAGAGTTGTTGATGCCAGTTCATTGGATATATTCAAGAGGGAGTTAGATATGGCCCTTACGGCTAAGGGGATCAAGGGGTATAGAGAGAAAGCAGGAAAGGGGTACGGAGGGAATGATCAACCATGATCTTATTGAATGGTGCTGCAGGCTCGAAGGGTCGAATGGCCTACTCCTGCACCTGTTTTCTATGTTTCTATGTATCAATGAAGGTTGAGAGGCTAGGAGAACCAAAGCTATCCCCGATCCTGGTTTATCCGGGGGCAGTTCACATGTGTTCAGTGGAAGGAGTCTGGGATGTAGAGGTGGGATTCAAAGCAGGAGAACACCCGACAGGCTGGGACATCTATGTAGATGGGTCTAGTTCAGTAATAAAAGGAGAGAGAAAAACAGGTTGTGGGATTTACGTTCCTGAAGCAGGGATTGAGAAAGCCATAAAACTCCCCAACACTTTAAGTGCACAGCAGGCCGAGCTAGCAATGGTAGCGTACGTAGTCACACACCCGAACGAATTCCCAACTCCCTATACGATATGTTCGGACTCCATGTTCACATAACTCCTGTACAGAGTATTTAACCATATGGGCTAGGCGAGGTTTTAAGTTCTCAGATGGATAACCGTTGGTGATGGCTCCGTTGTTAAGTCATTTTGAACCTCATAGGTAGGGACCAGAAGAATTACTACATCCAAAAGGTCAAAACACACTCTAAGACAGCCAAAATAGAAAGGGAATGAAAAAGCAGACACACTGGCCAAAACAGGGGCAGAAGAAGGGACACCTTGGGATCCATATCACTGTGGACAGATTATGACTGTAACAGGCAGAGAGGGGAGAAGGTCTGGAAGTTGGGGTGAGGGGAATGTCAGGAACTTGGGGGGTGGGGGAAGGTCAGGAACTTGGGGTGCGGGGAGGTCAGGAACTTGGGGTGTGGGGGGGAGGAGGTCAGGAACTTGGGGTTAGGGGGAAGGTCAGGAACTTGGGGTTAGGGGGAAGGTCAGGAACTTGGGGGGGGAGAAGGTCATGAACTTGGGGGGGAAGCTCAGGAACCTGGGGGGGTGGAGAAGGTCATGAACTTGGGGGGGGGAGAAGGTCAGGAACTTGTGGGGGGGGGAGAAGGTCATGAACTTGGGGTGTGGGGGGGAGGAGGTCATGAACTTGGGGTGGGGGGGGGAGGTCAATAAATTGTTGGCGGGGAGGGGGAAGAAGGTCAGGAATATGTTTGGTGGGGAGTAGGTCCTAACCCTGGAGGGTGAGCCCTGTATGTTCTCTGAAAGCAGTAGTGTTAGCAATGTGTGCTCTGGAGCCTGGCTGTCACAATGAATGGATCAAATTACACATTGCAAAGGTCTTTATTACTCCAGCAGGCAGGATCTAATTACACATTCTTGTCCTCCAAAGGGGCCAATATGAAATCTCTTGTCCTCCAAGGGAATCAATCAGCAATTTGATGTTGCAAATAGTTACAGTCTAATATTTCAGGCTGATTATTTTTTTATCAGAACTGCAAGATGTTACAGGTGAACAGTTATTAGCAAGAACAGAACCAATGAAAAGAGGGTAGGGAGAAATGAAAAGAATGGCCTGTGATTAAGGTGGAGACCAAGAAATGATTAAATGAGCGAAGTGATGATGGTGTGTCAAAAGGAGGCAATATATTTATACAGTGCCTTTAACATATTAAAATTTCTCAGGGCACTTAGGAGGAGCGTAATCAGACAAATTTGACACCAAGCCACATAAGGTGATATTAGGGCAGAGGATCAAAAGCTTGGTCAAAGAGGTAGGTTTTAAGGAGTGGGAGGAGGGAGAGATTGAGAGGTTTAGGGAGGGAATTCCAGAGCTTGGGGCCTTGGCATCTGAAGGCACGGTTGCTAATGGTAGAGCGATGAAAATCGGTTATACTCAATAAGCCAGAATTGAGGAGCGCAGAGATCTCGGAGGGTTGTAGGCAATGTTTCTGTTATATATGCAGACTATAAGTATACTCTCTGTGCAGTCACTGTATAGTTGCATAAGATGGAGACTTGTTACCTGATGTACTATCAATAACGTTTACACTGTGTATATACTATGCTGGCACCACTAGAGGGTGCAACTGGTGGAGACCCGGGTTTCCTGCCCCTATGGCAGAGGCTGTCCACCAGAGGGCACTGCGGTGGGAGACCTGAGGGTCACCTGCATAGGTGTGCAGGGCCCAGTATAAAAGGCTGCCCACCATGCTTGTGCCTCACTCTGGAGTTACGAATAAAGGACCAAGGTCACTACAGTTTGAGTACAACACATTGTCTCGTGAAGTCATTCATAAGTGCATTACAGACATAACAACTGGTGATGAGAATACGGACTTTCATGCGATTATGGCCACCTTTGACACACTAAAAGACTTCGCAGAGGGTGATGATTGGGATGCCGTCACGGAAAGGCTCGAGCAATATTTTGTGGCAAACGACCTGGCAGGGGAGATGGACACATTGGCGGAGAAGCGCAGGGCTATACTGCTGACTAGTTGTAGGCCCGAGGTCTACCGCCTCGTCAGGAACTTGAAGGCCAAGGATAAGACATACGATGAGCTGACTGAACTAATTCGCGACCAACTTAAACCAAAAGAGAGCATCCTCACGGCTAGGCACAGATTCTACATTCACCGCAGACCTGAGGGTCAGGAGATTGCAAAATATGCTGCCAACCTCAGGAGACTTGCGGCACCGTGTGATTTTGGCACGCACCTCAATGAAGCATTGCGAGACATCTTCGTTATAGGAATTAGCCACGGGGGCCTTCTTCACAAGTTATTATCTGCCGACACCACAGTCAACCTGCAGAAGGCCATCAGCATCAGTCAGGCGTTCATGACCTCAACCTGCAGCACCAAGCAAATTATTCAGCCTGTGGACTCAAACCCGGCAAGTACTGTACACAGAATGGTGCCTTTCACAGACAAGACTGTAGAATGTGGCTCTGCCCAGGGCAGAGAGCACAGACCTCAGGGTTCCAGAACTCGGAGTCCGCCGAGAGGTGCTAATCGAGTAGCACCATGCTGGCGTTGCGGAGGAAACCATAGGGCTCACCAGTGTCGGTTTGCGGAGTATGTATGCAAAGCCTGTAACATGAAGGGCCACCTCCAGTGTATGTGTAAAAGAAATACAACTCGCCGTCTAGCAGAGGAGTCGGTAGATGACTTTGAATCCAGCGGGGAGTATGATGATTTGGCCCGAGAGGCAGCTCAGCTCCAAGAAGAAGTGTATGGAGTGTATACCTGCACCACCGATTGTCATTCAGTGAAGATGGAAGTCGAGATAAACGGCGTTCCAGTCTTCATGGAAGTGGACACGGGAGCAAGACAGTCAGCGATGAGCTTTTGAGAGGCTATGGAACGAAAAACGACCCGAGCTGGTTCCAGTACAGGAAAAGTTGCACACCTACACCAAGGAGCTGATCCCAGTCCTTGGTAGTGCAGATGTAAGTGTAATCCATAATGGCATGGTGCACAAGTTACCTCTGTGGATTGTTGCAGGTGATGATCCAACGCTACTCGGAAGAAAGTGGATGGGGAAGATCCAGTGGAAATGGGGAAGATCTCTTCACTCCACCAATCGATGTCCCCCATGCTCAGAGGCAGAGCAAAACCTCACCTTCGCTTGGGCCAGGCACCAGAGAACAGACCAGCACAGCACCTGAGGCACAGACCGTCCATCATGACTGCGTGGTAATGATCCGACTGGAATGACCTAAAAGTACCTTCCCGGCTCCAGTGGCAGGACACCTGGGGAGGAAGATCGAATTCACAGGCACTCTTGCAGCTTTTGTGGCAGAATCGCGGAAGAGAAGGATCAAGGCAGTCAACCTCGAGGACAGAGGCAAGATGGCGTCCCTGCTGCAGCAAGGTGCAACATGGCTGAAAAAAAAGATGGCCGCGGTCATATCACGAGGTGTAACGTTGAGGGACCAACTCGGATTTGATTGGGATAAAGCCAGCAGGGTTCTTTTAAAGGAGACCTGCAACCAACTGAACTTAAAGAGGCATTGTATGCATGGCAATCAATGTAACGAACCGATTAAGATTGTGAACAAAATGTTGTTGCGAGATGTCGGGAACAGAGTGTCCCCAAAAGTAGCAAACGAGCGAATTCGGGAGGGTAAAGGCACTGATCCTGATGCCCTGCCCCAGGTGTCCCCACAAGTTATAGGCCAGCGACCTCAGGAGAGTGAAGGCACTGATCCTGATACCCTGCCCCAGGTCTATCCCATGCTGCAGGCGCCCGATGGCACTATTCACCATGGACTTGGAAACGAAAACGGCCCAATACGTGCAGTCGGCTATCGTTGCCCACCACCCGGGTGGAGACGGTGCAGCCCCCAGACCCAGTCGCTACCTCGGCCATGTCCGGGAGCGAAAGGTCAGAACCAACGAGTTCCCCAAATGGGACCTGGAACAGCCAGGTTCCTAACACCATTAGAGAGCAGGCAGAAGATTCTGCCGCCCTCAAAGGAGGACAGGGAGGCCACACACATCTGTGGCTCTGCCCACCACTAGACAATGACAAAGGCCCTGAGTCCTGGCTATGTGAGCGAACCAAGCCCACCCTGCTAGCAGGGGGCGCAGCGCCACTATCAGATGACTAGGACCCCGTCCGGTTGCTCTGGAACCTGCGTCCTCACATACCTGTACTGCTACCTCAGTACTGACCATGTCTGAACCATGAATGTAATCTAACCAATCCTGGTGCACAACCGCAAAACGTAACAAATATAAGTCACTGAACCAAGGTGTCACGAGACAAGCTGTAACTTCCTTTCTTTGTGATTGCACTGTGTCTGATCCTGTATGTTTATATAATGGGCCAGCTGCATGATCTTGCTGTGTAGGAGGTGGAGGGGGAGGGGGGAAATGGATGTATGTAGCCATGGACACACACATGGATCACACCCAGAACCCACTGGAGCCTCCACTGCATCATCGAACCATCAAAACTGGTAACCACTACCCAACGTTGTGACAAAAGGACTTGGGGGTTAACAGTGAGAGAGCCAAGGCAAAGCACAGCCAAGGTGCAAGGGTTATTGGCACTTAAGTCCGGGGAGAGCTAAGCCAGAGCACATAGTGCAAAGGTAATCGGCACAAAGGACTTGGGGGAGAGTGATGTTATATATGCAGACTATAGATATACTCTCTGTGTAGTCACTGTATAGTTGCATAAGATGGAGGCTTATTACCTGATGTACTGTCAATAAGGTTTACACTGTGTATATACTATGCTGGCACCACTAGAGGGTGCAACTGGTGGAGGCTGGGGTTCCCTGCCCCTGTTGCAGAGGCTGTCCACCAGAGGGAGGGTCAGAGGAGTGCAGGGCCCAGTATAAAAGACTGCTCACCATGCTTGTGCCTCACTCTGGAGTTACGAGTAAAGGACCAAGGTCACTACAGTTTGAGTACAACACATTGCCTCATGGAGTCATTCATAAGCGCATTACAGACATAACAGTTCCCTCAAATGTTTTGGCGGTGCGCGGTTCCTTTAAGTGGCTGTGCAGCACATTCAAACTTCGATTTTTCTATTGAGAAACTGGCAAGCAACCTGCGCGGGAGCTTTAGTCAACTGCACGGCTGCACTGTTCTTTGATTCTAAGATTCTAGTTTTGGTCTCCCCACAAGTGGAAACATTTTTTCCTCATCTACCCTATCGGACCCTTTGATAATATTAAAGACCCCGATCAGGCCACCCTTTAGCCTTGAAGGATGGAGGCAATGTTCCCTCTGGGCTGTGTGTATGCGCGGGTGTGCAGGTCATCATCATCATCATCATAGGCCGCCCCCCGAACGAGGATGACTTGCTTCCACGAGTTCACAGGTGTTTCGTTGAAGGACCCAATGTTCCAGACCTGAACTCCAATTGGAAGATGCCTGTGTGTGAATTTTTTTAATGTGTGGTGACCGTTGCACACCAGCCACCACACGAGCTTGACAGAGCTAGGTCTTGGTCCAGTGGCAAGGATTAACTAGGATGACTGGAGACTTGCTCTGCTACACGGACCTAGCATGCTCACACATATCGCAGTGTGGGCTGGCCCATGCTGCCCCTGGGCCCTCGGCTCTTCTGGGTCCCGTACCCTCATCTGTCGCATCTCCGCCACGATCTCTCGTTGCTCCTCCGCCATAAACATTCACCGCATCGCGCCACAAACACTCGCCACTCATCTGCCCCAACCTTCCAACTCCTCTGTACCTGCGTCCTGCTGATGTTCCTGCCCACGCTCCAAAATGGCGACCAGGGTTTTGATGACATCACCCAGTCGCCCATCTCAAAAACGTTGCACACTTGGAGCAGCTAGCGCTGGAGGTTGAAATGGTACGCCGCTCCAGCTCTTTTATCTCCCGACCTGCGGAGCTGTTCTCTCGCAGGTAGGGGGAAGGCGTGCAGGTACAGCGTAAGTCACTCACTTGCCCACTAATTGAAAAAAATTAGCCGTACAACAACATTTTAGAGGCAACATAGGTTGTAGGGCTGGAAGAGGTTACACAGATTGGGAGGGTGGGGCCATGAAAGGATTTGAAAACAAGGATGACAATTTTGAAAATCGAGACATTGCTTAACCTCAAGGACCATGAGGACATATTAAATGGTTCGAGCACAATGGCAAAGGTGAAGGGAAGCATGGGAATGCTATCAAAGTGGAGAAGGCTCCAGGCATTGACCCATGACTATGATGGAAGAATATGGCAGGTGACCCCAGGCCTGTCGACCATACCTCGCTGGCTATGGACAGTTAGCCTTGGGAGAGGGTCATCTGCCCGCTCAGCAATCTAAAGAATGGTCTGCAGTGAAGAAGAGGAAACAACACAGGAAAGAAGAAAACTTAATGCAGCATGTGACATAATGCCTGGCTTTTAATATAGAGCCTTGGTTAGACCACATTTGGTGCACTATGCACAGTTCTGGTCTCCATATTACAAAAAGGATATAGAGGCACTGGGGAAGGTACAAAGAAGACTCACAAGGATGATACCAGATCTGAGAGGTTAAGGCCATCAGGAAAGACTGCACAGGCTGGGGCTCTTTTTTTCTCAAAAAGAGAAGGCTTGGGGTAGGTGGTGGTGACCTGATGGAGGTCTTTAATATTATGAAAGGGTTTGATAGCGTAGATGTAGAGAAGATGTTTTTCTATGCCTGATAGAATGATAGAATGGTTACAGCACAGAAGGAGGCCATTCGGCCCGTCGAGCCAGTGCTGGCTCTCAGCAAGAGCGCTTCAGCTAATCCCACTCCCCCGCCCTTTCCCTGTAGCTCTGTAATTTTTTTTTCCTTCAGGTACTTATCCAATTCCCTTTTGAAAGCCACAATTGAAACAGCCTCCACCCCCCTTTCAGGCAGTGCATTCCAGATCCTAACCACTCGCTGCGTAAAAAAGTTTTTCCTCATGTCGCTTTTGGTTTTTCTGCCAATCACCTTAAATCTGTGTCCTCAGGTTCTTGATGCTTCTGCCAATGGGAACAGTTTCTCTCTATCTACTCTGTCCAGACCCCTCATGATTTTGAACACCTCTATCAAATCTCCTCTCAACTTTCTCTGCTCCAAGGAGAACAACTCCAGCTTCTCTAGTCTATCGATGAAACTGAAGTCCCTCATCCCTGAAATCATTCTTGTAAGTCTTTTCTGCACCCTCTCTAAGGCCTTCACATCCTTCCTAATGTTCGGTGCCCAGAATTGGATGCAATACTCCAGTTGAGGCAGAATCAGTGTTTTATAAATGTTCATCATAATTTCCTTGCTTTTGTACTCTATGCCTCTATTTATGAAGCCCAGGATCCTGTATGCTTTTTTTAACTGCTTTCTTAACTTGCCTTGCCACCTTCAATGATTTGTGCACATATACCCCCAGGTCTCTCTGTTCCTACACCTCCTTTAGAATTGTACCCCTTAGTTTATATTGTCTCTTCTCGTTCTTCCTACCAAAATTAGTCACTTTGCACTTTTCTGTGTTAAATTTCATCTGCCACGTGTCTCCCATTTCACCAGCCTATGTCCTCTTGAAGTCTATAATTTCCTCCGCACTGTTCACTATACTTCCAAGTGGGGGACACCAAAACTAAGGGCCATAAATATAAGATAATCACTAACAAATCCAATAATGAATTCAGGAGAAACTCCTTTACCCAGAGAGTGGTGAGAATGTGGAAATCGGTACCACAAGGAGTGTTTGAGGTGAATAGCATAGATGCACTTAAGGAGAAGCTAAATAAGTAAAGCAAAGCTGATAAAACCATTTTTTGCCTCAGAATTGAGCTCAGTGAATAAATAGGGTACTAATTACACACACTCAGAAGCACATTTGTTTGTGTTCCAGGTACCATTAATAATGATTATCAGGTGTATAGTCGAGACTGCTGTATAGCAATTGAGCTGTAATCCTGAAAATTGTAAATATTCATACATAGAATAATATAGAACTTACAGCACAGAAACAGGACATTCTGCACCACATGAGCCTCCTCCCACCCTGTTTACTTCATCTCACTCTATCAATAGCTCCGTTTATTCCTTTTACCCTCATGTAACAACTGTGTAATAAGAAAGTCACATTATAGGGTAGAAATAAAAACAGTAACTGCTGGAATGCACTGCAGGACAATGAGCATCTGTAAAGGGAAAAGAAGGCTTAACGCCCCAATTGTTAACCTATCTTTTTTCCTTACACATTCTGTGTAGTTGCAGTGTTTCTATTTTTGTTTTAGATTCCCAAAATTTGCAATATTTTTTATCCTCCTTTTTATTCATGCTATCATCATTATAGGCAGTGCCTCGGAATCTTAAAATGAGTCCTTAGGTGGCTGAACAGTCCAATACGAGAACCACAGTCTCTGTCACAGGTGGGACAGATAGTGGTTGAGGGAAGGGGTGGGTGGGATTGGTTTGCCACATGCTCTTTCAGCTGACATGATATAAGGTAGGTCCAATAACCATTGCTTGACAGACAGCTTGAACTGAAGGGAGAGCTTGAAAGATAGACAAGATGGTGGCTGTCAATCATTTTGCTTTGCTACTGTGCAACCCTGTGCTCACTGACCTATATTGGCTTTTGGTTAAGCAACGCTTCGATTTTAAAATTCTTATCCTTGTTTTCAAATCCCTCCATAGCCTCGCCACTTCCTATCTCCGTAACCTCCTCCAGCCCTACCACCCTCCGAGATATCTGTGCTCTTCCAATTCTGGCCTCTTGAACAGCCCCAATTTTCCACCACTGGTGGCTGTGCATTCAGCTGACTAGGCCCTAAGCTCTGAAATTCCCTTCCTAAACCTCTCCACCTCTCCTCCTTTAAGACGCTCCTTAAAACCTACCTTTTTGACCAAGCTTTTTATCATCTATCCTAATATCTCCTTCTGTGGCTCAGTGTCAAATGTTGTTTGATAATGCTGCTGTGAAGCGCCTTGAGACATTTTACTACACTAAAGGTGCTATATTCAGCCCTTCGAGCCTGCACCACCATTCAATATGATCATGGCTGATCATGCAACTTCAGTATCCCATTCCTGCTTTCTCTCCATACCCCTTGATCCCTTTAGTCGTAAGGGCCATCTCCCTTTTGAATATATGTGACAAACTGGCCTCAACAACTTTCTGTGGTAGAGAATTCCACAGGTTCACAATTCTCTGAGTGAAGATGTTTCTCCTCATCTCGGTCCTAAATGGCTTACGCCTTATCCTTAGACTGTGACCTCTGGTTCTGGACTTCCCCAACATTGGGAACATTCTTCCTGCATCTAACCTGTCCAATCCCGTCAGAATTTTACAGTGAATATAAGCCTAGTCGATCCAATCTTTCTTTATATGTCAGTCCTGCCATCCCGGGAATCAGTCTGGTGAACCTTCACTACACTCCCTCAATAGCAAGAATGTCCTTCCTCAGATTAGGAGACCAAAACTGTACACAATATTCAAGGTGTGGCCTCACCAAGGCCCTGTACAACTGCAGTAAGACCTCCCTACTCCTATACTCAAATCCTCTCTATAAAGGCCAACATGCCATTTACCTTCTTCACCGCCTGCTGTACCTGCATGCCAACTTTCAATGACTAGTCAACCAATGACTAAAACAGATGATCTCATTTATTTCATTGCTGTTGGTGGGCGCTTGCTGTGTGCAAATTGGCTGCCACGTTTCCTATATTACAACAGCGACACACTTCAAAAAGTACTTCATTGGCTGTAAAGCGTTTTGGGATGTCCTGAGGCCAGGAAAGGCACTGTATAAATGCCAATTCTTTATTTTTCTTTTACTTAAAAATTAATTGTGGAGTATACCGTTGTCTATTTTGTTGGGATCCCAGAATATAAGGGAAATCATAATGTACAAAACGTATCAAAAAAGTAGAATTTATTTATTCTGTTGCTGGGATTCCAATGGTAAATGGGAGCCATATTGCCAATTGGATTTCTGTCTTGGTGTCTTGACTCCTAGGGCTAGAAATTCAGGTCTGTCAAAAACCTGGTGCTCCTACCGCTTTTTGGCTGCTATTACCGCCGCTATGGTTGCGGTGGTCATTGGACTGATATTCAGCAATTTAAAAAAAAAATGGCGGCCAGCGGTATTGTCCAGCGGGAATCGTCAGTTAGCAGCGGTGTGTGTGGAGAGCGGCGTTTGGACCGCGAAATTCACCTTCTGTTGATTTGTTGCTAACAAGCCAGCTGGTCCCTGGCGTTCCTAAAGGCCAGGGTTTGCAGCTAGGTCCTGAGCAGGGAAGACGTTTGACTGGAGGACATGGCTGCTGGACCTGGAGTGAGGAGGGCAAGCCGTTTTGCAGTTGCGGAGCTGGAAACACTCATGCAGGCTGTGGAGGGAAGGAGGTGAGTCCTGTACCCCGATGCAGGGAGACCCACTCGGGAAGTTGTATGTAATAAAGGTTCAAACTGAGTACTGTTTAACTAAGCAAGGTACAACCTTGGCTCTGCTTTATTTAGGCCCAAAGTGCCCGACTCTCAAAATGGCTGGTCTTTTATATCTGAGCAGCACCATGTGCATGCTGCTCAGTGGCCTCCAACAATGGTGCCATCTGGTGGCTACAAACAGAATGTACATACATGACAATAATCCCCTCTGAGATCTTATCACAGTCTTTCACAGGTCGAGACGGTCCGGTGCTTTGCGCTCCCGGGTTGACCATCTCAGTTCGATTCCAGCCTTTTGTGCGGGGCCTGTTGTGGCTGGTGGCTGGATGACTGACTTGTTGCGGGTGGCAGTGGCCATGTCAGGAATTGCGTCCATTTTTAGTGAACATGTCCGTGATGGAAATTCCGGGTTCACTGATGACCATTGAGTCCTCTGAAGGCTGCTGGTAGGTTGGTTGGTTGTCGACGGTTTCTTCGTCCGACTGTTCTGGCTCATCTGTGTGCCTCAGCTTTGTCTGATCCATGTGTTTCCTGCAAGTTTGCCCATTCTTGAGCTTAATAACGAATACTCTGTTGCCTCCTTGGCCATGACTGTACCAGCGATCCATTTGGGACCCTGACCACAGTTCAACACATATACAGGATCATTAACAGAAATCTCATGTGACACAGTTGCGTGATCGTGGTACACTTATTGACTTTGTCTTCTGTATTCAACATGATTATTTAAATCTGGGTGTACCAGAGATAGCTTGGTCTTAAGACCTCTTTTCATCATGAGTTCAGCAGGCAAGACCCCTGTGAGTGTGTGGGGTCTTGTCCTGTAACTCAGCAGTATGCAGGACAAGCAGGTCTGCAGTGATCCTTGGGTTACTCTCCCCATACGTTGCTTGATAATTTGTACTGCACATTCAGCTTGTCCATTGGACACAGGCCTGAACGGTGCTGACCTTACTTGTTTTATGCCATTAAGTTTCACAAACTCATGAAACTCCTGACTGGTGAAGCATGCCCCATTGTCGCTCACCTCTATGTCAGGCAGACCATGTGTCACGAACATGACATTGAGATTCTCTATGGTAGCCGTGGACGTACTGGATGACATAATTATGCATTCTATCCACTTCGAATAAGCGTCCACCACCACTAAAAACATCTTGCCCAGGAAGGGACCTGCAAAATCTACATGGATCCTGGACCAAGGTTTGGATGGCCATGACCACAGACTCACCGGCGATTCCGCTGGTGCTTTGCTGAGCTGCATGCAGGTGTTGCACTGATGCACGCATGCTTCCAGCTCAGAATCAATTCCTGGCCACCATACGTGGGATCTGGCGATGGCCTTCATCATCACTATACCAGGAGATGTGTGCTATGCAACTCACGCACAAACTTCTCTCTCCCTTTCTTGGGCATTACAATGCGATTGCCCCACAACATGCAATCTGCTTGAATAGACAGTTTGTCCTTGCGATGAATGTACGGTTTGGCCTCCTCGCACCTTTGCTTAGGTATGGCAGACCAATCCCCTTTGAGGATGCAACCCTTTACCACCGATAAAATCGGGTCCTGGTTGGTCCAGGTCTTAACTTGTTGAGCCGTGACAGGGGTTCCTTCACTCTCAAAAGCATTCATGATTAACATGTGATTCGCCGGTTGTGGGCAACAGCAACTGGCTCAAAGCATCGGCACAATTCTCTGTGCCAGGTCTGTGGTGAATGATATAATCATAGGCAGATAATGTCAGCGCCCACCTTTGGACGCGGGATGAAGCGTTGGTATTGATACCTTTGCTCTCGGAAAACAATGAATTGAGCGGCTTGTAATCAGTCTCTAATTCGAACCTCAGACTGAACAGGTATTGATGCATCTTTTTAACACCATACACACTCGCTAAAGCTTTTTTTTCTACCATGCTGTAGGCTCTTTCTGCTTTAGACAAGCTTTTGGATGCATATGCGACAGGTTGAAGTTTCCCCGACTCATTGGCTTGTTGGAGTGCGCAACCAATTCCATATGACGATGCGTCACAGGCCAAAACTAAACATTTACATGGGTCATAATGTACCAGCAGCTTGTTCAAGCAAATCAGATTGGTGTCTTTCTTGAAAGCTCTGTCTTGCGATGCGCCCCACACCCAGTTGTCGCCTTTTCTCAGTAGCATGTGCAGTGGCTCTAGTAAGGTGCTCAATTTAGGTAGGAAGTTACCAAAGTAGTTGAGTAGACTCAGGAACGAACGCAGCTCCGTCACATTCTGCAGTTTGAGTACATTCTTGATGGCCTTGGTTTTCACATCAGTAGGTCTGATGCCATCAGCGGCGATTTTCCTCCCGAGGAATTCGACCTCCGGTACCATGAAGACGCACTTCGAGCATTTCAGTCTGAGTCCCACTCTATCCAAACCTCTTCCAGGTTGTTAAGATGTTCCTTGGAGTCACGACCAGGGGGTGATCAGCATTTCATCTTGGAACACGACGGTTCTGGGAACGGACTTCAGTAGACTTTCCATATTCCTCTGGAATATTGCTGCAGCCGATCGAATTCCGAAAGGGCACCTGTGGTAAATAAACAGTTCTCTGTGCATGTTAATGCACGTAAGTCTCTTCGACGTCGCGACCAACTCCTGTGTCATATAGGCCGACGTCAAGTCCAGTTTTGTGAACGGCTTCCCTCCGGCTAGCATCGCAAACAAGTAATCAGCCTTCGGTAACGGGTACTGATCTTGTTTCAAAATCCTGTTGATCGTAGCCTTGTTGTCTCCACAGATTCTGACCGTGCCATCACTTTTCAGCACAGTATCAATGGGGCTGGCCCATTCATTAAATTCGATCGGTGATATGATCCCTTCACGCTGGAGTCTGTCCAGTTCAATTTCGACCTTCTCCCTCATCATATACGGCACTGCCCGAGCTTTTTGATGGACTGGTCTTGCATCTGAGTCCGCGTGGATCTGCACCTTGGCTCCCGTGAGGTTGCCGATACCCGGTTCGAACAGCGAAGGGAATTTGCTCAATACTTGGGCACATGTATCTTCCTCCGATGACAACGCCATTATGTCATTCCAGTCGCATCTGATTTTCTCCAACCAGCTCCTGCCGAGCAGCGTTGGGCCATTGACTGGAACAATCCACAGCGGTAACTCGTGAACCGCACCGTAATATGACACATTAATTTGTGCACTGCCAATCACCTTTATCAGTTCTTTGGTGTACATGCGCAGCTTGGCGTTAACAGGGCTCAGCCTGGGCCTCACAGTCTTAGTATCCCACAGCTTATTAAATGCCCTCTCGTTCATGATCGATTGACTCGTCCCCGTGTCCAGTTCCATCAATACCGGTATTCTGTTAAACTTCACGTTAATCAAAATTGGTTTACTCTTGGTTTTGAAAGAGTACAGTCCATACACTTCCTCCTCTGGCATCTCGGATTACGTATCTGGATCCCCGCTGGTCTGACTCTCATCCTCCACGTGGTGTGTCGCAGCTCGTTTGCTCAGCTGTGGACACTTGCGCTGGAGATGCCCCACTCTCAGACAGCCTTTGCAACTATATTGCTTAAATCAGCACTGCTAGTGCCGATGATTTCCCCCACAACGCCAACACGGAGAAGTCAGATACATTCCCGCTGGTGGACTTTAGGCAGCCACAGGTTTCGCGAACGCAACCGGATAGGCCCTGCCATGTGCCGCTCTGCCAAACACCGAATCAATCGCATTTACAGTACTTGCCGAGGTTCGGTTCTTCCCCGCTAATTCCTTTAGACTCCTGTCCGTCGTCATACATGATTGAGCGACCTGGATGGCCCTTTTTAAATCCAACTCCTCCACTGCCAGAAGTTTGAGCAGGATCATCTCGTGGTTGATACCGATAACAAAGTCGTCCCGCAGCATGTCTGCCAACACCGTCCCGAACTTGCACGGTCCCCCTAGATGTCTCAGGTCAGCAACGAATTCCGCCGCGCTCTGGCCTTCCGATATATAAAACTTTTATCTCGAGATGATAATGATGCCATCATCTGACTTGAGGTGCTCCTGTACCAATGTACACAACTCCTCGTACGTTTTCTCTGTTGGATCACTAGGCATGAGTAGATTCTTTATCAGACCGTAGATCTTTGAACCGCACACAGTGAGGAACACGGTCCAGCGCCGATCTGCATCGTCGACCCCCTTCATTTTGTTGGCCACAAAGTACTGGTTCAAACGGCTCACAAAGTCTGCCCAATCTTTTCCCTCCACGAATCACTCTAAAAATCCAATCATGCTCATTTTGCAAACAAGGTTCTTGTATTCCCGTCGCCAAATGTTATGTATGTAATAAAGGTTCAAACTGAGTACTGTTTAACTAAACAAGGTACAACCTTGGCTCTGCTTTATTTAGGCCCAAAGTGCCTGACTCTAAAAATGGCTGGCCTTTTATATCTGAGCAGCACCATGTGCGTGCTGCTCAGTGGCCTCCAACAATGACGCCATCTGGTGGCTACAAACAGATTGTACATACATGACAGAAGTGAACAGTAATGCCTGGAGCGAGGTAGCTGTGAAGGTCTCAGGTACCTCCATTCAAGATCGCACCTCCACCCAATGCAGAAAAAGGATGAACGACATCATGCGTTTGACGAAAGTGAGTACCTGTTCCACCAACTGCCGACCTTCCATCTGCGAGCCTCTCCTTCATCCTTCTCTTATTTCCCGCCTTCACTGTACAGTCACTGAAGCAGCATTTCATTGTTGAGGCCTGTATATATATGTATGTGTTCTCGGAATGGAGGCTCCCTTTCAGGTCACAGTTACAATTGCATGTCAGGGACACAACTTGTTTCTGATGTGTCATCACACTGCTACCTAGCAACCATTCTTTGTTTTGCAGGCCAAGGTTGCTCACAACAGAATAGAGCAAAGGTGTTGGTGAGTCCCATCATCAAATCCTGACACCTCTGGAGGAGTGGGTCGAGGCGTTAGTGGCAGACATGCTGCCTTCCCTGTGGCCTCTGGTACTGGGGATGCCGATGTGGGCAGCATGGATAAGTGAGGCACTCCTTTAATGCTATCTCTCCCTGAAAGCGCCAGCGCCTACTGTGTGTTTCCTTCTGAAAATCCACTACTTGCAGCCTCCATGTGTCAATTCCCTTCCTCCCCCTCATGGCAGCCCTTGTGCCTGCCATTCATGCTTGCAGATGAGAAGCCGAGTGAGAGCCAAGGCGAGGATCCTAGCGCTGGTGCGAGTGGGTGGGCAAGGCAGGACAACAGCCTTGAGTGCAGTGGCAGCTGAGGTGAGGGAGAGGCTCCTCCTGACACAGAGAGGCATGGCCTGGAGGAGACCCTTGAGGGCAATGAGAGCCATGTCGATCCTGACACCCTTGAGGACATTGGGGGCTCCAGCCTTGATGACACCCTGAAGTGCAATCCATCTATTAGGGACATCTCAGATGAGGCAGAGGAAGAGGGGGACACTGCTGTCAGCATTGCGTCACTGCTTCCTACTGTCACACGCGCCACCTCAGATACTGGGAGTACGCGGTCAGATGTAGTAGAGATGGCAGAGGGGTCTGCACTGGGTGTTGCACGGGGCCTAGCGGGTTGCAGCATGGTGGCGGGCCTAAGGAACTTTGGGTGCTATCGGGACGAGTGCACATGGGAGTTCTGCTGAAGTGGATTCAGACGAGACAATTGATGTTGGAGCTTATGAAAGAAGGGCAGAGGCCATGCATTCCCAGATGTTGGGGGCAGTGGCAAGGGTGCCAGTCTGTCGGAAGTGGTGAGGAGCATGGAGGAGTCCGCTTCCCGCATTGTCGACAGCTCGGCGCACACCATAGAGCCCACCATTGCCAGTGTGCAGGCGATGGTGGACTCCCAGAGAGACCGTGCAGATATAGATGTGATGCCGCAACCCGTACGTGATATGGCAGTTGCCATTGCAGCACAGACGCAAGGGAATGAACGCATCGGTGCTGGTGTGGAGAGGATGACCACGGCTCTGAATGCTTTTATGCACTCGGGGCAACAGGCCACGGAGCCTCTAATGCTGCCATCTTTGAGACTGTGCCTGCTCTCGTGGCAGTCTCAACTGGATACCACCCGACACCTCAGTATTGCCATCGTGGCTGGGTCCACCACAGGCCACCTTCTGGTGTGGCGCCACAGCACCGACCTGTGCTCCCTCAGATAGGTGGTAATGTACTGCCCCCGGGGAGTGATGCAGGCTCCTCGGACCAGGATACAGATGATGCGCTCTCTCAGGATCGCAGCATTCCTGGCCCCAGAGCTGACACTCCGCCATTACTTCCAAGCATGGATTCGCCCAAGCCAAGGCCGACTGAACACTCCCAGGAGGGTGTTGACCAGTCTCCAGCCGGCCCTTCCAGGGCCAGAGCTGGTCAACAGCATCCTAGAAGGACATCTGTAGCTTCTACACAAGAAACACAGCAGTCTGCCCAGACCCATGAGGCAGCCACAGGGGAGACGCTGCAGCGTAGTAGCAGGATAGGTTTGCATAAAAGCGGTTATAAGGAGATGCACCAGGGTGAGAAATAATGGTGTATGTTTTTCGCACCTTTCTTTATTCTGCAATAAATCTTTATTTTGTGTTCCTATATCTGGGCAGGTGTATCATTTGACGGTGGGCAATGATGTATGAAAGGACTCATTGGGATGGCCATGGAAAAGCAAAGCTGAATTGGGTGATGTGGGCATTAACTCATCGGAAACGAACACTTCCCTTGCAGGGTTGGGATGGCGACGACGCCTCCTGGTCCTCCTCCTGATCCTCCTCCTCCTGGTCCTCCTCCTCCTCCTCCACCTCCTCCTGAGGTGCTACTACTGGATCGACCTCCAGCGGCTGGCCCCTCATTATTGCCAGGTTGTGAAGCATGCAGCAGACCACCACGAATAGGGAGACCCACTCAAGCGAGTACTGTAACACTCCACCAGAGCACAAGGCAATGGAACCTCTGCTTGAGGATCCCGATGCAGTGCTCAATTATGCACCTGATGGCTGAATGAGCGTCGTTGTGAGCATGTTCGGCTGCAGTCCTGGGGTTGCGAAGGGGAATCAACAGCCAAGGTGCATATCCCTTGTCACCTAGCAGCCATTCACAATCCTGGTTTGGACCCGAGAACACGGCGGGCACACTGCTCTGGCGCAGGATGAAGGCATCGTGGTTGCTGCCTGGCTACCGTGCATCAACGGCCATGATCTTGTGCTGGTGGTCACAAAGCAGCTGGACATTCAGGGAGTGGAATCCCTTTCTGGTTATGAACATCTCAGCATGGGTTTGTGGTGCCCTCAGTGACGTGTGTGCAGATGATGGCGCCCTGCACCCTGGGGAACCCCGCAATCCGCACAAATCTGGTCTGCCGCTCCACCTGCTTCTCCCTGCTCTGGGAAAGAAATGTATTCCAGTCTTCTCTTGTAGAGAGCATCTGTGACTTGACGGATGGAGCGATGGGTGGAGAACTGAGAGAGGTTAGATATATCTGTAGTTGCAGTTGGAAAGAGCCAGATGCGTAAAGGTTTAGTGCAATGGTCAGTTTGGTTTCAGCCTTGTCTGTTTCAGATTGCACAGGTCCCCGAGGATGTCCTTCCTGACCCTCCTCCTCTCTGCCTTGAGGTCTGTGGCCATCTCCAGGCCCATCTCTATGTTGGGCAGCCATGTCTGCTGCTACCCTTGCCCACTGTCTCTGGACCCGTTGCTGATGGCACCGCCATCTCCTGCATGCCTCCCTGCCACGCACAATGTGCACAAGGTGCTCCCCTGCGAGCATTGAGCCCATTGCGTCTGCAGGCTCAACCCTCACTGTGAGGCCTCTGTGCAGCACAGATTGAGGACTCCAGGCCACCAGTCTTCACTGCCGATGTCAAAAGTGCGAGTGAGAAACTTTTCACATTCCCACAAAAGTTTTCAGAACTGCGAGAAACTTTGGTCCAAATCCGATAAAAGTTTGGTAAAAAAAATGGCGATTCACTCACTGCTTTGAACTCTGCTGGTGGTCTCGAACTGAACTGCACAGTGCTCCGACACAAAAAACTGTCGGGGACACCATCGGGCAGCAGCTTGGATTTTTTTATAGTGAATATAGTTTCCAAGGTGGAGAGGCAGCAGTGCGCGCTCTGATTGTATCATTAGGACTGCATTTACAATAAGACGGCGGTAGTGAGCACAGCCGCAAAAACCCTGAGCTAAATATCAATTACGGCGGCCATTCGACCCGCAAAGCAGCGGCCACTCAACTCCGCCGCTTGGCCGCCGCTTTCCGGCGGTAAGAGGCCTTTTCCAGAGGCTGAATTTCGGTGCCCTTGTCTCCATTATAAAGGAGAAAACTGCAGGACTATGGGGAAAGGGCGGCGGCGGGAGGGGTGGGGACTAATTGGGCAGCTCTTTCAAAGAGCTGGAACAGGCACGATAGGCTGAATGGCCTCCTTCTGTGCTTAATGGGTCTATCATAAACTAGATAGATTGTAGTCACACTGTATGCCTTCAGCTGCCTAGACCCTAAGCTCTGGAATTCCCTCCCTAAACCTCTCCGTCTACATCTCCAACTTTCTATCTCTCCTCCTTTAAGACACTCCTTAAAACTTACCTCTTTAAAACCTACCTCTCACCTGTGTTAATATCTCCTTCAATATCTCAGTGTTAAATTTGTTTGATAATGTTTCTGTACAGTGGTAAGGAAGTTTTACTATGTTAAAGGCTCATGTGGAGCATAAACACCGACATGGACCTGTTTTGCCAAATGGCCTGTTTCTGTGCCTTTAGGTGTTTCCACATCTGAGCTGATGTAACCTACTAGCTTTCCCTCAACCACAACTTAAGAGCTTAATAACTGGGTCCCCCCACACCCTGCCCCCTCACCTGCTCAGCCTCCCTCCCAGTCATATCTAATTATTCAATGAACCCTCTTGCCTAGTAACGGCACATCTGGTACTTTCTAGCTTCGGTGCAACGCCAATGGTTATTGCACTAACATTTCACATTTCTTTTCACACATTATTAACATACGTCCAGAGGCAACCCCAAGAGCTAAGGGTCTTCCAGCTCTAGAGATGTGTTAGATCTCAGCAGAGGTGAGAAGAGAGAGGTGTTTGTTAACCTCAGCTGTTTCTGCATAATTTTCCACCTGTTAAGATTAGCGAGCAACTAGACACAGTACTGTGTTAATTGTAGACTCCAGTGGCATTTTGACAAAACTCCCCTGGGTGGTTTCTGCCAGCAGGTATATCTGCCCAATTGTGTAGACACCTGAGATTAACAGTAATTTATGCATTTGACGTTCAAAATAAGTCGAGGAAGAGACAGAGACATAGTGTATGAACATCCTCGATTTTCATTGTTCCACCATCGGTGGCCGTGCCTTCAGCTGCCTGGGCCCCAAGCTCTGGAATTCCCTCCCTGAACCTCTCCGCCTCGCTACCTCTCTCTCCTCCTTTAGGACGCTCCTTAAAACCTACCTCTTTGACCAATCTTTTGATCATCTGTCCTAATATCTCCTTATGTGGCTTGGTGTCTAATTGTGTTTGATATTGCTCCTGTGAAATGCCTTGGGATGTTTTATAGTGTTGAAGGCGCTATATAAATGCAAGTTTTTGTTAATGTTTGTGACTCACTGGATCATTACTCACATACCAGATTCATCTCAGAGGCCTAGACATTGAGAAATTGCATGGAAGGTTTTCTCACATCTTTATTTGAACTGGATAAATATAGAACACAATCGGCATGTGACCTCACAGTATGTGGCCAAGAAGGAGCTGCTAACTGCATTCATAATATTCTTTGACAAACAAACCAAACATAAAACTCAAACAGTGCTAATGATCCCATCTTTTAACATCGTGAAATGTTGAATATTTACAGCTCTTCAGCAATTACGAATACTGGATATTTCCATGTACTAAAGCAAACATTAAGGACCCTGTGGGCTCTACGTCTTTGCTAACTAAAGCAACACATGTATCTGTTCTAATATTCAGCAAAAGCCATTCAAATCAATTGAATTCTTCTTTCTGGTGACGGCTGAAAAATAATTTACAACTTCTACAAGATTCAAATCGAGCTTCTCGTTACTCGTGCTCTCTGTGACGTTGCAGCCATGGAATCCCAATTCAGATATAAAAGCTGTACCAATCCGGTTGATTCGGAGATTCTGGGTCATGTGGCAAAGTTTTTCCTGAATCTGTAAATAAATGAGAAAAGAAAAACACACACACACACACACACACACAACAAAAGTGATTAGTTTCCTTCACTCTGCTGTATGAAAAACGCATTAAATCAAGTCCCTGTATCATCTGCTAAACCCAAAGAATTAATCTGGCTTAAACCTATCTCTTGACCAAGTTTTTGGTCTCCTGTGCTCATATCTCTTTATGTGGCTCTGTGTCCAATGTTTGTCTAATAATGCTCCTGTGAAGCTGTGGCTCAGTGGGTTGCACTCTCACCTCGAAGTCAGAAGGTTGTCCCACTCCTGAGACTTAAGCATAAAAATTTAGGCTGACACTCCCAGTGCAGTGCTGAGGCAATGCTGCACTGTCAGAGGTGCCATCTTTTGGATGAGGCGTTAAACTGAGGCCCCGTCTGCCCTCTCAGGTGGACATAAAAGATCCTAGGCACTATTTCGCAGAAGAGCAGCGGAGTTATCCTCAGTGTCCTAGGCCAATATTTATCCTTCAATCAATATCACTAAAACATTATCACATTGCTGTTTGTGGGAGCTTACTATATACAAATTGGCTGCTGTTTCCTACATTACAACAGTGACTACACTTCAAAAAGTACTTTATGCTCTGTGCTTTGGGGTGCCCGGTCGTGAAAGGTACTATATAAATGCAAATCTTTTTGTGAAACACATTTGGAACATTTTACTACTTTAAAGGCACCAGTTGTTGTTGTTGTGTGGTTGGAAATGGGCCATAACCAATGCCCATCCCGGTTAACTGTAAGGCAGACAGGTCCAGTTTCACGCAAGATTCAGGAGATTGAGATGATTGCATATTGTCTGTGTAACATGCAATAAATAGTCACAAAAAGAGAATGGGAAAGAGATCACATTTTATCACTTTCAGGAATTTTGTTCATACCACATATTAGGTAAAAATTATAAAAATTAAAATTAGATTTTAAGGCTGAGTGGTATTACTACACAGATTGTTGATTTCAGCGACAACCTTCTGAAATGTTTTTCCTTCATAGATTTGTCCATTTACAATTGTGAAATTGGAGATTTCTAAAATAGGACTTATAACATTTTTGGGGGGAACCAGTGGGGAGCAGGACTGTAGGCCTGGTGAGTGATGCAGGAAGGTCATAGTGACTGTGGGAGCAGAGCATCAGAGGTTAAACTAGGTTGGTGGCAAGATGAGATTGATTTGTGTCAGGTAAGGGTATTCGAATCATAGAATGATTCGGCACAGAAGGAGACCATTTGGCCCATCATGCCTGTGCCGGAGGGCAGATGGAATTAAGATACAGATCATCCATGATCTAATTGAATGGGGGAACAGATTCAAGGAGGAACTGATAGGATATATACTGAGATACTATTTCTGCTGGTTGGGGGATCTAGGAGTGGGGGGCATTGCCTAAAAATTGGAGCTAGGCCTTTCAGGACTGAAGTTAGAAAACATTTCTACACACAAAGGTGGTAGAAGTTTGGAACTCTTTTCCGCAAAAGGCAGTTGATGTGAGATCAGTTATTAATTTTAAGTCTGAGATTGATAGATTTATGTTAACCAAAAGTATGAGGAAATATGGAGCAATGGCGGGTATATGGAGTTAGGTCACAGATCAGCCATGATCTCACTGAATGGCGGAACAGGTTCGAGGGACTGAATGGCCTACTCCTCTTCCTATGAGGCTGGGGTACTGGGGGGGGCATCTAACACTGGTGGATAGAGAGTGAAGATTGAGTGTGGGTAGGGGGGATCGGAGGCTGAGAATATTGTGGGGACAAGGTGAAGGAAGATCAAGGCTATCAGCCTTCATCCTACCTGTACCCTCCCTCCTTCCCCGCATGCCCAAGCCTTGTTGCCCTCCCACTCTCCGTGTCTGATCTACACTCAGCAGTGCCCCATTTCCCCGCTCCGATCACGGATTAGCAAGTAACAATATCTATTAATGATCTGAGATTTGACGGGGTCAAGGTACAATACGTTTAAAAGTTTGCAACGTTAGTTAAGAGTGTGTTTCTCTCCCCAGTCGGGGAGTGTGAGCCCATTAAAGGTGAGGTTAATTGAACGTAAAGCAAAGGTGAGCTGGAAAACACAAGGACAAGTGCAACACACTGTGCAACATCATTACAATCATTTGTATTGTGTCAGCTTAATTACTGTTGTGTATGTTTATAAAGAATTAACCATATGGGATTCCACGGCCATAGAATGAATTACAATAGTGAAGCAGTGAAGTGGCGTGTGAAAACAGAGCCTGAAAAGTGTACATCAAATACAGTAGTGTGACAGTACGTTCTCACCTCACTGACGGTAAAAATGTTTGAGCGTAGAGGTGTCCACTGCTTCAGAGACACTCCCTGTCAGAGGTGTCACTAGTTAGCTATTGCATACAATTATCAACCACACAAATTTAGACAGCACGCTTACCAGTTTGATGCACTCGCGAAGATGCTGAAAATTCGGCAATTTTTACCAGTTAATGATGCGTTTATATTACCAAATTGCTTCCAGAGTTCCACAATGCATTACAGTTGCTGGTGTTCTGAGTTTGCCCTGTTTTCCTGGCTGGCCTCCCACCTTTCACATTCCGTAAATTTGAGCTCATCCAAAACTCTGCTGTCCGTATCCTAACTCGCACCAAGTCCTGTTTACCCATCACCCCTGTGCTCGCTGACCTACATTGGCTCCCGGTCCGGCAACGCCTTAATTAAGAAATTTTCATCCTTGTTTTCAAATCCCTCCATGGCCTCACCCCTCCGTATCTCTGTAAATGCCTCCAGCCCTATAATCCTCCAAGATCCCTACGCTCCTCCACTGCTGCCCTCTTGAGCATCCCGATTTTAATCGCTCTACCGCTGATGGCCATGTCTTCTGCTGCCTATGCCCCAAGCTCTGGAATTCCCTTCCTAAACCTGTCTGCCTCTCCTTTAAGCCGCTCCTTAAAACCTATCTCTTTGACCAAGCTTTTAGTCACCTGTCCTAACATCTCGTTATGTGGCTCAGTGTCAAATTTTGCCTTATAACGCTCCTGTGAAACGCCTTGGGACATTTTACGACGTTAAACTGGCTATATAAATGTAAGTTGTTATTGTTGTTTACACTGTGGGGGTGGGATTCAGAGCAATGGCAGCGGCACTAAAGCAACTGCATTTGTGCAGTTGATTATGCACAATTGGTTGTGCAAGATTAGATGTGCACAATTGTACAAAAGTCACAATTTCACGGCTGCACATGATTTTGTGCATGAGCCATTAATTTCAGCTCTTATTCTCTTTAACTTTAATTCTTTGCCCTCACACCTTTGCCAGTGGAAGAATGCCATTGCTGGCCTGTATGGTCAGGTGAACTAAATACCAATATGCGAGACTCAGCAGCAGTGCGTTGAAACTTTTAAGGAGGGTCATGACAACAACAACTTGCATTTATATAGCAACTATAACATAGTAAAAGTTTGGTCAAAGCGGTAGGTTTTAACGAGCATCTTAAAGGAGGAGAGAGGCGGAGAGGTTTAGGCAGGGAATTCCAGAGCCTAGGACCTAGGCAGCTGAAGGCACAGCCACCAATGGTGGAGCGATTAAAATCGGGGATGCTCAAGAGGCTAGAATTTGAGGAGCGCAGAGATCTTGGGGAGTTGTAGAGGTTGGTTGAGAATACAGAGATGGGGAGGGGCGAGGCCATGGAGGGATTTGAAAACAAGGATGAGAATTTGAAAATCGAGACATTGCCGGACTGTGAGCCAATGTAGGTCAGCGAGCACAGGGGTGATGGGTGAATGGGACTTGGTGTGAGTTAGGACACGGGTAGCAGAAATTTGGATGACCAAGTTTATGGAGGGTAGAAAATGGGAGGCCGACCAGGAGAGCGTTGCAATAGTTAAGTCTAGAGGTATGAAAGGTATGGATGAGGGTTTCGGCAACAGTTGAGCTGAGGCAGGGGTGGAGACGGGCAATGTGACAAAGGTGGAAGTAGACAGTCTTGGTGAAGTCATCATGTTGCTGATACTACTTAAGGAGGAGGTAGAGGGGAGGAGGCTGGCCCCTGTAAATACTAGTCTGAAAGCACTGGATGGAATGTCAAACTTGCTCAGAGTCTTTCCTGCTCTGAGCCACACAATCAGGGACACAGACCACAAGAATCGAAGACAACTGACTAAGACAAGTGACAACACAGGGAATAAAAATGCTGATCGTTGCAGAGAAACTCATGCTGACACATATGGGGAATTTCCCAATTACAGAAATGAGCAATGGGTTTTCTGTAGACACAGACTGCGAGGCCCAATTGGTATAGCTTTAGCGTCCTCTGCTGGTGAAAGTAGTAAACTGCATGCCAAAGAGGTTGAGTTGTTTTAACCTTTTGTTGCAATTTTGTGGATCGCAAAAAAAGATTTACTACAATGATACCAGAGCTGAGAGGTTGTACCGATTAGGAAAGATTGAACAGGCTGGGGTTCTTTTCTCTAACAAAGAGAAGGCTGAGGGTGACCTGATCGATGTCTTTAAAATTATGAAGGGAGTTCGATAGGGTAGACGTAGAGAAAATGTTTCCACTTGCGGAGGAGACCAGAAGGGCCATAAATATCAGAGAGCCACTAATAAATCTAACGGGGAATTCAGGAGAAATTTCTTTACTCAGAGAGGGATGAGAATGCGGAACTCACTACCACATGGGAGTGGTTGAGGTGAATAGCATTGATGCATTTAAGGGGAAGTTAGATAAACACATGAGGGAGAAATGAATAGAAGGATATGTTGATGGGGTGAGATGAAGTAGGGTGGGAGGAGGCTTGTGTGGGGCATGGACCTGTTGGGTTGAATGACCAGTTTCTGTGCTGTACATTCTATGTAATATGCCAAAATTTCTACCAGTTTCTACGCCAACTTTGCTTTGGGGAACCTACATCCAAATTTCCTGAGAATTGCATTAGCAAAGGCCGGGACTGGAAAACCAGCATAAATAATCGGGGCCTGTGGAAAACGATGAACATGCAACATCTTCCAACTTCAAGACCCTCCTTATCTTATTGATGTCATGAAAATGAAAGTTGAAGCCTTCAGGCCATCATTTATGCATGTTTAAGAAAATACAACAGCGCAAGCTTTATTCTTTTTAGTGCAACAGATCCTAATGATGTAAAATTGCATTCAATGATGTACAACATGTCTTTATTTTTCCTGTGCAGCTTTGCCAGTGGAAGATTGCCATTGCTGGCCTGTACGGTAGGGTGAGAAATATTAACACACCAGACTCAACTGCAGTGTGCTGAAGCTTTTAGTGTGAGAGCACTAGAGGTATCTCTGCTGTCATTAGATGGGAGAACTACTTAAATTGAACACTTTTCCTTCCCATCTCTTTCCCCCATCCCCCCTCTCTCCCACCACCCAATTAATGGGGAAAATTCTGCCTGATCTGTGTCTCTGTTTGGTCATGCTCTTGCCTCTGGGTCAGAAGGTTGTGGGTTTAAGTCCCACTCCAGAAACTTGAGCACAAAACCTAGGTTGACACTGAGAAGCTGCACTGTCAGAGGTGCTATCTTTCGGATGAGACGTTAAACCGAGGTCCCATCTGCTCTCTCAGGTGGACATAAAAGATCCTATGACACTATTTTCAAGAAGAGCAGTAACATCCTAGTGAATTTGAACTGCATCTTTACATTACTCTGATATCCTTCCTATAATGGGGGTGCTCAAAATGTAACAGTACTCAAACTGCAGCCATCTTTTTGATAAGTCATTAAACTAGTGTACCGTCTACTCTCTAAGGTGGACGTAAAAGATGCCATGCCATTATTTTGAAGAACAGACAAGTTCTCCCCAGAGTCCTGAGCCAATATTTATCCCTCACTAAAAAAACAGATTATCTGGTCATTATCACAATGCTGTCGGTGGGCGCTTGCTGTGCGCAAATTGGCTGCTACATTTCCTACATTACAAAGGTGACTGCACTTCAAAAAAGTACTTTATTGGCTGTAAAGCCCTTTGGGACGTCTGATGGTCGTGAAAGGCGCTATATAAATGTAAGTCTTTCTTTCTACCACTGCGTTCCAGTACAGTACCTGCATCAATAATAGAGGATCCCAACCATAAGAACAACAACTTGCATTTATATAGCGCCTTTAATGTAGCAATTATCAGACAAAATTTGACACTGAGCCATGTAAAGAGATATTAGGACAGGTGACGGTCAAAGATGTGGGTTTAAGGAGCGTCTTAAAGGAGGAGAGAGAGGTTTAAGAAGGGAATTCCAGAGCTTAGAGCCTAGGCAGCTGAAGAAACAGCCGCCAATGGTGGGGTGTAGGAAATTGGAAATGTGCAAGAGGCCAGAATTGGAGGAACGCAGAGTTCTCAGTGCACCACATAGCCCATAACAGATATTTATTCACTGAATAATGGAGTGATAAAAATGAGTGGATTGGAGCTTCTACAATGTTCACTCCAATTGTCTGTCATTTTGATTATCCAACAGAATTTTTGCAGGATAAAGCCTTACGTGAGACAGCACTGCACTTTGTATCTGCTTTTTGTTTGATTTTAAAATTCTCATGCATGTTTTCAAATCCCTCCCCAACCTCGTCCTTCCCTATCTCTGTAATCTCCTCCAGCCCCACAATCCTCCTGAGATATCTGTGCTCCTCCTTTCCAGCCTCTTGAACATCGCCAATTTGCATCACCACTCCAACATTGGCGGCCATGCTTTCAACTGGCTAGGCCCTAAGCTCTGGCATTCCCTCCCTAAACCTCTTTAGCTCTCTCACCTCCTTTAAGATGCTCTTTGTCTAAGCGTTTGGTCACATGTCCTAATATCTTTTTATATGACTCGGTGTCAAATTTTGTTTCATAATCACTCCTGTGAAGCACCTTGGGATATTTTTACTGCATTAAAGGTGCTATATAAATACAAGTTGTTGTTATTCAACATTGTGCATCACTGCACAGCTCAACTGAGCATCCACATAGATGGTTTCTGGCATGCAATAACTGTTTAACAATCAATTATTTATATTGTACTTCTCTTCACGTTTGTGAAAAGAGGATTGCTACGCCATGCGAGTACGGCAAAACTCTGGTTAATGGCACTTTTCCATTATTAATGGGCTGAGGCGGGAGAGAGACACTCCCCATTATGATGGATAACGCAGATCTAACTGTAAATCTTAAAAGTAAATCTTTAAAGGGTCGTTCTTCTTCACTCTGCAGCCTTCACATTACGTACCACTGGAGTTTAGTCAGGTCTGGATTACATTCTGGAAACATGCACGATGCAGGTGTCAGCTGTGGCTCAGTGGGTAGCACTCTCCCTCTGAGTCAAAAGGTTGTGGGTTCAAGTCCCACTCCTGAGACTTGAGCACAGAAATCAAGGCTGATGTTACTATGTTAAAGGCGGTAGATAAATGCAAGTTGTGCCTGTACATTATGCTCTAAATGAAGGAGTGTTTTAAGGATTAAACCTTGTAACCATATTTATAAACATGAACCAAGTGCGGATTACTTCCTGTAAGGAGTCGGTATTACTTCACAGAGCAAGGCTCTATAACCAGGATTTAACTGTGGGGTTCTCCAATCGGTGGGTGTAATACTGGCGGAAACTCCAACAGGGACTTCTGCCGAGCTTACAGCGGTTGAGCAGGAAAATCCTGCTGAGGAAATTCCCGGTAATGGCGGTGTCTTTTTCACTCACAAAAATAACCAGGATCCACCAGGATCGCAACAACATCCCTCACCATCGACTGAAGTCCTGAAGCCCTTTTGGACCCGCGCGCTTGAACCTTCGACAACGCGACTTCAACCCTGATGATGCTTGGAAAGCCGAATAGAGTTCACAAGAAGTCACAAAGTCATAAGCAAACACCTTGTGAAAGACCCGACGCGGAGGATTCCTGGCTTCGATCTTCCACGAAGCTTATCGGTAACTCGAAACCGCACCTGCACAAACCACAGCAGCTGCGGATACTTGAGGCACAAATGGAGACTGTGGTCACCCAGAATAGACCGTGGAACATAGAATGACTCAATGCTGGATTCACAAATACAAAGGAGGCATCGCAGGGAAACACTCCGCTGCTCCTGACCCAATTATCTGGCTTAACCACTTAAATGTAAAACTATAGCTGTTGCTCTACATCCACACTAACAGCTGACTAAGTGTGTTTGCAAGTTCCATTCCTGAGCAGAATATCACTGCCAAATAACCAGCAAATTCACCGCATGTGGAGCAAAGGCTCAAGTCATGCATGAGTCAAGGATTCCACAACATCATCATAAAAATGGTAATCGCCTGCACATTGATCAGTACAAAGAGTATTGTTTTTAAATTAATGCCTGATGTGTTTTTCTCCCCCACGGAATCACTTCCCAAACCTCTACATGACCCTAAACACCATTACAACTAGACCGTTTAGAGGTGATGTCAGGAAGCACTTCTTCACACAAAGGTTAGCGGAAATCTGGAACTCTCTTCCCCAAAAAGCTGTTGAGACTGGGGGTCAATTGAAAATTTCAAAACTGAGCGTGATGGATTTTTGTTGGGTAAGGGTATTAAAGGGGGTAGATGATGTTAAGTTACAGAACAGCCATGATCGAATTGAATGGTGGAACAGGCTTGAGGGGCTGAATGTTCTCCTCCTGTTCTTACGTTCCTAAGTTATAGAGATCAAAAGGCAGCAGTTGCTATTCTCAGCTTTAGTTGATCACAACTGGAGCAGTCAATTGAGCTGCTTTTATTGGGCCAAAGTGTTAGGAAGGGAAATAAAAAGTTCTCAGCTGGGGTTAGAAATGCTGATTGCTATCTAATAGTCCCTACTGGAAGTTGCTTTAACATAAATGCTGGCTGAAAATAGGATTAGGAGGTGAAATGTGGTGCCTTTCATGGTGGAATGGTGGAATGGCCAAGCAGCATTCCCGCTCTAGGATTTTTTATTTATTCATTCATTTATTTATTCATTTGAGCGTTGCTGATAAGGCCAGCATTTATTGCCCATCCCTACGTTCCCCTTGAGAAGGTGGTGGTAAGCCATCTTCTTGAAACGCTGCAACGCATGTGATGAAGGTACTTCCACAGTGCTGTTAGGGAGGGAGTTCCAGGATTTTGACACAGCGACGATGAAGGAACGGCCGATTATATGTCCAAGTGTCTGACTTGAAGGGGAACATGGAGGTGATGATACTGCATTTGCCCTTCTAGGTGTTAGAGGTCACTGTTGTGTATCTGTAAAGCATGTACTCCCATATTCCGCCACCAGGAAGCGCATCCACTGAAGTCCCAAGAGATCCCAGCATCCCTTGAGAGCACTGCATATAAGCCGGCCCCTAAGGCCTGTTCCTCACTCTGGAGTGTCTTATTAAAGACTGAGGTCACTGTTACTTTAACCTCCCTGTGTGCAGTCTCATCTGTGTTAGGAACACAACAACTGGCGACGAGTACACGAAACCAACGCAAAGATGCAGCAAACTGTGGGCATCCTGGAGAAGTTCTCAGAGGGTGAGGACTGGGAAGCCTATGTCGAACAGCTAGATCAGTACTTTGTAGCCAATGAGCTGGACGGAGAAGGAAGCGCTGCAAAAAGGAGAGCGGTCCTCCTCACGGTCTGCGGGGCACCGACCTACAGCCTCATGAAGAATCTTCTGGCTCCGGTGAAACCCACAGATAAGTCATATGAGGAGCTGTGTACACTGGTTCAGGAGCATCTTAACCCGAGGGAAAGCCTGCTGATGGCGAGGTATCGGTTCTACACGTGCCAGCGATCTGAAGGTCAGGAAGTGGTGAGCTACGCCGCCGAGCTAAGGCGACTTTCAGGACAATGTGAGTTTGATGGCTACCTGGAGCAGATGCTCAGAGACTTTTTTGTACTGGGCATTGGCCACGAGACAATCCTACAAAAACGTTTGTCTATAGAGACATCAACCTTCAGTAAGGCCATTGCGATAACACAGGCGTTTATGTCCACCAGTGATAACACCAAACAAATCTCTCAGCACACAAATGCAAGCAATGTTCATAAAATAACTGGAACTGTGTTTGTGAGCAGAAATGTACAGGGCAGAAACCATGAGTCTGCAACTGCCAGTTGGCCTCAGGTGACCCAGATGACTCAGAGTTCCCAACAAAGGATGAATGCAAGGCAATTCACACCTTGTTGGCGTTGTGGAGGCTTCCATTCAGCCTATTCATGCCGTTTCAAAGGGTATGTTTGCAAGAGCTGTGGAACAATGGGGCACCTCCAACGAGCTTGTAGACGAGCTGCAAGCTCTGCAAAACCTGTTAACCACCACGCAGCAGAGGAAGATCAGTCCATGGTGGATCAAAGCAATTTCGAGCCTCAGAGAGAGGAGGCAGATGCTGAAGTACACGGGGTGCACACATTTTCGATGAAATGTCCACCTATAATGCTAAATGTAAAACTGAATGGCTTACCCGTAGCCATGGAACTGGACACTGGCGTTAGCCAATCCATCATGAGTAAAAAGATGTTTGAGAGAATGTGATGGAACAAGGCACTCAGACCAGCCCTGAGCCCCATCCACACGAAACTGAGAATGTACACCAAAGAGCTCATCACTGTCCTGGGCAGCGCCATGGTCAAGGTCACCTACGAGGGCACGGTGCAGGAAGTGCCACTCTGGATTGTCCCAGGCGATGGCCCCACATTGCTTGGAAGGAGCTGGCTGGGCAAATTCCGCTGGAACTGGGATGACATCCGAGCGCCATCACATGTCGATGAGGCCTCATGTACCCAGGTTCTTAACAAATTTCCTTCCCTTTTTGAGCCAGGCATTGGAAACTTTTCCGGGGTGAAGGTGTGGATCCACTTGGTCCCAGAGGCACGACCCATTCACTACAAGGCGCGAGCGTTACCTCACATGATGAGGGAAAGAGTGGAAATCGAGCTGGACAGACTGCAACGCGAGGGCATCATCTCCCCAGTGGAATTCAGCGAGTGGGCCAGCCCGATTGTTCCAGTACTCAAAAGTGATGGCACGGTCAGGATTTGCAGTGATTATAAAGTAACTATTAATTGTTTCTCGCTACAGGACCAATACCCCGCTACCTAAGGCAGACGACCTATTTGCAATGCAGGCAAGAGGCAAGACGTTTACCAAGCTCGACCTGACATCGGCCTACATGACGCAGGAGCTGGAGGAGTCTTCGAAGAGCCTCACCTGCATCAACACGCACAAGGGACTGTTCATCTAGAACAAATGCCCGTTTGGAATTCGGTCGGCTGCAGCGATCTTCCAGAGAAACATGGAGAGCCTACTCAAGTCTGGACCACGAACAGTGGTTTTTCAGGATGACATATTGGTCATGGGACGGGACACCATCGAGCACCTACAAAACCTGGAGGAGGTTCTCCAGCGACTGGATCGCGTAGGGCTGCGGTTGAAGAGGTCGAAATGTGTCTTCATGGCAACAGAAGTGGAGTTTTTGGAGAGAAAGATCGCTGCGGACAACATTCGGCCCACAGACGCCAAGACAGAGGCTATCAGGAACGCGCCCAGGCCACAGAACGTCACAGAGCTGCAGTCGTTCCTGTGACTCCTCAACTATTTTGGTAACTTCCTACCAGGGTTAAGCACCCTCTTAGAGCCCCTACATGTGTTATTGCATAAAGGTAAGAACTGGGTATGGGGAAAAAACCAAGTAATTGCTTTTGAGAAAGCCAGATACATTTTACGCTCCAACAAGCTGCTTGTATTGTATAACGCGTGTAAGAGACTCGTGTTAGCATGTGATGCATCGTCGTACGGAGTCGGGTGTGTATTACAACAAGCTAACGTTGCGGGGAAATTGGAACCTGTTGCCTATGTCTCCAGGAGCTTGTCTAAGGCCGAGAGGGCCGACAGCATGATTGAGAAAGAGGCATTAGCGTGTGTGTTCGGGGTAAAGAAAATGCATCAGTAGCTATTTGGCCTCAAATTTGAGCTGGAAACCGATCACAAGCTCCTCAAAGCCCTGTTCGCTGAAAACAAGGGGATAAATACTAATGCCTCAGCCCGCATACAAAGGTGGGCACTCGCGCTATCAGTGTATAACTATACCATCCGCCACAGGTCAGGCACCAAGAACTGTGTGGATGCTCTTAGTCGGCTACCATTGCCCAGCAAGGGGGTGGAAATGGCGCAGCCTGCAAACTTGTTGATGGTCATGGAAGCGTTTGAAAATGATAAATCACCTGTAACGGCCCGCCAGATTAAGACTTGGACCAGCCAAGATCCTCTGCTGTCCCTAGTAAAAAACTGTGTACTGCATGGGAGCTGGGCCAGCATCCCCGTTGAAATGCAAGAGCTAATCAAGCCGTTTCAGCGGCGAAAGGACGAGCTGTCCATTCAGACAGACTGCCTGTTGTGGGGTAACCGCGTAGTGCTATCCAAAAAGGGCAGGGAGACGTTCATCTCGGATCTCCACAGCACACACCCGGATATAGTAATGATGAAAGCGATAGCCAGATCCCACGTGTGGTGGCCCAGTATCGACTCTGACTTAGAGTCCTGTGTACGGCAATGCAGCGTGTGTGCTCAGTTGAACAACGCGTCTAGAGAGGCACCACTAAGTTTGTGGTCCTGGTCCTCCAGACCATGGTCGAGGATCCATGTCGACTATGCGGGCCCGTTTCTCGGTAAAATGTTCCTGGTGGTGGTGGATGCTTTTTCAAAATGGATTGAATGTGAAATAATGTCGGGAAGCACCGCCACCGCCACCATTGAAAGCCTGAGGGCCATGTTTGCCACCCACGGCCTGCCTGACATACTGGTCAGTGACAACGGGCCATGTTTCACCAGTGCCGAATTTAAAGAATTCATGACCCACAATGGGATCAAACATGTCACCTCGGCCCCGTTTAAACCAGCCTCCAATGGGCAGGAAGAGCGGGCAATACAAACCATCTAACAGAGCCTTAAACGAGTCACAGAAGGCTCACTCTAAACCCGCCTGTCCCGAGTACTGCTCCGCTACCGCACGAGGCCCCACTCGCTCACAGGGGTGCTACTCATGAAAAGGACACTTAAAAGCAGTCTCTCGCTGGCCCACCCCAACCTGCATGATCAGGTAGAGAGCAGGCGGCCGCAACAAAATGTAAACGATGGTCACGCCACTGTGTCATGGGAAATTGATTTGAATGACCCTGTGTATGTGCTAAACTATGGACATGGTCCCAAGTGGATCGCAGGCACGGTGATGGCTAAAGAAGGGAGTAGGGTGTTTGTAGTCAAACTAGACAATGGACAAATTTGCAGAAAGCACCTGGACCAAACGAGGCTGTGGTTCACAGACTGCCCTGAACAACCCACAGCAGACACCACGTTTTTTGAGCCCACAACACACACCCAAAGGATCAACAATATCACCCCGGACCAGGAAATCAAACCCATCACGCCCAACAGCCCAGCAAGGCCAGGCATACCCAGCAGCCCTGCAGGACTAACAACACACCAGCCCAGCGAGGGCACAGCCAACACACCAGAACAGACATTTGTACCGAGGCAGTCCACCATGGAAAGAAAGGCTCCCGACCACCTCACCTTGTAAATAGTTTTCACTTTGACTTTGGGGGGGAGTGATGTTGTGTATCTGTTAAGCATGCACTTCCATGTTCTGCCACCAGGGAGCGCATCCCCTGAAGTCCCAAGGGATTCCAGCATCCCTTGGGAGCACTGTATATAAGCTGGCCCCTAAGGCCAGTTCCTCACTCTGGAGTGTCTTAATAAAGACTGAGGTCACTGTTACTTTAACCTCCCTGTGTGCAGTCACATCTGTGTTAGGAACACAATAGTCACGGGCTTGGGAGGTGCGGTCAAAGTTGCCTTCATTTTAATCTGCATTGCTTCAGTGTGCATGGCCCCTTAAATCATAGACCTCTGCATTGTCCACAATTCCTTGCAAGTTCCACAGCCTCGCTTTCAGAAGCTGTGCAAAGCTCCAATCCCGCTCCTGCATATGAACTTCGGGTCAGATGCCTCCAGTAATGCCAAAAGGATGGCGTTGCACAGCAGGTAAGCCCTGTGCCTACAATCTCCATCCTCCCAGGTGAATTTTGTTCCGTTAGCATGGCGGCCATTTTCAGCAGCCATTAACTCCAGTTGCCGCCGACTTTATTGGCTAAAACAACTTTTTTCCCCAATGTAGTTATAGCACTTCACACCCTTCCAGACTCATCATTGAGCTCAACAATTTCAGATCATAACCATTTTTTTGGTAAGCAGTTGCTGCTGATGATTTTGCTTTTGTCATTTTCAACTCCTCTGCACCCACCTTTTTGTTTCTTTACTTGTCCCACTTTTGCTTTGCACCAGCATCATTTTTGTCATTTAATCTCTCCTGCCTTCCACCCTATCGTAGATCTTCCCTTTTGTTCTTTCCTCCCCTCCCCCCTTTCACTACCTCTGCACTTGCTTAAAATCTGTTACATCTCTAACATGTTCCATGTTCTGACGAAGGGTCATCGACCTGAAACGTTAACTCTATGTGGTAGAAATGAGCCTCCACCGAAACGAGGCACACCTTCCGTTTTTTTAAGTTTCCCTCCGCCGCAGCCCATGTAGTTTTTTTGGCTCAGGGCGGAAGTCATGGTGGCTGAGGGCTGGACAAGCTGCATCACAATGTCTCTCCCCTTCAGTTAAAGGGGAGGGTCGCTGCGAACTCTGCAGCCACTTCAGTGGCAAACAATGGGCCACCAGGGAGGGTTTCGGCCGGGCCAGCGGCCTGGCACCCAAGACTAAACCTTTAAGTAACAAGAACTTGCATTTGTACAGCACCTTTAACGTAGTAAAATGTCCCAAGGTGCTTCACAGAAGCGCTATCGACAAAATTTGACACCCAGACACATAAGATGATATTGGGACTGGTGACCAAAAGCTTAGTCAAAGAGGTAGGTTTTAAGGAGCATCTTAAAGGAGGAAAGAGAGTGGTGCCGAGGCGGAGAGGTTGAAGGAAAGAATTCCAGAGCTTAGCACCTCAGTAGCTGAAGGAACGGCCGCCAATGGTGCAGCGATGGAAATTGGGGATGCGCAAGAGGTCAGAATTGGAGGAGCTGAGATCTCGGAGGGTTGCAGGGCTGGAGGAGGTTACAGAGTTAGGGAAGTGCTAAATGATAAACACAATTGTCTTCAAAAAAAGATTACAATGAAATTTAAAAAAATGCCTTGCATCACTAATGCATCCTCAGCCCCTCTTCTGTCACACAGCCTAATTCAGCCGTCTAGAATCATAGAATAGTACAGCACAGAAAGAGGCCAGCTCTTTCGAAGAGCAATCCAGTTAATTCTATTTCCCCGGATATTTCCCCATATCCCTGCAATATTTTTCTCCTTCAAGTATTTATCCAATTCCCTTCTGAAGGCTACTTTTGATCTGTATCCAGGCAGTGCTTTCCAAATCCTAACCACTCGTTGCTTATAAAAGTTTTTCCTTATGTCGTCTCTGCTTCTTTTGCAAATCATCTTAAATCTGTGCCCTCTCATTATCAACCCTTCAGCCATTGGACACAGTTGCTCTTTATTTACTCGATCTAAATCCTTCATGATTTTAAATACCTCTATCAAATCCCCTCTTAGCCTTCTCCACTCCAAGGAGAACAACCCCAGTTTTTCTCGTCTATCCACATAACTGTAACCCCTCATCCCGGGAATCATTCTAGTAAATCTCTTCTGTACCTTCTCCAAAGCCTTCACGTCCTTCCTAAAGTGTGGTGCCCAGAATTGGATACAATACTCTAGCTAAGGCCGAACTAGTGTTTTATATAGTTTTAGCTTAACTTCCTGGTTTTTGTACTCTATGCCTCAATGTATAAAGCCCAGGATCCCAAATGCTTCATGAACTGCTTTGTTAACCTGTCCTGCCACCTTCAAAGATTTGTGCACAAGCACCCCAGGGTCTCTCTGTTCTTATACCCCCCTTAAAATTGTACCCTTTAGTATGTATGGTCTCTCCTCATTCTTCCTATCAAAATGTATCATCACACTTCTCTTCATTGAATTTCATCTGCCATGTGTCCGCCCGTTCTACCAGCCTGTCTATGTCTTCTTGACGTCTATTACTATCTTCCTCACTGTTTACTATATTTCCAAGTTTCATGTCATCTGCAAATTTTGAAATTGTGCCCTATACCCCAAAAGAAAGACTTGGATTTATATAGCACCTTTCATGACCACTGGACGTCCCAAAGCGCTATACAGCCAATTAAATACCTTTGGAGTGTAGTCACTGTTGTAATGTGGGAAATGGGGCAGCTAATTTGCACAAAAGCAAGCTCCCACAAACAGCAATGTGATAATGACCAGATAATCTGTTTTTTTGTTATGTTGATTGAGGGATAAATATTGGTCAGGACACCATGGATAACTCCCCTGCTCTTCTTCGAAATAGTGTCATGGGACCTGTTACAACTGCTCCTGCTGTGGGAGCCCGTGTGTTCAGCATCTCCTTCGTCCCCTGTCCCTGTCCCTACTGTGAGCGCCATGTGTTCAGCATCTCCTTCGTCCCCTGTCCCTGTCCCTACTGTGAGCGCCGTGTGTTCAGCATGGCCCCTGTCCCCTGCTCCTGCTGTGGGAGCCTGTGTGTTCAGCATCTCCTTCGTCCCCTGTCCCTGTCCCTACTGTGAGAGCCGTGTGTTCAGCATCTCCTTCGTCCCCTGTCCCTGTCCCTACTGTGAGCGCTGTGTGTTCAGCATCTCCTTCGTCCCCTGTCCCCTGCTCCTGCTGTGAGCGCCGTGTGTTCAGCATGGCCCCTGTCCCCTGCTCCTGCTGTGGGAGCCTGTGTGTTCAGCATCTCCTTCGTCCCCTGTCCCTGTCCCTACTGTGAGAGCCTGTGTGTTCAGCATGGCCCCTGTCCCCTGCTCCTGCTGTGGGAGCCTGTGTGTTCAGCATCTCCTTCGTCCCCTGTCCCTGTCCCTACTGTGAGCGCCATGTGTTCAGCATCTCCTTCGTCCCCTGTCCCTGTCCCTACTGTGAGCGCTGTGTGTTCAGCATCTCCTTCGTCCCCTGTCCCCTGCTCCTGCTGTGAGCGCCGTGTGTTCAGCATGGCCCCTGTCCCCTGCTCCTGCTGTGAGCGCCGTGTGTTCAGCATCTCCTTCGTCCCCTGTCCCTGTCCCTACTGTGAGCGCCGTGTGTTCAGCATGGCCCCTGTCCCCTGCTCCTGCTGTGAGCGCCGTGTGTTCAGCATCTCCTTCGTCCCCTGTCCCTGTCCCTACTGTGAGCGCCGTGTGTTCAGCATGGCCCCTGTCCCCTGCTCCTGTTGTGGGAGCCTGTGTGTTCAGCATCTCCTTCGCCCTTGCTCAATTTGCAAGTGTACCCAAGGAAGCGGTGCTGATTTGAGAGGCAGCTCCAACTCCTGCGGGGCAGCTCTCATACTGAAATTGGAGGCTGTGTCTTGACAGCAGCCCCTGGCCTTTCTGTTACATACCATGGCTCAGTAATTAGCACTCGTGCCTCTGAGTCCGCAGGTTTTTTGTTTCGAGCTCCACCACAGACATTTTAGCACAGGAGCAGGCCGGGCCTCGGTTTAACGTCTCATCTGAAAGACGGCACCTCCAACAGTGCAGCACTGCCTCAGCACTGCACTGGGAGTGTCAGCCTAAATTTTTATGCTCAAGTCTCAGGAGTGGGACTTGAACCTACAACCTTCTGACTTAGAGTCGAGAGTGATACTCACTGAGCCACAGCTGACACTGAAGTCCAAGCCATTAATGTATATCAAAAACAGCAGTGGTTCTAGTACTTGGAGAATGCCACTGTATAACCTCCCTCCGGTCCAAAAAACAGCCATTCACTACAATTCTCTGTTTTCTATCCCTTAACCAATTGTGTATCCATGCTGCTACTGCCCCTTTTATCCCATGGGCTTCAACAAGTATAGTATGTGAAACCTGTGCATGAAACAGGGAATTGAAGGTGCTTTTTTTAATTGATGCTGCCTGTTGGGACAGAGAGAAGATAACGGACTCCCTGGCTCCAACAGCCTGTGCTGGCTCTTTGATAGAGCTATCCAATCAGTCCCACTCCCCCAGCCTTTTCCCCTTAGCCCTGCAAATAGTTCCCCTTCAAGTGCTGATGTCTTTGAGTTTTTTCGCAGAATCTTGGATGTGAAACTCAGCTCACCCGCAGTAATTATTGGGATTAACCCTCAAATCCGAAATCTTAAACCTAGTTGAGCCGGGGATGGGTTACATTTCTGAATACAGTTTCTGCATATTGGTTCTAAATGTACCTTTACATGGTCCATTTTCAAATAAAACGTCGTCTATTGCAATGTCGCTGTTTATTGACAGGCCACGAATCGCTTCAAAGACAATCTGAAAAAGAAAAATATTTATTCGTAAATGCAGCAGCGAGTTGTTATGATCTGGAATATGCTGCCTGAAAGGGTGGTGGAAGCAGATTCAATCGTAACTTTCAGAACGGAATTGGATATATATTTGATGGGGGAGAATTTGTCGGGCTCTGGGGAAAGACTAGGGGTCATGGGGAGTGGGACTAATTGGATAGCTCTTGCAAAGAGCTGGCACAGGCACAATGGTCCAAAGGGCCCGTTTCCATCTGAACTTTTTAAACTATGCTTTAGTTATCCAACTTTTTGTTGGGGCGTGAGTAGCCTTTAGTACACTGCCCTTTCACTCCATGGATCTGGATTCTAATTCAAGCCAAACCGACAAGATGAAATACTCTCCTTTTTAATCTCTCAAAAGGATTTGAGCTTCAGGCAGCCTGCTTACAGCTTGTTGCTGTATAGCTTATTACTGCCAATAATTCTGCCTCGACTCAGAAATCATGACATTATTTGATTTGGCTTGATCACAACAAAATTCAGAAGAACATTATTTACAGTGAAGAAAAATATTTATTCGTAAATGCAGCAGCGAGTTGTAATGATCTGGAATATGCTGCCTGAAAGGGTGGTGGAAGCAGATTCAATTGTAACTTTCAGAACGGAATTGGATATATAGTTGATGGGGGAGAATTTGTACGGCTCTGGGTCATGTTCCGCTGCCAGGGAGCGCATCCCCTGAAGTCCCAAGGTATCCCAGCATCCCTTGGGAGCACTGTATATAAGCCGGCCCCTGATGCCTGTTCCTCACTCTGGAGTGTCTTAATAAAGACTGAGGTCACTGTTACGTTAACCTCCCTGTGTGCAGTCTCATCTGTGTTAGGAACACAATAACTGGCGACGAGTATATGAATCCAACGCAAAGATGCAGCAAACTGTGGGCATCCTGGCTAAGTTCTCAGAGGGTGAGGACTGGGAAGCCTATGTCGAACGGCTAGACCAGTACTTTGTAGCCAATGAGCTGGACGGAGAAGGAAGCGCTGCAAAAAGGAGAGCGATTCTCCTCACGGTTTGCGGGGCACCGACCTACAGCCTCATGAAGAATCTTCTGGCTCCAGTGAAACCCACAGATAAGTCGTATGAGGAGCTGTGTACACTGGTTCGGGAGCATCTTAATCCGAGGGAGAGCGTGCTGATGGCGAGGTATCGGTTCTACACGTGCCAGCGATCTGAAGGTCAGGAAGTGGCGAGCTACATCGCCAAGCTAAGGCGACCTGTAGGACAATGTGAGTTTGATGGCTACCCGGAGCAAATGGTCAGAGACTTTTTTGTACCGGGCATTGGCCACGAGAACATCCTACGAAAACTTTTGACTGTAGCAACACTGACCCTCAGTAAGGCCATTACGATAACACAGGCGTTTATGTCCACCAGTGATAACACCAAACAAATCTCTCAGCACACAAGTGCTAGCAATGTTCAGAAATTAATTGGAACTGTGTTTGCGAGCAGAAATGTACAGGGCAGAAACCACAAGTCTGCAACCGCCAGCAGGCCTCAGGTGACCCAGATGACTCAGAGTCCGCAACAAAGGATGAATGCAAGGCAATTCACACCTTGCTGGCTTTGTGGAGGCTTCCATTCAGCCTATTCATGCCGCTTCAAAGGGTATGTTTGCAAGAGCTGTGGAACAATGGGGCACCTCCAACGAGCTTGCAGATGAGCTGCAAGCTCTGCAAAACCTGCTAACCACCATATGGCAGAGGAAGATTGGTCCATGGTGGATCAAAGCAATTTCAAGCCTCAGAGAGAGGAGGCAGATGCTGAAGTACACAGGGTGCACACGTTTTCGACGAAATGTCCACCTATAATGCTAAATGTAAAATTGAATGGCTTACCCATAGCCATGGAACTGGACACTGGCGCTAGCCAATCCATCATGAGTAAAAAGATGTTTGAGAGAATGTGGTGGAACAAGGCACTCAGACCAGCCCTGAGCCCCATCCACACGAAACTGAGAACGTACACCAAAGAGCTTAACACTATCCTGGGCAGCACCATGGTCAAGGTCACCTATGAGGGCACGGTGCATGAACTGCCACTCTGGATTGTCCCGGGCGATGGCCCCACACTGCTTGGAAGGAGCTGGCTGGGCAAAATCCGCTGGAACTGGGGTGACATCCGAGCACTATCACATGTTGATGAGGCCTCATGTACCCAGGTTCTGAACAAATTTCCTTCCCTTTTTGAGCCAGGCATTGGAAACTTTTCCGGGGTGAAGGTGCGGATCCACTTGGTCCCAGAGGCACGACCCATTCACCTCAAGGCGTGACGGTACCTCACATGACGAGGGAGAGAGTGGAAATCGAGCTGGACAGGCTGCAACACGAGGGTATCATCTCCCCAGTGGAATTCAGCGAGTGGGCCAGCCCGATTGTTCCAGTACTCAAAAGTGATGGCACGGTCAGGATTTGCGGCCATTATAAAGTAACTATTAATCGTTTCTCATTACAGGAACAATACCCGCTACCTAAGGCAGACGACCTATTTGTGATGCTGGCAGGAGGCAAGATGTTCACCAAGCTCGACCTGACTTCGGCCGACATGACGCAAGAGCTGGAGGAGTCTTCGAAGAGCCTCACTTGCATTAACACGCACAAGGGACTGTTCATCTAGAACAGATGCCCGTTTGGAATTCGGTCGGCTGCAGCGATCTTCCAGAGAAACATGGAGAGGCTACTCAAGTCGGTACCACGCACGGTGGTTTTTCAGGACGACATATTGGTCACGGTTCGGGACACCGTCGAGCGCCCACAAAACCTGGAGGAGGTCCTCCAGCGACTGGATTGCGTAGGGCTGCAGCTGAAGAGGTCGAAATGCGTCTACATGGCAACAGACGTGGAGTTTTTGGGGAGAAAGATCACGGCAGATGGCATTCGGCCCACAGACGCCAGACAGAGACTATCACGAACGTGCCTAGGCCACAGAACGGCAGGGCGCTGCGATCCTTCCTGGGACTCCTCAACTATTTTGGGTAACTTCCTACCGGGATTAAGCACCCTCTTAGACCCCTACATGTGTTATTGCGTAAAGGTGAGAACTGGGTATGGGGAAAAAAACAAGTAATTGCTTTTGAGAAAGCCAGAAACATTTTATGCTCCAACAAACTTCTTGTATTGTATAACCCGTATAAAAGACTTGTGCTAGCATGTGATGCGTCGTCGTACGGAGTCGAGTGTGTATTACAACAAGCTAATGCTGCGGGGTAGTTGCAACCTGTCGCCTATCCCTCCAGGAGCTTGTCTAAGGCCGAGAGAGTCTACAGCGTGATTGAGAAAGAGGCATTAGCGTGTGTGTTCGGGGTAAAGAAAATGCATCAGTACCTGTTTGGCCTCAAATTGGAGTTGGAAACTGATCTCAAGTCCCTCATATCCCTGTTCGCTGAAAACAAGGGGATAAATACTAATGCCTCAGCCCGCATACAAAGGTATCAGCATATAACTATACCATCCGCCACAGGCCAGGCACCGAGAACTGTGCGGATGCTGTCAGTCGGCTACCATTGCCCACCACGGACGTGGAAATGACGCAGCCTGCAAACTTGTTGATGGTGGCTTAGCCCGCAGACTTGTTGATGGTCATTGAAGTGTTTGAAAATGATAAATCACCCATCACAGTCCGCCAGATTAGGACTTGGACCAGCCAAGATCCTCTGCTGTCCCTAGTAAGAAACTGTTTACGGCATGGGAGTTGGGCCAGCATCCCCGTTGAAATGCAAGAGCTAATCAAGCCATTCCAGCGGCAAAAGGACGAGCTGTCCATTCAGGCAGACTGCCTGTTGTGGGGTAACCATGTAGTGCTACCCAAAAAGGGCAGGGAGATGTTCATCTCGGATCTCCACAGCACACACCCGGGTATAGTAATGATGAAAGATCCCACGTGTGGTGGCGTGATATCAACTCTGACTTAAGAGTCCTGTGTACGGCAATGCAGCGTGTGTGCTCAGTTGAGCAACGCGCCCAGAGAGGCAACACTAAGCTTGTGGTCCTGGCCCTCCAGACCATGGTCGAGGATCTATGTCGACTATGCGGGCACGTTTCTCGGTAAAATGTTCCTGGTGGTGGTGGATGCTTTTTCAAAATGGATTGAATGTGAAATAATGTCGGGAAGCACCGCCACAGCCACCATTGAAAGCCTGAGGGCCATGTTGGCCACCCACGGCCTGCCTGACATACTGGTCAGTGACAACGGGCCATGTTTCACCAGTGCCGAATTTAAAGAATTCATGACCCGCAATGTGAGAAAACATGTCATCTCGGCCCCGTTTAAACCAGCCTCCAATGGGCAGGCAGTGTGGGCAGTACAAACAATCAAACAGAGCCTTAAACGAGTCACAGAAGGCTCACTCCAAATCCGCCTGTCCCGAGTACTGCTCAGCTACCGCACGAGACCCCACTCGCTTACAGGGGTGCCTCCGGCTGAGCTCCTCATGAAAAGGATACTTAAAATCAGACTCTCGCTGGTTCACCCCAACCTGCATGATCAGGTAGAGAGCAGGCGGCAGCAACAAAATATAAACGATGGTCGCGCCACTGTGTCACAGGAAATTGATCTGAATGACCCTGTGTATGTGCTAAACTATGGACATGGTCCCAAGTGGATTGCGGGCACGGTGATAGCTAAAGAAGGGAATAGGGTGTTTGTAGTCAAACTAGACAATGGACAAATTTGCAGAAAGCACCTGGACCAAACAAGGCTTCGGTTCACAGACTGCCCTGAACAACCCACAGCAGACACCACCTTTTTCGAGCCCACAACACACACCCAAAGGATCAACGACACCACGCCGGACCAGGAAATCAAACCCATCACGCCCAACAGCCCAGCAAGGCCAGGCTCACCTTGCAGCCCTGCAGGGCCAACAACACGTCAGCCCAGCGAGGGCACAGCCAACACACCAGAACAGACATTTGTACCGAGGCAGTCCATCAGGGAAAGAAAGGCTCCCGACCGCCTCACCTTGTAAATTGTTTTCACTTTGACTTTGCGGGGGAGTGATGTTGTGTATCTGTAAAGCATGCACTCCCATGTTCCGCCACCAGGGAGTGCATCCCCTGAAGTCCCAAGGGATCCCAGCATCCCTTGAGAGCACTGTTTATAAGCCGGCCCCTAAGGCCTGTTCCTCACTCTGGAGTGTCTTAATAAAGACTGAGGTCACTGTTACTTTAACCTCCCTGTGTGCAGCCTCATCTGTGTTAGGAACACAATAAAGATGATTGTTTTGCAAGATAAAAAACGAGTAAAAAAAATGAATGAAAAGGGATCAATTTAGTCTGCTTTCACCTCGAGTACCATACATACCCTGAGTCAGCACTTCCAGCTATGATTGTTACCGGTAGTGTGGTTCCTGCTAAGGAACAGTCTGCAATGCAATAGTCTATTCTCAAACGGTGAAACAGGAATCTCTGTTTAATTTTGGATGCTGTAGAATCAATAGTGAGAATAACAATGTTTGATTTACTGAAATACAATAGCATTTATTTGTGATTTTTCTGGCGCTGTGGGAATGGAGCACAGTCTAACGGTTATTAAACACTCAGGCCTCTAAGCCTCCTTGAAAAAATGCATCCCTGGCCCAAGACCGCTCAAAGTGGAGGAGAAGCATCCGGGAAGGTGCCAAACACCTCGAGTCTTTTCGCCGGATGCAAGCGGAAGCCAAGCGCAAACAGTAGAAGGAGCTCACGACAACCCAAGCACCCCCACCCAACAGTCCCTTCAACCATCACTTGCCCCACCTGTGACAGAAACTGTAGGTCCCGCATTGGACTCATCAGTCACCTGAGAACTCATATTAGTGTTGAAGCAAGTCATCCTCGACTCCGAGGGACTGCCTAAGAAGAACTGCCGAAGGACTGCCCAGATTAGCACAGCCGGGTTAGATGCAGAGCAAAGCTCGCTGTGCTTGGCTCCAATGATGTGCCTTACCCTCCAACCTCGGTAGAACATCACCTACTTCGCCAGTGTGACATTTTCCCCCTTTCCATAATTAGCCATCCTGTGTCCTGTCTAACCGAGATCGCCAATTTAATGCTACTTTGCGTATAAAGGGGGCAAAACTGCCCTGCACCCCGATTGGGGGCAGTAACCAGCTAGGGCTGGGACTTTCTGCATCCGGCGCAGAATTCCCGCTCCCGCCACTGAATTGGGCTTACTGCCCCTCAAAGGAAGTGGAGTGCAATCTCGTGTGCTCCACTTCCTTTAGGGGCAGTTCCTGGGGTGCCACTGGGCCAAGGACTGCAGCGCTATGCTTAAAGGGGAGGACCGCTGTGCATTTGCAAGGCTTCTGATGGCCACCACTAGGCCACCAGGGCAGCATGGGACTGAGCCTGCAGCCCGGCTCCCAAAATGGAGTGCCGGGCTGCACGATGGCGGCATATATTGGAGCCGACCCAAAAGTCGGCAAACCAGCAAGGCATTGGTGTCCACCCCTTTAAGTCCCGCACCAAGGTCAGAAGTTGGCCAGCTTCGCGACACGCAAAGCTTGTGTTGACATCCACTCGTGCCAGCCTTGCGGGGCGCGGGGCAATTTCCCCCGCAGAGCGTTAAGGGGTCAGCGCGGGGCAGTGAGGGGTCGCTGCACACGCCGATGATGTCATTGCCAATTGTGTGGTGGCCCAGGGTGCTATCCGTGCCTCCACAAACTCCCGGGCAATTTCCCGGGAGCCGGTAGTGCCCCCTGGAGGCGCTAACGGGCCTCGAAAATTGGAGTAATTTTGCCCCCATAGTTTTGTACCATGGGCACATGTTAACCAAGAACTGGCCAAACTACTTTCACAATCGAATTCTTCATCAATCTGGGTGGGATTCAAAGCCGGGCTTTGTACACTCACTTGTGCACAGGCCATTCCTAAAGAAACAGTGATCAAAATTCGGTACTGCCGCTTTTGAGGTGGTGTCACTGCCTGAGTGCTGATTTTACCGCCCAAAGATGAGAGAGCAGCGCTAAAACATGGCGTTGCACACTTACCCTTGGGCAGGAGCTCAGGAGGTCTACTGAATTTGGAAATGGGATGCTGCCGCCATGCTAGCTGGAAAACGGGAAGTAAAGGGAAGAAAGAAAATAAACTCCAAACATCTCTGACCCGCATGCAAATTTCCCCACTGTTACAACTAATAAAAAAAAAATGAAGAAATAAATAAAGAAAAAACTTACCTTACTCTCTGGCTGATTCCGCCCGAGTTACGCTGTTTACTCACCACTTTTTCCAAGCTGTAAGAATGCCTGCCGGGAAGGCAGACGTTCAAACTAAATATTGCGATAGAGGAACAAGGAGGCATTGCACAGCATAGCGTTTGCTCTTGGCAACTCTGCCAAAGAGCTAACTAAATTTCTGCGCAAGCGTGGACATTTACTGTCGAAGGTAGGCCTTTGCTACCCGTTAGCCACCTCCTGCGCACGGTAACGGGTGGCAGTAGAAACTGAATTTCGACCTCACAGCATTTTATTGACAACTAACCTGATGTTTGTGCCCACACTTGTATTCTATGGAGGCTTTCATCCAAGATATACTCTGTTCTCCTCTTCTTTTCCATATGAGAGTTTCTTGAGCATGCTCCTTCTTTAAGTAAATATTTAGCGATCCAGTTCCGATTCCATACATGTGGTAGAAGAACGTCAGACACTGGTCACCAGTGAATCTGCGCAGTTGCCATGACAACAAACGTGCATTGTATCCATGCCTCATATGAGAGGCCTCAATGTACATGTAGTGCCCTAAATAAAAGATTTTTAATAGGTCAGATTGCAGGCATCCCACTCTGAAACAAAACCCTTGTTCTTGGGAAATATAATCCCTACTTACTGCCCTTTAGTTAATATTAATGATCAGGACTACAAGTGATAGCAACATTGTCTCACCCCTCCCTATCTTTGTAACCTCCTCCAATGCCACAAACCTCCGAGATCTCTGTGCTCCTTCAATTCTGGCCTCTTGCACATTCTCGATTTGAATCACTCCACCACTGGCAGCCATTTCTTCAGTTGCCTCGGCCCTAAGCTCTGAAATTCCCTCCCTCAACCTCTCTATCTCTTTACCTCTCTCTCCTCCTTTAAGAGGCTCCTTAAAACCTACCTCTTTGACCAAGGTTTAGGTCACCTGTCCTAATAATCTCCTTATATGGCTGGCTGTTTGATATCGCTCCTGCAAAACTCTTTGGGACATTTTACTATGTTAAAGGTGCTATATAAATATAAGTCACTTTAATTCCCCGCTCCACTCCCACTCTAACCTCTCCATCCTCGGCCTCTTACACTGTTCCAATGAAGCTCGAGGAACAGCCTTTTGAGTTCAACAATTTCTGATCATAACCATTGCCACCATTTTTTCGGACGCCAGCTGTAGTTGATTCTGCTATTCCAAGTTGCTTCTAATTTTTTTGGCACCATGCAGGTCATTCAAAATACTGTGCATGTGCGGTTTTTGTATTGAAAAGCCAGCAAGCCAACTACACAGGATCCCAGGAGTGCTGCACGGCCATGCTTACGAGGAACATTGCTCTAGATCTATCTTTTGTTTCTTTACTTGTCCCATTACCACCCTCTTTCACCTACACCATCATACCTTTTGTCATTTAATCTCTCCTGCCTTCCACCCTATCACAGACCTTCCCTTTAGTTCTTTCCTCCCCTCCCCCCCTTTCCCTGCACCTATTTGAAAGGTCATCGACCTGAAACGTTAACTCTGTTTCTCTCTCCACAAATGCTGCCTGATCTGTTGAGTGTTTTCCAGCCTTTTTTGATTTTATTTCAGACCTCCAGCATCCGCAGTATTTTGCTTTTCTATAAATGCAAGTTGTTGTTGTTGTATTTTAACAGTTATTATATAATGAATTTTATCCTTCCTTCCTTTCAAATATTATCCAAGGAAATATAATCTATTCATTTAATGCCTGAGCCCAACTTTTGAGGTTTAATGGTGAATTCCACTCAGACCAGGGGCTGTGGAGGGCAGAGGGAGAGGGGGAAGAAGGGAAAGAGAAATAGACTGTGTGAAATACTTCCAATTCAAGACAAGTCATCAAAACATCTCCTCTCAGTTCCCCCAGTGTGAAGTGTAGAACTGAGCCAGACAGTTCAGGAGAGTTCTTGGGCTGTGCTGACTTTGATGGTCTGTGTTATGATTGGCCTCAGCATTCCTGAACTCGGGAGGGGGCGGGGTTGGGGAGGCAACTTCCATCTGCTCCTGGCTACTATCCAGGTATCCTTGCTGGAAGGTTGTAAGTGTGTGTAATTTGGATGAGGAAAGGATGAAGAAAGGATCAGGCTCCACTGTGAAAGTTCACACGGTTGAACAGGTAAAATTATCACTCACCTGTGATGAATTATTACTTGGATAAGTTACAAGAGGACAGCTTGAACCTTACCCAGTACAAGACTGTGCCGTCAGGAGGGGAGGGATGAGATTCTTGGTGTGTCTGCCCTGAGATTAGATGGTCTAAATTGTGCCTTTCTAAAGACAGCCTTATGGAATCTTGTAATTTAAGTTCTGATGGCTGGAAAAGCGCACACTTGGCTGACTTCATCCAACTTTGGTTTGGCTTCTGGTGTGCTGCCATTTCCATTGAGCGGTGGTCAGTGTTGCTTTAATGATAGTCATGGGGGTCACAATTGACCAGAAACTTAACTGGGCCAGCCACATAAATACAGTGGCTACAAGTGTAGGTCAGAGGCTGGGTATTCTGTGGCGAGTAACTCACCTCCTGACTCCCCAAAGCCTTTCCACCATCTGCAAGATATAAGTCAGGAGTGTGATGGAATACTCTCTACTTGCCTAGATATGCGCAGCTCCAACAATAATTAAATAATTCAACACCATTCAGGACAAAGCAGCCCACTTGATTGGCACCCCATCCACCACCTTAAACACTCACTCCCTCCACCACCAGCGCACCGTGGCTGCAATATGTACCATCTACAAGATGCACTGCAGCAACGTGCCAAGGCTTCTTCAAAGCATCTCCTAAACCCACGACCTCTAGCACCTAGAAGGACAAGGGCAGCAGGCGCATGGGAACACCACCACCTCCATGTTTCCCTCCAAGTCACACATCATCCTGACTTGCAAATATATCGCTGTTCCTTCATTGTTACTGGGTCAAAATCCTGGAACTCACCACCTAACAGCACTGGGCGTACCTTCACCAGATGGACTGCAGCCATTCAAGAAAGTGGCTCAATGAAGTACTTTTGAAGGTAATTACTGTTCTAATGTAGGAAATGCGGCAGCCAATTTGCGCACAGCAAGGTCCCACATTTTCAAGGTCAACTAGGAATGGGCCATAATTGCTGGCCTCGACAGCAAAGCCCACATCCCGTGAATTAATTAAAAACAATACTCTAATTAAGGTCTCCTTGCATCACATACCATTCCCTGGCCAAGGGAATGCGCAAGCAAGTGTTCCCAGACTACTGCCAGTGCCACTTTGTGACCAAGGTCCCAGGTGTGCATGAGGTGACTTATCCTGCAATTTACCTTCCATCCCTCTGGGGAGGCAACTTCCATCTACTCAGTGATTCGCATTGATCAAGATCTGAAAGCAGAGGCAGATCAGGAGCACAATCCCAATTCATACTTACCCACACCACGATGGATTAACATATTGATCCACTGAACACTTGTGGTAGCACAACACCTGGAATCTGAACCACATTTGCCTGCATGATCTCAGGACATCCCAAAGCACTTTACAGTCAATGAAGTACTGTTGAAGTGTAATCACTGTTGTAATGTAGGAAACATGGCAGCCAATTTGCACACAGCAAGATCCCATGAACAGCGACGTGATAATGATCAGTTTTAGTGATGGTTGAAGGATAAATATTGGCTAGGAAGCCGGAGAGAACTCCCCTGCTCTTCTTCAAAATAGTGGCCATGGGATCATTTACGTCCACCCGAGAGGACAGACAGGGTCTTAGTTTAAAAGATGGCACCTCCGACGGTGCAACGTTCCCTCAGTAATGCACTGGAGTGTCAGCCTAGATTTGTGCTCAAGTCTCTGGTGGGACTTGAACCCACAACCTTCTGGCTCAGAAAATCAGACCTAAAGGCCGCGGAGACAAGGGGAAGGGCATGGGAGATGGAGAAACAAAGAAAACCTTTAAGTAACAGTAATAACTTACATTTATATAGCTCCTCTAATGTAATGAAAAGTCTCAAGGTGCTTCACAGGAGCGATCAGCAAACAAACTTTGACAGTGAGCCACAGAAAGAGATATTAGGAGAGCTTGGTCAGAGAGGTAGGTTTTAAAGGGCGTCTCCTCGCCTATCAAAAACCCACCAGCTCCTACGCAAAATAAGAGAAGAAAACTGATAAGAGACACCGGTCTTATATTTCAGATATATAACATCTGCCGTATTTTACCTTTTGTGTATGAAGCACACCGTGAATGGAAGCAGCACACACATGCAAGGTGCCTGATACCAGGTGTGTGGCGACAGAGCCCTCTGGGCTCTCCTAGTCACACAGACAGACTGACTCCCAGCAAACAAGATTATCAGTGCTTAACTTCCAACTACAGCTAATAAATACCAGCCTCAGATCAGACGATTGTAAGAATTCGGCGAAAACACCGACAGCAAAAGCATAAACTTTTGGACTTTAAGTTTTGAACATTCTTGATACATTTGCTATTACTGCAGAGAAGCAGACAGCCTGACTTAGGACAGGTTCAAACATGTTCCACAGGAATATATGTCAGGTGGGCAGATGATGGATCAGTGGCTGAAATGGCAGGAAGATGGTTGATGGGAGGGGCCTTTTGTCATGTAATTAGTGAGAGATCAAGAAGATTGGTCGGTGCTCAAGACACAAAGGAAGCTTTTCGACCACCCAGACTTGTTGGAGCTGTTATAGATTATACTTGTATTTACTCTGTACAGCCACCAGAGGGCTCATCCCCTGGAGTCCCAAGGGATCCCACAATCCCTTGGCAGCACAGGTATTTAAGGAGGCTTCACAGGTTGGAAAGGCACTCTGGAGACCTGCAATAAAAGACTAAGGTCACACTTTACTTTGAGCTCACAGTGTTCAGTCTGACTCTATCTCCAAACACAACAACTGGCGATGGGATACAGATAGCAAACCCAAAGATGCAGAGAACAGTGGGCAACCTGGAGATATTCTCAGAGGGAGATGATTGGGAAACCTTTGTGGAGCGATTCGACCAATACTTCGTGGCCAACGAGCTAGATGGGGAAGAGAGTGCTGCCAAACGAAGGCCGATCCCCCTCACCGTCTGTGGGGCACCAACATATAGCCTCATGAAGAATCTGCTCACTCCAGCGAAACCCACGGAGAAATCGTACAGCAATTTGTGCACACTGAGCCGAAAGCATTTGAATCTGAAGGAAAGCGTTCTGATGGTGAGGTACCAGTTCTACACCTACAAAAGGTCTGAAGGCCAGGAAGTGGCGAGTTATGTCGCCGAGCTAAGACGCCTTGCAGGACATTGCGAATTTGAAGGACATTTGGAGCACATGCTCAGACTTTTTCGTACTTGGCATTGGCCACAAAACCATTCTTCACAAACTTTTGACTGTAGAGACCCCAACCTTGAGTAAGGCCATAGCAATAGCCTAGGTGTTCATTGCCACCAGTGACAATATGAAGCAAATCTCTCAGCACACAAGTGCTGCTACAAGTACTGTGAACAAAGTGATGGTGGTTTCGAATCGTAACGTGCGCGGCAGGTCACACTTACCTGCAGCTACACGTCTGCAGATGTCTCAGAGTCCACCATAAAGGATGATGAATGCAAGGCCATTAACACCTTGTTGGCGCTGCAGGGGTGATCATCATTTCCATTCAAGCCGATTCAAAGAGTACGTTTGCAAGGGCTGTGGAACAATGGGACACCTCCAACGAGTGTGCAGGCGAGCTGCTAAGCCTGTTAAACCTGCAAACCACCACGTTGCAGAGGAGGACAGACCCACGGAGGATCACGACTAACCTGAGCCTCAGATCGAGGAGGCAGAGGTACATGGGGTGCACACATTCACCACGAATTGTCCCCCAATAATGCTGATTGTTGAAGTAAATGGACTCCCGGTGTCAATGGGAGCTGGACACGGGCGCGAGCCAGTCCATCATGGGCAAAAAGACTTTCGAAAGGTTGTGGTGCAACAAGGCCTCAAGGCCAGTCTTAACTCCAGTTCACACGAAACTAAGAACTTACACAAAAGAACTGATTCCTGTAATTGGCAGTGCTACCGTAAAGGTCTCCTACGATGGAGCGGTGCACAAGCTACCACTCTGGGTGGTGTCGGGCATTGGTCAAATGCTGCTCAGCAGGAGCTGGCTGGGAAAGATACGCTGGAACTGGGACAACGTCCGAGCGCTATCGCCCACTGACGACAGTTCGTGTGCCCAGGTCTTAAACAAATTTCCTTCGCTGTTCGAACCAGGCATCGGGAAATTCCAAGGAGCAAAAGTGCAGATCCACCTAATTCCGGGGGAGCGACCCATCCATCAGAAGGCGAGAGCAGTACCGTACACGATGAGAGAAAGGATAGAGATTGAGCTAGGCCGGCTGCAAAGAGAGGGCATCATTTCCCCGATCGAGTTCAACGAGTGGGCCAGTCCTATTGTCCCAGTCCTCAAGGGAGATGGCACTGTCAGAATCTGTGGTGATTATAAAGTAACTATCAATTGTTTCTCCCTGCAGGATCAATACCCTTACCAAAAGCTGACGACTTCTTTGCAACGCTGGCGGGAGGAAAGACATTCACGAAGCTGGATCTGACTTCAGCCTACATGATGCAGGAACTGGAGGAATCATCGAAGGCCCTCACCTGCATCAACACGCACAAAGGTCTTTTTGTTTGTAACAGATGCCCATTTGGAATCCGATCAGTGGCGGCGATATTCCAGAGAAACATGGATAGTTTACTGAAGTCGGTCCCGCGGTCTTCCAGGATGACATCTTGGTTACAGGTCGGAACACAGTCGAGCATCTGCACAACCTGGAGGAGGTTCTTAGTCGACTCAACAGTGTGGGGCTCAGGTTAAAATGCTCGAAGACGGAGGCAATCGAGAACACACCGAGGCCACAGAACGATCGTTTCTAGGACTCCTGAACTACTTTGGTAACTTCTTACCGGGTCTCAGCACACTGTTAGAACCACTGCATGTCTTACTACAAAAAGGGGACGATTGGGTTTGGGGTAAAAGCCAAGAAAATGCCTTTGTAAAAGCGAGAAAATTGTTATGCTCGAACAAATTGCTTGTGTTGTATGATCAATGTAAGCGTTTGGTACCAGCATGTGATGCGTCGTCATGTGGCATTGGGTGTGTATTGCAGCAAGCTAATGATTTCGGGAAACTGCAATCGGTTGCTTATGCATCCAGGAGTCTGTCTAAGGCTGAGAGAGCCTACAGCATGATTGAGAAAGAAGCGTTAGCGTGTGTCTATGGGGTAAAGAAAATGCATCAATACCTGTTTGAGCTAAAATTCGAATTGGAAACTGGCCATAAGCCACTTATATCCCTGTTCTCCGAGAAAGGGATAAATACCAATGCATCGGCCCACATTCAGAGATGGGCGCTCACGTTGTCCGCATACAACTATTCCATCCGTCACAGGCCACGCACAGAAAACTGCACCAATGCTCTCAGTAGGCTGCCATTGCCATTGGGGGTGGAAATGGCGCAACCCGCAGATCTCGCCATGGTTATGGAAGCATTTGAGAGTGAGCAATCACCCGTCACTGCCCGGCAGATCAAAACCTGGACAAGCCAGGACCCCTTATTATCTCTAGTCAAAAGCTGTGTGCTTCACGGGAGCTGGTCCAGTGTCCCTGTGAAATGCAGGAAGAGATAAAGCCGTTCCAGCGGTGCAAAGATGAAATGTCTATACAGGCAGACTGCCTTCTGTGGGGCAATCGAGTAGTGGTCCCCAAGAAGGGCAGTGACACCTTCATCAATGACCTCCACAGTACCCACCCAGGCATCGTAATGATGAAAGTGATAGCCAGATCCCACGAGTGGTGGCCTGGTGTCGATGCGGACTTAGAGTCCTGCGTTCACAGATGTAATACATGCTTGCAATTAAGCAATGTACCCAGGGAGGCTCCGCTAAGTTTATGGTCTTGGCCCTCCAAACCATGGTCTAGGGTACACGTCGACTATGCAGGCCTGTTCTTGGATAAAAGTTCCTTGTGGTTGTAGACACGTACTTCAAGTGGATTGAATGTGAGATAATGTTGGCTAGCACGTCCGCTGCCACTACTGAAAGCCTGCGGGCCATGTTTTTCCCACCGATGTCCTGGTGAGCGACAACGGGCCATGTTTTACCAGTGCTGAGTTCAAAGAATACATGACCCGTAACGGGATCAAACATGTCACATCTGCCCTGTTTAAACCAGCGTCCAATGGTCAGGCAGAGAGAGCAGTGCAAACCATCAAGCAAGGCTTGAAAAGGGTAACTGAAGGCTCACTGCAGACTCGCCTAGCCTGAGTCCTGCTTAGCTACTGCATGAGACCCCACTCACTCACTGGAATCCCACCTGCTGAACTGCTCATGAAAAGAGCACTTAAGACAAGGCTCTCATTAGTTCACCTGATCTACATGAACAGGAAGAGAGCAGGCGGCTTCAACAAAGTGCATACCATGATAGTGCAAATGTGTCACGCAAGATTGAAATCAATGATCCTGTATTTGTATTAAATAATGGACAAGGTCCCAAGTGGCTTCCAGGCACTGTCTTGGCCAAAGAGGGGAGCAGGGTGTTTCTGGTCAAACTTTCAAATGGACTCATTCACCGGAAACACTTGGACCAAATCAAACTCAGATTCACGGTCTATCCTGAGCAACCCACCTTGGACCCTACCTTTTTTGATCCCCCAACATACACACCAGTGGCAACCGGCACCACGGTTGAACATGAAGCAGAACCCATCATCCACAGCAGCCCTGCAGGGCCCAACACACCAGGCTGCCCAGCAAGGCCAATTGCACAGCAGCCCAGCGAGGGCCCAACAAATGATTCAACAACACCAGCCTTCACACTGTGTCGATCAACCAGGGCAAGAAGGGCCCCAGATCGACTCACATTGATACACTATTGACTTTGGGGGGGGGGTGCGGGGGAGTTTTGTTATATTGTATTTACTCTGTACAGCCACCAGAGGGCTCATAGAAAAAAAACATAGAAAATAGGTGCAGGAGCAGGCCATTCAGCCCTTCTAGCCTGCACCGCCATTCAACGAGTTCATGGCTGAACATGAAACTTCAGTACCCACTTCCTGCTTTCACGCCATACCCCTTGATCCCCCGAGTAGTAAGGACTTCATCTAACTCCCTTTTGAATATATTTAGTGAATTGGCCTCAACTACTTCCCGTGGTAGAGAATTCCACAGGTTCACCACTCTCTGGGTGAAGAAGTTTCTCCTTATCTCGGTCCTAAATGGCTTACCCCTTATCCTTAGACTGTGACCCCTGGTTCTGAACTTCCCCAACATTGGGAACATTCTTCCTGCATCCAACCTGTCCAAACCCGTCAGAATTTTAAACGTTTCTATGAGGTCCCCTCTCACTCTTCTGAACTCCAGTGAATACAAGCCCAGTTGATTCAGTCTTTCTTGATAGGTCAGTCCCACCATCCCGGGAATCAGTCTAGTGAATCTTCGCTGCACTCCCTCAACAGCAAGTATGTCCTTCCTCAAGTTAGGAGACCAAAACTGTACACAATACTCCAGGTGTGGCCTCACCAAGGCCCTGTACAACTGTAGCAACACCTCCCTGCCCCTGTACTCAAATCCCCTCGCTATGAAGGCCAACATGCCATTTGCTTTCTTAACCGCCTGCTGTACCTGCATGCCAACCTTCAATGACTGATGTACCATGACACCCAGGTCTCGTTGCACCTTCCCTTTTCCTAATCTGTCACCATTCAGATAATAGTCTGTCTCTCTGTTTTTACCACCAAAGTGGATAACCTCACATTTATCCACATTATACTTCATCTGCCACGCATTTGCCCACTCACCTAACCTATCTAAGTCACTCTGTAGCCTCATAGCATCCTCCTCGCAGCTCACACTGCCACCCAACTTAGTGTCATCCGCAAATTTGGAGATACTACATTTAATCCCTTCGTCTAAATCATTAATGTATAATGTAAACAGCTGGGGCCCCAGCACAGAACCCTGCGGTACCCCACTAGTCACTGCCTGCCATTCCGAAAAGTACCCATTTACTCCTACTCTTTGCTTCCTGTCTGACAACCAGTTCTCAATCCACGTCAGCACACTACCCCCAATCCCATGTGCTTTAACTTTGCACATTAATCTCTTGTGTGGGACCTTGTCGAAAGCCTTCTGAAAGTCCAAATATACCACATCAACTGGTACTCCTTTGTCCACTTTATTGGAAACATCCTCAAAAAATTCCAGAAGATTTGTCAAGCATGATCTCCCTTTTACAAATCCATGCTGACTTGGACCTATCATGTCACCATTTTCCAAATGCGCTGCTATGACATCCTTAATAATTGATTCCATCATTTTACCCACTACTGAGGTCAGGCTGACCGGTCTATAATTCCCTGCTTTCTCTCTCCCTCCTTTTTTAAAAAGTGGGGTTACATTGGCTACCCTCCACTCGATAGGAACTGATCCAGAGTCAATGGAATGTTGGAAAATGACTGTCAATGCATCCGCTATTTCCAAGGCCACCTCCTTAAGTACTCTGGGATGCAGTCCATCAGGCCCTGGGGATTTATCGGCCTTCAATCCCATCAATTTCCCCAACACAATTTCCCGACTAATAAAGATTTCCCTCAGTTCCTGGGAGCACAGGTATTTAAGGAGGCACAGGTTGGAGAGGCACTCTGGAGGCCTGCAATTAAAGACGAAGGTCACACTTTACTGTGAGCTCACAGTGTTCAGTCTGACTCTTCCTCGATACACAACAGGAGCCTTATCCAGGAAACAGCCCAGTAACAAAGGAACAGACCAAAGACATGATTCAGTGCTCTTTAGTTGGACTTCCTCAGGCGAAGGACTGATTTTTGGCACGAGGAAATGAGAAGCATTTTGCAGGTATAAGAGTGGCAGTTTTTGGCTGCCATCTCTCTCTCTCTCCTCCTCTACGCTTGCTCGCTTCGATCAATGCACAAGGACCGAGAACTCCGTCTGGGATGGAGAGAATAAACACCATCTGCGAGCGAAGAGAGCCTCGCTACTTCGACTGGGAAGCTGACCTTGAGACTGGACCTGAATACCACAGATTGGTACAGAACCAGAAGATACGCCTCATTGGGAAAAGCAGCGAGTAAGCCAGAGGGGTAATTGATGAGCATTTATCCCAGCCCACACATCTTTAAGACCATCGCATAGTGTGAAAGGGTGTCGTGTGTCCCAACCAAGCCTTAGCGGCTTAGTGGGGAGATTTTTGCATGGATCGTAAGCGTACGCACATTCTGTTGGACAGATTCGGTGGCGTACTCTTGAATCCGAGCATGGGTGTTTTAGTCGTGGGTACTTCGCGTTAGGGGCCTGTTCAGACGGGCCAGCGTTGTGTGTTGTACTGTGTTTGTTTGTTTTACACCATCAGGGTGTGTTTTACTGGGTGTAAGTGTGTGCTTTAACTTGAATAAAAGCATTGTGATGGTTGAGACCGAAAGACGTGGCTATAACTGTGTATTTCTGTTCACTACTATAATTGCGGTATCTAGAACTATTATAAGGGGGGTGATTCGAAACCACCAAGGGCAAAACCACTTACACTACGCTGTATTATGTGGCAACTGTAAGCAAAATGTGCAGCACCAAATTCAAGTGTAATATAGAAACCATCTCAGAGATTGAATTTCACACCACCCTCGCTCAAAATAGACATGCAAAACAATTTATAATTGTTGCTTAATCTATAGTGCTGTAGCTTAGGACTCGCAAGACAGAGGCCATGAGTTCAAATTCCACCATGGCAATTTGTGAAATTTAATACTTATAAATCTGGTAATTAGTGGCCTAACACCAGAAAATGATAATTAAAAATGTGGGATTATCATTAGTAATGTCCTGGCAAGGGAAACCTGCCAGCCTTACTCAGTCTTACCCATGCTTGATCCAAGTTGATTCTAAGTGCCTTCTGAGATGGCTTAGCAAGCCAAATAATCATAACAGAACAGATAACCCTGCAAAGTCCTCCTCACCAAGCTGGAAGATCTGGCTCACACACCAATCAAGCAACAACAACAACTTGCATTTATACAGTGCCTTTAATGTTGTAAAACATCCCAAGGTGCTTCACAGAAGCGTTATCAAATCCAATTTGACACCGAGCCACTTAAGGAGATATTGGGACAGGTGACCAAAAGCTAGGACAAAGAGATAGGTTTTAAGGAGTGCCTTAAAGGAGGAGAGAGTGGTAGGGAGCTGAAGATATTTAGAAAGGGAACTCCAGAGCTGAGGCACAGGCAACTAAAGGCACGGCTGTCAATGGTGGAGTGCTGAAAATCGAGGATGCACAAGAGGCCAGAATTGGCAGAGCATAGAGATTCTGGCGGATTGTAGAGTTGGAGGAGGTTACAGAGATAGGGAGGAGGGGTGAGGACATGGAGGGATTTGAACGCGAGGATGAGAATTTTGATATCGAGGCATTGCTGGACCGGAAACCAATATAGGTCAGCAAGCACAGGGGTGATGGGGAAATGGGACTTTATGCGAGTTAGGATACGGGCAGCAGAGATATTGCAGCTCATAGAAAAATGATTCTATGAGTTTTCTACTTAGAGAAGTAAGGATTTCTCAATGTCCAAGATAATAATTGACAGTCAGTCTTATTTTTCCCACCAGGTTTTGGCCACTTATTAAACAAGAAAAGATTCTTAACTTGTTCATGCTTGGCTGGCATGTGCTAAGGGGAAAGAGACAAAAAGTAGTACAGCTGCTTTAAGAACACTCCTTGAATTACAACTCACCTACCCCTGTAGTGTGATCTCCTTTTGGACCTGTATAGGATGTTGGTGTTGCACCACCTCTTCTGTACCAATTGCTTTTGTCCTTTTGATCCTGAATGAATCCACAATTATCCTCATCAAAATTGCACTTCCCTGGAACAGCTAGCCAGGAACCTGCAAAATAAAGAACCTCCTCAAACCCTCAAACTATAAAGATTTCCAAAAATAAAATATTTTATTCTACCCCTCCTCCCTGTGCAACATTTTTATTTTTAATGATGCGGTCTAAACATATTTTCTCATAAAGAGTAACATTTTATTGAATGTATGTGGATCATTGTGAGGGATGGTAGTGCTGGGGAAGTGTCAGAATCAAGCACTCCCCAGGTCAGAGGTCACACTTTTAAGGCCCGGATTCTAGAGTAGTTGTCATGAGGTGGTACTTTACCCCAGAGAATAGTGGACCTCTGGAACAGGCTGCCGGCGGACGCCAAATTCGGCAAGTTATTTGAAAGCAAGAGCTGCACCTGTTTCTCGCTGGGGCGGAGAGTCCAGAGACCCACATGTGCTTAAAGTTTATGGGTTGCTGCTTGAGAAATGCAATCAAGACCTTGCGTACAAAAGCACCTGGAAGAACACCCTTGCTACACCAGGCATCTTCGTACTGTGAGCGGAACTGCCAGCTTAGTGCCAACATGCGCCAAGGAAGGATATACTTGCCATAGAGGGAGTGCAATGAAGGTTCATTAGACTGATTCCTGGGTTGAGGCAATTTATCTATGAGGAGAGATTGAGTAGACTAGGCCTATAATTTCTTAAAGTTTAGAAGAATAAGAGGTGATCCCACTGACACATATGAAATTCTTACAGGGCTTAACAGGGTAGATGCTGAGAGGTTGTTTCCCCTGGCTGGGGAATCTAGAACTAGGGGGCCACAGTCTCAGAATAACGGCTCGGCCATTTAGGACTGAGATGAGGAGAAATGTCTTTATTCAAAGGGTTGTGAATCATTAGAATTCTCTGTCCATTGAGCTGTAGATGTCCAGTCATTGGGCTGGATTTTCGGCTTTTGAGATTTTGGGGCATGACTGGCGGCGGGGCGGGCCTGATACCACCTGGAAAAAGTTTGCGTCCCAGTCTGCAAAATTCGAGAAAAAAATGAGGTTCCATGATCGGGGGCGCAAAATCACCCGTTACACAAGGAAGCTTTTGTGCCGCAGCCGAAAATCGCGGCGTTAAAAATGTTTTGTTAATTTAAGGAACTTATTGTTGCTCAGTGCCCTGCAACATAACGTTATACATTGTCTGGGTTTATTTTGGGTGGGGGGAGTTTTTGTTACTTTGTTTTAGTAAAATTTATGATTCATCTTTTGCCATTGGTGTCTTGTGTATTAAGAACATAAGAACACAAGAAATAGGAGCAGGAGTAGGCCATACGGCCCCTCGAGCCTGCTCTGCCATTTAATGCGATCATGGCTGATCCGATCATGGACTCAACTCCACTTCCCTGCCTGTTCTCCATAACCCCTTATCCCCTTATCGTTTAAGAAACTGTTTATTACTGTCTTAAATTTATTCAATGTCCCAGCTTCCACAGCTCTATGAGGCAGCGAATTGCACAGATTAACAACCCTCTGAGAGAAGAAATTTCTCCGCATCTCAGTTTTAAATGGGTGGCCCCTTAATCTAAGATCATGCCCCCTAGTTCTAGTCTCCCCCATCAGCGGAAACATCCTCTCTGCATCCACCTTGTCAAGCCCCCTCATAATCTTATACGTTTTGATAAGATCACCTCTCATTCTTCTGAATTCCAATGAGTAGAGGCCCAACCTACTCAACCTTTCCTCATAAGTCAACCCCCTCATCTCCGGAATCAACCTTGTGAACCTTCTCTGACCTGCCTCCAAAGCAAGTATATCCTTTTGTAAATATGGAAACCAAAACTGCACACAGTATTCCAGGTGTGGCCTCACCAATACCCTGTATAACTGTAGCAAGGCTTCCCTGCTTTTCTACTTCATCCCCTTTGCAATAAAGGCCAAGATTCCATTGGCCTTCCTGATCACTTGCTGTACCTGCATACTAACCTTTTGTGTTTCATGCACAAGTACCTCCAGGTCCCGCTATACTGCAGCACTTTGCAACCTTTCTCCATTTAAATAATAACTTGCTCTTTGATTCTTTCTGCCAAAGTGCATAACCTCACACTTCTTTTCCTCCCATCTTTGTATCGTCAGCAGACCTGGCTACGTTACACTCAGTCCCTTCCTCCAAGTCGTTAGTAAAGATTGTAAATAGTTGGGGTCCCAGCACTGATCCCTGCAGCACCCCACTGGTTACTGATTGCCAACCCGAGAATGAACCATTTATCTTGACTCTCTGTTTTCTGTTCGTTAGCCAATCCTCTATTCATGCTAATATATTACCCCCAGCCCCATGAACTTTTATCTTGTGCAGTAACTTTTTATGGCACCTTGTCAAATACCTTCTGGAAGTCCAAATACACCACATCCACTGGTTCCCCTTTATCCACCCTGTTCGTTACATCTTCAAAGAATTCCAGCAAATTTGTCAAACATGACTTCCCCTTCATAAATCCATGCTGACTCGGCCTGACCGAATTATGCTTTTCCAAATGTCCTGCTACTGCTTCTTTAATACTGGACTCCAACATTTTCCCAACCACAGATATTAGGCTAACTGGTCTACAGTTTCCTGCTTTTTGTCTGCCTCCTTTTTTAAATAGGGGCGTTACATTTGCAGTTTTCCAATCTGCTGGGATCTCCCCAGAATCCAGGGAATTTTGATAAATTACAACCAATGCATCCACCACCCCTACAGCTACTTCTCTTAAGACCCTAGGATGCAAGCCATGAGGTCCAGGGGATTTATCAGTCTTTAGTCCCATTATCTTACTGAGTACCACCTCCTTAGTGATTGTGATTGTGTTAAGTTCCTCCCCCCACCATAGCCCCTTGACTATCCACTGTTGGAATATTGTTAGTGTCCTCTACCCTAAAGACTGATACAAAATATTTGTTCAGAATTTCTGCCATCTCCATGTTCCTCATTACTAATTCCCTGGTCTCGTCCCCTAAGGGACCAACATTTACTCTAGCCACTCTTTTCCTTTTTATATACCTGTAGAAACTCTTGCTATCTGTTTTTATATTTTGTGCTATTCTTCCAACGTTCACCGGAGATGCGCCTTTATGGGGGCGCATAGCGTGTCCAGTATTAGCTCCATCCCTCAGTCCTCCATTGTGGAGAACCAGTCCATTATGAGCTGGCGACATACGACTCTTGGTCCGGCAGCATCACCACACTGCCTCCCTCGTGGATGGTGAGGCTATTCAATGGGGGCCATGCCAGGCTCCTCTTTGTCATCCTCCTTCTCCTAGCTGGGCATGCGATCTCCACTGGTGATGCCTGGCCCCTCATGATGGCCAAGTTGTACAACATGCAGCACACCACAATGAATGTGGATACCTGTTGAGGGGAGTATTGGAGGCTGTCTCCAGAGCGGTCCAGGCATTGGTCTGCCTGTAGGAGATGGTATATCTCTGTCAGCACATCTTTTCGGAAGCGTAGCCTTCTCACACACTGCTCCTCAGAGAGCTGGAGGTGTGAGTGTTGGTGCCTGTAAACCCGTGGGGAGTAAACCCTCCTCCCCAGACATCTTCAGCCTCTCCTCATCCTTGGCCTGACATGGCCAAGAGCCCTTCTTCCAGCTCGACGCCACCTGGCAATACCATGGAGTATGATATGTTGGCAAACTAGTAATGCCCCCATTAAATTCTCTTACTGAAGTTGTAAGGGCACTGTAAAGGCAGATAAAAGTGACGTTTGCAAGTCAGAGCTTCACGCAGCATGATGTGTGCAACCGTATCAGTCAATGTGACCTACGATATAGGAGCCTCATCCCTTCATTTAAATATGCCAATACCACCTGCTGCACCCTGGGAACGCCTGGTTTTTCAGACGTTTCCTGGGGCGGGCATTAAATGAGGCGTTGGGGAGGAATTTTACATCCGGGGCGGTAACGGAGCATTTCATGACAATTGACGTCATGATCTCAGTGAAAATAGAGGTCGGGGCGGTAAGCTTTTGCACTGCCGCAAATCATGAGCCGAATTTGCCGGCCGGGCGATAAAAGTTGGATGCCCGGAGTTACGCCTAAAAACACCATTTACCGCTTCTCCGGAAAGCAAACTGAAGCACAACCGAGCCAAAATTCTTGAGTATATTTAAGACAGAGATTTTTTGGATTCTAAGGGAATCAAGAGATATGGGCAGGAAGGTAGAGTTGAGGTAAAAGATCAGCCATGATCTTATTAAATGGCACAGCAGGCTTGAAGGTCTGAGTGGCCTACTCCTGCTCCTATTTCTTATGTTCTTACATGTGATATTCTAGGTATCATATCATTGGACGATTTTATTTTGTTGGTGTAGCCATGGTAACAGTTATTGCCATCTTGTTTGTGTCATACACTATTGTGACGTGTAGGAGGAATAAATATTTATGCCGTATTTTTGTAATTACCGCCTTAGCAAAGTCTGTACCTCCAGGGATCCGGCAGTCTCCTTGGCTCACTGTGACATCATCCAGTGCTACCATTCCGCAGTTCCAGAAATTCTTACAAACACTGAGAAAAACTATCTGGAAACAAAATAAAACAAACAGCGCTTCAGTAAACTTCAGCAGCATTCGCAAGCATTCTTCTATCTGAGACCGACTTTTCCGCTTATTAGCGATCCATACTGTACTTCTTCCAAGTTTTTGTGCTGTAAGCCTTTGAGATTCAGGTTTGTAAATGCGATATCAAACCCCAGGCAAGACAGAACATGATTGCAACAGAAAGTTCAGGGAGGACTTTATTTTAAATGTATATAAATGGTATAGGAACAGGAGGAGGCCATTCAGCCCCTCGAACCTGTTCCACCATTAAATTAGATCATGGTTGATATGTAACTTAACTCCATCGATATCCCTTAATATCCCTTAATATCTCTTGCCTAACAAAAATATATCACTCTCAGTTTTGAAATTTTCAATTGACCCCCAGCCTTAATAGCTTTTGGGAGAGAGTTCCCGATCTCCACTACCCTTTGTGTAAAGAAGTGCTTCCTGACATCACCCCTGAATGGCCTAGCTCTAATTTTAAGGTTATGCCCCCTTGTTCTGGACTCCCCAACCAGAAGTAATAGTTTCTCTCTATCTACCCTAATGTAGGAAACACAGCAGCCAATTTGCGCAGAGCAAGATCTGATAAACAGCAATGAAATAAATGACCAGATAATCTGTTTTTTTCGTGATGTTGGTTGAGTGATAAATATTGACCATGACAACTTCCCTACCCTTTTTCAACCAGTACCATTAGATGTTTTACGCCCACCTAAGAGGTTGGACAAGGCCTTGGTTTAACATCTCAGGGAGAAATTGGCCTGGTTTGTGCCTCCCCTTAGCGCCTACGGGGCACAGTAATGGGGCGCTAAGGGGTTACCAACTGGGCACGGCGAATTCACCGACCCCCGTGAACTTTCCTGGCGGTTTTGCACTGGTGCTAACACTTACCACCTCGCTCTCTTGCGCCCTGTAGATCATGATGTATCCAGTGCGCAGCGCCCCATTACTGCCCCGGATGTGATATTCACTCCCGCCCCCAACAGTGACAGCTGCAGGAGGCCTTGTTACCTCAGCTGGCCGCTTGGGGAGCGATATATAAAGGTAGTGGTGGTCAGGTAGGGCAATATTTATTACTTTTCCCAGTCTGGTCCCTTCTTATTTCTTTTGACCCCTCGATTCCTCAGCCCAGCACTCTCTTAGAGTGCTTGGGGCTGTTAAGCATGTAGAACAGGTCCTGTGGCCCAACAGAGACAGACTGAACATTGATTGAACCCATCACTGGCCCTTCCCTTTAAGCGAGGGAAGGAGCCTCCGAAGACGGAAAATGCCGCAACCGCCTCATTTTAGCGCTCTAAGAACATAAGAACATAAGAAATAGGAGCAGGATTTGTTCAGAGTTTCTGCCATCTCCATGTTCCTCATTACTAATTCCATGGTCTCATCCTCTAAGGGACCAACATTTACTTTAGCCACTCTTTTCCTTTTTATATACCTATAGAAACTCTTGCTATCTGTTTTTATATTTTGTGCTAGTTTACTTTCAGAGTCTATCTTCCCTTTCTTAATCATTTTTTGTATGCAAGTTGGCTGCTGCATTTCCTACATTACATAGAAACATAGAAACATAGAAAATAGGTGCAGGAGCAGGCCATTCGGCCCTTCGAGCCTGCACCACCATTCAATATGATCATGGCTGATCATGCAACTTCAGTACCCCACTCCTGCCTTCTCTCCATATCCCCTGATCCCTTTAACCGTAAGGGCCACATCTAACTCCCTTTTGAATATATCCAACAAACTGGATTCAACAACATTCTGTGGGAGAGAATTCCATAGGTTCACAATTCTCAGGGTGAAAAAGTTTCTCCTCATCTCGATCCTATATAGTTTACCCCTGGGGCCCCAGCTGTTTACATTGCACATTAATGATTTAGACAAGGGGATTAAATGTAGTATCTCCAAATTTGCGGATGACACTAAGTTGGGTGGCAGTGTGAGCTGCGAGGAGGATGCTATGAGGCTGCAGAGTGACTTGGATAGGTTAGGTGAGTGGGCAAATGCATGCAGATGAAGTATAATGTGGATAAATGTGAGGTTATCCACTTTGGTGGTAAAAACAGAGAGACAGACTATTATCTGAATGGTGACAGATTAGGAAAAGGGGAGGTGCAACGAGACCTGGGTGTCATGGTACACCAGTCATTGAAGATTGGCATGCAGGTACAGCAGGCGGTTAAGAAAGCAAATGGCATGTTGGCCTTCATAGCGAGGGGATTTGAGTACAGGGGCAGGGAGGTGTTGCTACAGTTGTACAGGGCCTTGGTGAGGCCACACCTGGAGTATTGTGTACAGTTTTGGTCTCCTAACTTGAGGAAGGACATTCTTGCTATTGAGGGAGTGCAGCGAAGGTTCACCAGACTGATTCCCGGGATGGCGGGACTGACATATCAAGAAAGACTGGATCAACTGGGTTTGTATTCATTGGAGTTCAGAAGAATGAGAGGGGATCTCATAGAAACGTTTAAAATTCTGACGGGTTTCGACAGGTTAGATGCAGGAAGAATGTTCCCAATGTTGGGAAAGTCCAGAACCAGGGGTCACAGTTTAAGGATAAGGGGTAAGCCATTTAGGACCGAGATGAGGAGAAACTTCTTCACCCAGAGAGTGGTGAACCTTAGGGATTCTCTACCACAGAAAGTTGTTGAGGCCAATTCACTAAATATATTCAAAAAGGAGTTAGATGTAGTCCTTACTACTAGGGGGATCAATGGGTATGGCGAGAAAGCAGGAATTGGGTACTGAAGTTGCATGTTCAGCCATGAACTCATTGAATGGCGGTGCAGGCTCGAAGGGCCGAATGGCCTACCCCTGCACCTATTTTCTATGTTTCTATGTTTCTATGTTATCCTTAGACTGTGACCCCTGATTCTGGATTTCCCCAACATTGGGAAAATTCTCCCTGCATCTAACCTGTCCAATCCCGTCAAAATTTTATATGCTTCCATGAGATCCCCTCTCATTCTTCTAAATTCCAGTGAATATAAGCCTAGTCGATCCAGTCTTTCTTCATATGTCAGTCCTGCCATCCCGGGAGACAGTCTGGTGAACCTTTGCTGCATTCCCTCAATAGCAAGAACATCCTTCCTCAGATTAGGAGACCAAAACTGTACACAATACTCAAGGTGTGGTCTCACCAAGGCCCTGTACAACTGCAGCAAGACCTCCCTGCCCCTGTACTCAAATCCTCTCGCAATGAAGGCCAACATACCATTTGCTTTCTTAACTGCCTGCTGTACCTGCATGCCTACTTTCAATGACTGATGTACCATGACCCCCAGGTCTCGTTGCACCTCCCCTTTTACTAATCTGTCACCATTCAGCTAATATTCTGCCTTCATGTTTTAGCCACCAAAGTGGATAACTTCACATTTATCTACATTATACTGCATCTGCCATGCATTTGCCCACTCACCTAACCTGTCCAACTCACCCTGCAGCCTCTTAGCAACCTCCTCACAGCTCACACTGCCACCCAGCTTAGTGTCATCTGTAAACTTGGAGATATTACATTCAATTCCTTTGTCTAAATCATTAATATATATTGTAAATAGCTGGGGTCCCAGCACTGAACCTTGCGGTACCCCATGAGTCACTGCCTGCCATTCTGCAAAGGATCCGTTTATTCCCACTCTTTGCTTCCTGTCTGCCAACCAGTTCTCTATCCACGTCAATACATTACCCCCAATACCATGTGCCTTAATTTTGCACACTAATCTCTTGTGTGGGACCTTGTCAAAAGCCTTTTGAAAGTCCAAATACACCACATCCACTGGTTCTCCATTATCCACTCTACTAGTTACATCCTCAAAAAATTCTAGAAGATTTGTCAAGCATGATTTCCCTTTCATAAATCCATGCTGACTTGGACCGATCCTGTCACTGCTTTCCAAATGTGCTGCTATTTCATCTTTAATAATTGATTCTAGCATTTTCCCCACCACCAATGTCAGGCTAATCGGTCTATAATTCCCTGTTTTCTCTCTCCCTCCTTTTTTAAAAAGTGGGGTTACATTAGTTACCATCCAATCCATAGGAACTGATCCAGAGTCCATGGAATGTTGGAAAATAACCACCAATGCATCTACTATTTCTAGGGCCACTTCCTTAAGTACTCTGGGATGCAGACTATCAGGCCCTGGGGATTTATCGGCCTTCAATCCCATCAATTTTCCTAACACCATTTCCTGACAATAAGGATTTCCCTCAATTCCCTTAGTTCCTCCTTCTCTCTGAACCCTCAGTCCCCTAGTATTTTCAGGAGGTTATTTGTGTCTTCCTTAATGAAGACAGAACCAAAGTATTTGTTCAATTGGTCTGCCATTTCCTTGTACCCCATTATGAACTCACCTGATTCTGACTGCAAGGGACTACATTAGTCTTCACTAATCTTTTTCTCTTCACATATCTATAGAAGCTTTTGCAGACAGTTTTTATGTTCCCTGCAAGCTTACTCTCATACTCTTTTTTCCCCCCTCCTAATTAAACCCTTAGTCCTCCTCTGCTGAATTCTAAATTTCTTCAAGTCCTCAGGTTTGCTGCTTTTTCTGGCCAATTTATATGCCTCTTCCTTGGATTTAACACTATCCCTAATTTCCCTTGTTAGCCACAGTTGAGCCACCTTCCCCCTTTTATTTTTACACCAGACAGGGATGTACAATTGTTATAGTTCATCCATGTGATCTTTAAATGTCTGCCATTGCCTATCTAGCGTCAACCCTTTAAGTATCATTCGCCAATCTATCCTAGCCAATTCACATCTCATACCATCGAAGTTACCTTTCTTTAAGTTCAGGACCCTAGTCTTTGAATTAACTGTGTCACTCTCCATTTAATGAAGAATTCTACCATATTATGGTCACTCTTCCCCAAGGGGCCCTGTACAACAAGATTGCTAATGAATCCTCTCTCATCATACAAGACCCAGTCTAGGATGGCCTGCTTTCTAGTTGGTTCCTCGACATAGCGGTCTAGAAAACTGTTATATATGTAAACCTGTAAATACCTTGTTTAACCACCAGAGGGCTCATCCCCTGGAGTCCCAAATGATCCCACAATCCCTTGGGAGCACCTGTACATAAGGAGGCCTCACAGACTGAAGAGGCATTCTGGAGGCCTGAGTAAAGGACTACGGTCACACGTTACTTTGAGCTCATAGTATCTGGTCAGAATCTTTATGCAGACATAACAACTGGTGACAAGATACAGATAATGAACCCCACCACAACAATGCAGAGAACCATGGGCATCCTGGAGAAATTTTCAGAGGGAGATGATGGGGAAACCTTCGTGGAGCAACTCGACCAATACTTCGTGGCCAATGAACTGGAAGGAGAAGTGAACGCTGCCAAATGAAGGGCGATCCTCCTCACCATTTGCGGGGCACCAACGTATGGCCTCATGAAAAATCTGCTCGCTGCAGCGAAACCCACAGAGAAGTTGTACGATGATTTGTGTACACTGATCTGGAAGCATCTAAACCCGAAGGAAAGTGTTCTGATGGCGAGGTACCGTTTCTATACGTACAAGAGGTCTGAAGGTCAGGAAGTGGCAAGCTACGTCGCCGAGCTAAGGCGCCATGCAGGACATTCCGAATTTGAAGGACACTTGAAGCACATGCTCAGGGACTTCTTTGTACTTGGCTTTGGCCCTGAAGTAATACTTTGCAAACTTTTGACTGTAGAGACCCCAACCTTGAGTAAAGTCATAGCGATAGCCCAGGCGTTCATTGCCACCAGTAACAATACCAAACAAATCTCTCAGCACACGAGTGCTGTTGCAAGTACTGTGAACAAAGTAATATTGTTTTCGAATCATAACATACAGGGCAGGACTTACATGCCTGCAGCTGCACGTCCGCAGATATCTCAGAGTCTACCATCAAGAGTGGTGAATACAAGGCAATTAACACCTTTTGGCACTGTGGGGGTAATCATCACTTCCATTCATAGAAAAATAGAAACATAGAAAATAGGTGCAGGAGTAGGCCATTCGGCCCTTCGAGCCTGCACCGCCATTCAATGAGTTCATGGCTGAACATGCAACTTCAGTACCCCATTCCTGCTTTCTCGCCATACCCCTTGAACCCCCTAGTAGTAAGGACGACATCTAACTCCTTTTTGAATATATTTAGTGAATTGGCCCCAACAACTTTCTGTGGTAGAGAATTCCTAAGGTTCACCACTCTCTGGGTGAAGAAGTTTCTCCTCATCTCGGTCCTAAATGGCTTACCCCTTATCCTTAGACTGTGACCCCTGGTTCTGGATTACCCCAACATTGGGAACATTCTTCCTGCATCTAACCTGTCTAAACCCGTCAGAATTTTAAACGTTTCTATGAGATCCCCTCTCATTCTTCTGAACTCCAGTGAATACAAACCCAGTTGATCCAGTCTTTCTTGATATGTCAGTCCCGCCATCCAGGGAATCAGTCTGGTGAACCTTCGCTGCACTCCCTCAATAGCAAGAATGTCCTTCCTCAAGTTAGGAGACCAAAACTGTACACAATACTCCAGGTGTGGCCTCACCAAGGCCCTGTACAACTGTAGTAACACCTCCCTGCCCCTGTACTCAAATCCCCTCGCTATGAAGGCCAACATGACATTTGCTTTTTTAACCGCCTGCTGTACCTGCATGCCAACCTTCAATGACTGTTGTACCATGACACCCAGGTCTCATTGCACCTCCCCTTTTCCTAATCTGTCACCATTCAGATAATAGTCTGTCTCTCTGTTTTTACCACCAAAGTGGATAACCTCACATTTATCCACATTATACTTCATCTGCCATGCATTTGCCCACTCACCTAACCTATCCAAGTCACTCTGCAGCCTCATAGCATCCTCCTCGCAGCTCACACTGCCACCCAACTTAGTGTCATCCGCAAATTTGGAGATACTACATTTAATCCCCTCGTCTAAATCATTAATGTACAATGTAAACAGCTGGGGCCCCAGCACAGAACCTTGCGGTACCCCACTAGTCACTGCCTGCCATTCTGAAAAGTACCCATTTACTCCTACTCCTTGCTTCCTGTCTGCCAACCAGTTCTCAATCCACATCAGCACACTACCTCCAATCCCATGTGCTTTAACTTTGCACATTAATCTCTTGTGTGGGGCCTTGTCGAAAGCCTTCTGAAAGTCCAAATACACCACATCAACTGGTTCTCCCTTGTCCATTCATGCCGCTTCAAAGGATACATTTGCAAGGGCTGTGGAACAATGGAACACCTCCAATGTATGTGCAGGCGAGCTGCAAACCCTGCTAATCCTGCAAACTACCATTTTGCAGAGGAGGACAGATCCACGGTGGATCACAATGAACCAGAGCCTCAGACCGAGGAGGCAGAGGTATAGGGGGTGCACACATTTATCACAAAGTGTCTCCCGATAATGCTGAAGGTTGAATTAAATGGACTCCTGGTGTCAATGGAGCTAGACATGGGCACAAGCCAGTCCATAATGAGCAATAAGACTTTCAATAAACTTTGGTGCAGCAAGGCCTCAAGGCTAGTCCTGACTCCCATTCGGACTAAACTGAGAATGTACCCAAAGGAACTGATTACCATAATCGGCAGTGCTACCGTAAAGGTCTCCTACGATGGAGCGGTGCACAAATTACCACTCTGGGTGGTACCGGGCGATGGCCTCACGCTGTTCGGCAGTAGCTAGCTGGAAAAGATACACTGGAACTGGGACGACGTTCGAACGCTCTCGTCCGTCGACGACACTTCATGTGCCCAGCTCTTAAACAAGCTCCCCTCGTTGTTCGAACCGAGTATTGGGAAGTTCCAAGGAGCAAAAATGCAGATCCATTTGATTCCGGGGGCGTGACCCATCCATCACAAGGTGAGAGCGTTTCCGTACATGATGAGAGAGAGGGTGGAGATTGAGCTAGACCGGCTGCAACGAGAGGGCATCATTTCGCTGATCAAATTCAACGAGTGGGCCAGTCCGATTGTTCCAGTCCTCAAGGGAGACGTCACCATCAGAATCTGTGGTGATTACAAAGTAACTATCATTCGTTTCTCCCTGCAGGATCAATACCCGCTACCAAAGGCAGATGACCTATTTGCGACGCTGACGGGAGGAAAAACGTTCACGAAGCTGGACTTGACCTTGGCCTACATGACACAGGAGCTGGAGAAATCATCGAAGAGCCTCACCTGCATCAACACGCACAAAGGTCTCTTCATTTACAACAGATGCCCGTTTGGGATTCGATCAGCCATGGCGATATTCCAGAGGAACATAGAAAGCTTGCTGAAGTCGGTCCCGCGCACCGTGGTCTTCCAGGACGACATCTTGGTTACAGGTCGGGACACCATCGAGCACCTGCACAACCTGGAGGAGGTTCTTAGTTGGCTTAATCGTGTGGGGCTCAGGTTAAAATTTTCCTGATGCCTAAAGTGGAGTTCCTGGGGAGAAGAATCGTAGCGGACGACATCAGGCCCACCGATTCGAAGACGGAGGCAATCAGGAACGCACCAAGACCACAGAACATGACGGAGCTGCGGTTGTTTCTAGGACTCCTGAACTACTTTGGTAACTTTTTACCGGGTCTTAGCAACACTGTTAAAACCACTGCATGTCTTACTGCATAAAGGAGATGAATGGGTGTGGGGCAAAAGCCAAGAAAATGCCTTTGAGAAAGCTAGAAAACTGTTATGTTCAAACAAATTGCTTGGGTTGTATGATCCATATAAACGTTTGGTACTAGCATGTGACGCGTAGTCATATGGTGTTGGGTGTGTATTGCAACAAGCTAATGAATCTGGGAAATTGCAACCGGTTGCTTATTCATCCAGAAGTCTGTCGAAGGCTGAGAGGGCCTACAGCATGATCGAAAAAGAAGCGTTAGCGTGTGTTTACGGGGTAAAGAAAATGCATCAATATCTGTTTGGGCTCAAATTTGAATTGGAAACCAACCATAAGCCACTTATATCCCTCTTTTCTGAAAGTAAGGGGATAAACACAAATGCATCGGCCTGCATCCAGAGATGGGCGCTCACATTGTCCGCATACAACTACGCCATCCGCCACAGGCCAGGCACAGAAAAATGTGCCGATGCTCTCAGTAGGCTGCCATTGCCCACCACAGGGGTGGAGATGGCACAGCCCGCAGATTTAGTTATGGTAATGGAAGCATTTGAAAGTGAGCAATCACCGATTACTGCCTGACAGATTAGAACCTGGACGAGCCAGGACACCTTACTGTCCTTCGTAAAAAACTGTGTGCTCCACGGGAGTTGGTCTAGTGTCCCGTTAGAGATGCAGGAGGAAATAAAGCCATACCAGCGGCGCAACGATGAAATGTCCATACAGACAGACTGCCTCCTATGGGGCAATCAGGTAGTTGTGCCAAAAAAGGGCAGGAACACTTTCATTAGTGACCTCCACAGTACCCACCCAGGCATTGTAATGATGAAAGCGATAGCCAGATCCATAGTGTGGTGGCCCGGTATCGATGCAGACTTAGCGTCCTGCATGCACAAATGTAACACATGTTCTCAGTTAAGCAATGCACCCAGGGAGGCGCCATTAAGTTTATGGTCCTGGCCCTCCAAACCGTGGTCCAGGGTCCATGTCGACTACGCAGGCCCATTCTTGGGAAAAAGTTTCCTTGTGGTTGTAGATGCGTACTCCAAATGGATTGACTGTGAGATAATGTCGGCAAGCACATGCGTTGCCACCATTGAAAGACTGCGGGCCATGTTTGCCACGTACGGCCTGCCTGATGTCCTTGTAAGTGACAATAGGCCATGCTTCACCAGTGCCGAGTTCAAAGAGATCATGACCCGCAATGGGATCAAACATGTCACCTCTGCCCCGTTCAAACCAGCGTCCAATGGTCAGGCAGAGCGAACAGTGTAAACAATCAAACAGAGCTTGAAGAGGGTAACTGAAGGCTCACTGCAGACTCACTTATCCCGAGTCCTGCTTAGTTACCGCACAAGACCGCACTCACTCACTGGGGTTCCACCCGCTGAACTGCTCATGAAAAGGGCACTTAAGACAAGGCTCTCATTAGTCCACCCTGATCTACACGAACAGGTAGAGAGCAGGCGGCTTCAACAGAATACATATCATGATCGCGCAAATGTGTCACACGAAATTGAGATTAATGATCCTGTATTTCTGTTAAACTATGGACAAGGTCCCAAGTGGCTTCCCGGCACTATCGTGGCCAAAGAAAGGAATAGGGTGTTTCAGGTCAAACTTTCAAATGGACTGACCTGCAGGAAACACTTGGACCAAACCAAACTAAGATTCACGGACTATCTAGAACAACCCACAATAGACTCTACCATTTTCGACCCCCCAACACACACACAAGTGACAACTGACTCAGCGGTTGACCACGAAGCAGAACGCATCACCTGCAGAAGCCCAGCAGGACTCACCACACCAAGCAGCCCTGCAAGGCCAGCTGCACAGCAGCCCAGTGAGGGCTCAACAAACGACTCACCAAAACCAGCATTTGCACCGAAACAATCAACCACGGAAAGGAAAGCCCCAGATCGACTTACACTGTAAATAGTTACACGATTGACTTTGGGGGGCGGGGGGTGGCGGGGGGGAGTGTTGTTATATATGTAAACCTGTAAATACCTTGTTTAATCACCAGAGGGCTCATTCCCTGGAGTCACCTGTACATAAGGAGGCCTCAAAGGCTGGAGAGGCACTCTGGAGACCTGAATGAAGGGCTACAGTCACATGATACTTTGAGCTCACAGTATCTGGTCAGATTCTTTATGCAAAACATAACAAAAACCATCCCTTATACACTCCAGGAAATCTTCCTCCATTGTATTGCTATATTGCTACCAGTTTGGTTAGCCCAATCTATATGTAGATTAAAGTCACCCATGATAACTGCTGTACCTTTATTGCACACATCCCTAATTTCCTGTTTGATGCCATCCCCAACCTCACTGCTACTGTTTGATGGTCTGTACACAACTCCCACTAACGTTTTCTGCCCTTTGGTGTTTCACAGCTCTACCCATATAGATTCCACATCATTCAAGCTAATGTCCTTCCTTATTATTGTGTTAATCTCCTCTTTAACCAGTAACGCTACCCCACCTCCTTTTCCTTTCTGTCTATCCTTCCTGAATATTGAATACCCCTGGATATTGAATTCCCAGCCTTGGTCACCCTGGAGCCATGTCTCCGCAATTCCAATTACATCATGTCCCTTAACAGCTATCTGCGCAGTTAATTCATCCACCTTATTACGAATGCTCCTTGTATTGAGACTCAGAGCCTTCAGGCTTGTTTTTCTAACACTCTTTGTCCTTTAGAATTATGTTGTATGTGGCCCTTTTTAATTATTGCCCTTGATTTCTCTGCCCTCCACTCTTACTTTTCTCCTTCCTACCTTTTGCTTCTGTCCCCTTTTTACTTCCCTCTGCCTCCCTACATAGATTCCCATCCTCCTGCCATATTAGTTTAAACCCTCCCCAACAGCACTTGCAAACACTCCACCTAGGACATCGGTTCCAGTCCTGCCCAGGTGCAGACCGTCCGGTTTGTACTGGTCCCTCCTCCCCCAGAACCAGTTTCAATGTCCCAGGAATTTGAATCCCTCCCCATTGCACCATTCCTCAAGCCACGTATTCATCTGAACTAACCTGCTATGCCTACTCTGACTAGCACTTGGCACTGGTAGCAATCCTGAGATTACTAACTTTGAGGTCCTATTTTTTAAATTTAACTCCTAGCTCCCTAAATTCAGCTTGTAGGACCTCATCCCATTTTTTACCTATATCATTGGTACCTATATGCACCATGACAACTGGTTGTTCACCGTCCCCCTCCAGAATGCCCTGCAGCTGCTCCAAGACATCCTTGACCCTTGCACCAGGGAGGCAACATACCATCCTGGAGTTTCGTTTGCGGCCGCAGAAAAGCCTATCTATTCCCCTTATAATAGAATCCCCTATCACTATAGCTCCCCCATTATTTTTCTTGCCCTCCTGTGCAGCAGAATCACCCCTGGTGCCATGAACTTGGCCTCTGCTGCTGTCCCCTGATGAGCCACCTCCCTGAACAGTGACTGCACTGCAAAAAGTACTTAATTGACTATAAAGTGCTTTGGTACATCCTGAGCTCATGAAAGGCACCATATGACTGCAAGTTATTATTTTTTTAACTGCACGAAAGGATTATGTGCTCGAGTCACTGGAGTGGGGTTTGAAGCCACAACCTTCTGACTCAGAGGCGAGGTTTACTACCACTTAGTCAAGGTTGACCCTTAACACTTGATGCGGTGTGGGATTGAGCGTACAAACCAGGAAATTCCCAAGTTCGGTTTGTGCTATTGGCTAGTTTCAGCAGGGATGGAAGTTGCATTGCTATAATGGGCCTGTGCGATGAAAGAGAAACATCAGCACCCTTTTGTACCATCATTGTCCAGTGATCCCTGCTGGAAAGTGCGTCTGTCAGCTGAGGACAAGACTGGCCAACATTGTGATACTCTCATCAGTCAAAATAACCTGCTGACGCTTATTGTGCTGGGCCTCAAAAGAAAGCTTCAAATATGAAAATAAAAATGACCTAATTTGAACTAGCTTTGTCAGAACAACAGCAGCATGTACACTATGGACTGGAGGGTAGCTAATGTAACACCACTTTTTAAAAAAGGAGGGAAAGAGAAAACGGGTAATTATAGACCGGTTAGCCTGACATCAGTAGTGGGGAAAATGTTGGAATCAATTATTAAAGATGAAATAGCAGCGCATTTGGAAAGCAATGACAGGATCGGTCCAAGTCAGCATGGATTTATGAAAGGGAAATCATTCTTGACAAATCTTCTGGAATTTTTTGAGGATGTAACTAGTAGAGTGGACAAGGGATAGCCAATGGATGTGGTGTATTTGGACTTTCAAAAGGCTTTTGACAAGGTCCCGCACAAGAGATTGGTGTGCAAAATTAAAGCACATGGTGTTGGGGATAATATATTGACGTGGATAGAGAACTGGTTGGCAGACATGAAGCAGAGAGTAGGGATAAACGGGTCCTTCTCAGAATGGCAGGCAGTGACTAGTGGCGTGCCACAGGGCTCAGTGTTGGGACCCCAGCTATTTACAATGTACCTTAATAATTTAGATGAAGGAATTGAGTGTAATATCTCCAAGTTTGCAGATGACACTAAACTGGGTGTCGGTGTGAGCTGTGAGGAGAATGCTAAGAGGCTGCAGGGTGACTTGGCCAGGTTAGGTGAGTGGGCAAATGCATGACAGATGCAGTATAATGTGGATAAATGTGAGGTTATTCACTTTGGTGGCAAAAACACAAAGGCAGAATATTATCTGAATGGCGGCAGATTAGGAAAAGGGGAGGTGCAATGAGACCTGGGTGTCATGGTACATCAGTCATTGAAAGTTGGCATGCAGGTACAGCAGGCGGTGAAGTAGGCAAATGGCATGTTGGCCTTCATAGCGAGAGGATTTGAGTATAGGAGCAGGGAGGTCTTAATGCAGTTGTACAGGGCCTTAGTGAGGCCTCACCTGGAATATTGTGTTCAGTTTTGCTCTCCTAATCTGAGGAAGGACATTCTTGCTATTGAGGGAGTGCAGCGAAGGTTCACCAGACTGATTCCCAGGATGGTAGGACTGACATATGAGGAGAGACTGGATCAACTGGGCCTGTATTCACTGGAGTTTAGAAGAATGAGAGGGGATCTCATAGAAACATATAAAATTCTGATGGGACTGGACAGGTTAGATGCAGGAAGAATGTTCCCGATGTTGGGAAAGTCCAGAACTAGGGGTCACAGTCTAAGGATAAGGGGTAAGCCATTTAGGATCGAGATGAGGAGAAACTTCTTCACTCAGAGAGTTCTTAACCTGTGGAATTTTCTACCCCAAAGAGTTGTTGATGCCAGTTCATTGGATATATTCAAAAGGGAGTTAGATATGGCTCTTACGGCTAAAGGGATCAAGGGGTATGGAGAGAAAGCAGGAAAGGGATACTGAGGTGAATGATCATATTGAATGGTGGTGCAGGATCGAAGGGCCGAATGGCCTACTCCTGCACCTATTTTCTATGTTTCTATGCTTCTCTGTCTTACACTCACATCACCATCTTTCTTTAACACTGACTCATTCGGTGAATCGACTGATTATCTCCTGATTATAGAAGATTAAGGGGTGAACTAATTGAATTGTTTGAGGTGATTAATGGATTTGATAGCGTAGATAGAGAAAAACTATTTCCTCTGGTGGGAAATCCAGAACAAGGGGGCACAACCTTAAAATTAGAGCTAGGCTGTTCAGGGGTGATGTCAGGAAGCACTTCTTCACACAAAGGGGAGTGCAAATCTGCAACTCTGTCCCCCATAAAGCTATTGGGGCTGGAGGTCAATTGAAAACTTCCAGTAGGGCCTCAAAAGAAAGCTTCAAATATGAAAATAAAAATGATCTAATTTGGATTAGCTTTGTCAGAACTACATGTCCAACAGCAGTCTTACACTCACATCACTATCACCATGCAACCATGTGTATTTAAATGCCTCTCTGACCTTAGTCCAGCTTCATTGAGCTATCAGGCTCAATAATGACTGTAGGTTAGGTCCCTGACCATGTCATTGGCTCTCACTGTTTCAGCAGAAACATTTCCCCAATATCAATAAGAACAGCAGAAAAGAAAAATGTTAAAGTTAGTGAAAATAATATGCCATACTTAAATTTGTGAATGAGGTTCTGGTAGTGATGTACACATTTAACCTGCTCAATTAATAACTTGATCTTTCATTGAATTTGAACCCAATAAAAATATCTAATTAATGTGAAAAGGAATATTTTGTGAAGTAAAATTGTCAACTGCTCGATATAGTTGATGGGTTTATCTAAACTGTGTGCTACAGGCATCCTGGAGATTTGGCATTCAACCCTGTTCACAACAGACGAGTGATTCTGCTTGTGTGTAATATGTTGGCACACTCTTTTATGACTTCTAGCACAAGCCAAACTATCATTTGCTGTTGATCTAGTGGTAAGTAATTGCAAAATACCAAAATGTGAGCAACTCTGATAATGTAAAAAAAAAGCCATACTTTAAAACCATGAAAACAAAATGAATTCATGAAAAATATTTTCGATTAACTTTTATTGGGGGAGAAGATGGAAGAGTTATATATAATTTTCTTTTATGACGATCGCCTCCCACACAACTAATCCAATGATGCTTTTGATGTTATTTACATAACTATATACAGGATAAAAAATAGACTCACCAAATGCTTTTTTCTGTTTCAAAAGTGCCCCTTTAAACAGTTTCTGGCCATAAAAGAAATAAAGAAATAGTTGCATTTTTACAGCCCTTTCATAACCCCAAAGCAAATTACCGCCAACGAAGTACTTTGAAGTGTAGTCACTGTTGTAATGTAGGAAACTTGGCAGCCAATTGCACACAACATAGTCCCACAAACAGCAATGTATTAATGACCAGATAATCTGTTCTTGTGATTTTGGTGAATGGATAAATATTGGCCGGAACACCGGGGGGAACTTCCCTGCTCTTCTTCGAAATAGTGCCATGGAATTTTTTACATCCGCCAGACAGGGCGTCGGTTTAACGTCTCATCCGAAAGACAGTTCCCAAAAATTTATCGATCTCTGTCTTGAGTATACCCAACGATTGAGCACCCACAACTCTCTGGGGTAGAGAATTTCAAAGATTAACAACCCTTTGAGTGAAGAAATTTCTCCTCATCTCAGTCCTAAATGTCCTTATTCTGAGACTGTGACCCCATGTCCTGGATTCTCCAACCAGTGGAAACATCTTCTCAGCATTAAGCCTGTTAAGAATGTTTCAATGAGATCATCTCTCACTCTTCTAAACTCAATTAAATATAGGCCTAGTCTACTCAACCTCTCCTCATAGGACAATCCCCCCATCCCAGTAACCAGTCTAGTGAACCTTCATTGCATTCCCTCTAAGGCAAGTATATCCTTCCTTCGGTAAAGAGACCAGAACTGTACACAGTATTTCAATTGTGGCCTCACTAATGCCCTGTACAATTGTAGTTAGAGCTCTTTACTCTTACACTCTAATCCCTTTGTAACAAAAGTACTGGATAAAATATTCAGAATCATAGTTACAGCACAGAAGAAGGCCATTCGGCCTGCCGAGCCCATGCCAGCCTTCTGCAAGAGCACCCCAGCCAGTCCCATTGCCCCACCCCCTCCCCGCAGCCCTGCAAATTCCCCTCCCTCAGGCACTCATCCAACTCCCTCCCGAAAGCTGTAATTGTGAGTCTGCCTCCAACACCCCCAGGCAGCACACTCCAGACCCCAACCACTCACTGTGCAAAAACGATCCCTCCCATGTCGCCCCTGGTTCCTCTGCCAATTACCCCAAATCTGCATCCTCTGGCTCTCGACCCCTCTGCCAATGAGAATAGCCTCTCTCCATCTATTCCGTCCAGACCCCTCATGGTTTTGAACACCTGCGTCAAATCTTCTCTCTACCCTCTCCGCTCCAAGGAGAACAACCCCAGCCTCTCCAGTCTATCCAGGCAACCGAAGTCCCTCATCCCCGGAACCACCCTCGCAAATCCTCTCCGCTCCCTCTCCATGGCCCTCACACCACACCTCAAGTGCGATGCCCAGAACCAGATACAACACTCCAGTTGAGGCTGAGCCGTTGATCTATACAGGTTCATCATAACTTCCACACTTTTGCACTCTATACCACCACTCATGAAGCCCACGATCCCATAAGCTTTTTTAACCGCTTACTCAACCTGCCCTGCCACCCCCAATGACCTATGCACACATACCCCTAGGTCTCACTGTTCATGCACCCACCCCAGAATGGTATCCTTTAGTCTACACCTCCTCTCCTGATTTTGCCCACCAAAATGTATCACCGCACTCTTCCATGCCAAATCTCATCTGCCACGTGTCCGCCCATCCCACCAACCCATCTATGTCCCCTTGAAGTCTATCCTCCTCACTGTCCACCACACCTCCAAGTCCCGTCTCATCCACAAACTTTGAAATCGTGTCATGTGACACCCACATCCAAATCATTAATATATAACAAGAAAAGCAGTGGTCCCAGAACCGACCCCTGGGGAACACCACTGTATACCTTCCACCAGTCTGTAAAACAACCGTTCAACGCTACTGTTTCCTGTTACTTAGCCAATTTCATATTCAGGTTTCCACTGTCCCTTTTATTCCATGGGCTTCAACTTTGCTGGCATGCCACTTTGTCCAATGCCTTTTGGAAATCCATGTACACCACATCAAACGCATTGTCATCATCAACTCTCTCTGTTACCTCATCAAAACTCGATCAAGTTGGTTAAACACGATTTGCCTTTCACAAATCTGTGCTGGCTTTCCTTAATTAATCCACACTTGTCCAAGTGACTTAGTGTTGTCCTTAATTATTGGTTCTAAAAGCTTCCCTACTACCGAGGTTAAATTGACTGGACTATAGTTGCTGGGTCTATCTTTATTCCCTTTTGTGAACAAGGGTGTAACATTTGCAATTTTACAGTGCTCTGGTACCACCCCCATTTCCAAGGAGGATTGGAAGATTATGGCCAGTATCTCTGCGATTTCCTTCATTTCCTTCAGCATTCTAGGATGCATCCCATCCCGTCCTGGTGACCTATCATGACTTATCTACATTAATGACAGTCAGCCTTTCGAGTACCTCACCATTATTAATTTTTATCCCATTTAGTATCTCCTCTACCTCCTCCTTTATTAGGTCTATGGCAGTATCTTCTTCCTTGGTGAAGACAGATGCAAAATATTCATTTAATACCTCAGCCATACCCTCTGCCTCCATGTGTAGGTCTCCTTTTTGGTCCCTAATCAGCCCCACCCTTCCTCTTGCTACCCGTTTACTATTTATATGCCTATAGAAGACTATTGGATTTTTTTTTTTTAGCTGCCATTCTATTCTCATATCCTCTCTTTGTTCTCTAAGTTTGCTATATCCGGTTAGTCCCATGTCTAGACAATTAGATGAGCAAACTTGTGATCAAGAGCCCATTCCTGATGCTTCATCTTAGCCCTGTTGAGAGCATCTGCTGCTACATTCTGCACCATAACAATAGTACTGAACAGATGTTTGCTGGTTTCCAAAAGCACTCATTCATATGAATAATTTTGAAGCAAAGTAGATGCAGCTCCATTTCATCATGCTCAGTTATATATATACACATTTGTTGCCATCATATCTGTCCAGACCCTCATTATGCTATCTTGAACAGTGCAGCTAGCCAGATGCCTCAAACTCTAGAATGTTTTGATGGCAACTTAACGATTTACACAGAGCAAAAAGTGGAACTGTGGTCAGTAGACATTACCATACTTCAATTTTTTTCAATCTCAGGTTTAAAATACAAAACAGTACATAATCTCAAGCTAAAGAACACAAGAAATAGGAGCCGAAGTTGGCCATACAAATCATCGAGCCTACTCCGCCATTCAATATTTCCATGCCTGAACTATTACATCAATTCCACTTTCCTGCCCTACCCCCATATCCCAGAGTAAGGACCCAGAGCGATTCTTCTCCCCCCTGCCCCAGCTCTGGGTCTATTGGATTAATAAATGATTACCTTAGTGGGCTCCAGCCTTTGATAGTTGACTTCCGCTTGAATCCACATACCAGTTGGTGATTTGGGTATTGACCAAATCTTTTCTTGAACGCGGTCATTTTCATCGTAGATATAGACTGCAAGGGCATCCCCTGTTACAAAATGATTCAGGGCATAAAAAAATTGCACGCAGTACTGGAGGTTGGCCAGTAGAAGTGGACCTGCCAGATGCGCCACATACTCCTGCTGGTATCCAAATCTTGCGTTGGAAATAAGAAAGCCACCTATGAAAAGTAAGAGAGCATCTGTTACTGAAATAAAACAATAAGTGCAAATATACATCTTAAGAACATAAGAAATAGGAGCAGGAGTAGGCCATACAGCAGATCGAGCCTGCTCCGCCATTCAATAAGATCATGGCTGATCTTCGACCTCAACTCCACTTTCCCGCCTGATCCCCATATCCCTTGGTTCCCTGGAGGCAACTGGAGGGGTTCAAACTCTGAATTCAACCGAAGTTGCATAGAATTACATAGAATGTACAGCATAGAACAGGCCATTCGACCCAACAGGTCCTTGTCGGTGTTTATGCTCACCACAGGCCTCCAACCACCCCTCTTCATCTCACCCTATCAATATATCCTTCTATTTCTTTCTCCCTCATGTGTTTTTCTCGCTTCCTCTTAAATATATCTATGTTATTTGCCTCAACCACTCCATGTGGTAGCGAGTTCCACATTCTCATCACTCTCTGATAGCGATGTTTCTCCTGAATTCCTTATTTGATTTGTTAGTGACTATTTTATATTTATGGCCTCTAGTTTTAGATTCAAATTGTGCCAAGGGAGTTGAAGAATGATTTTGATGTGAAGTGATAAATTTCATACCATCATACTAAGCAGTCACACGATAATATTGCTTATGGCAATTTCCAGGCTTTCCTTTGTTGACGTAACTGTTGAACAAATATGAATATTAATTTGTTAAATGAATGGGAGCAATGTTAACCTAATTTGCCAGCTGGGAATCCCACACGATCAGGTGGGACACTCATCTCACACCCGACTCGATACTGACTTCAATGGAGAGTATAATCGGGGCGATGTATAAATCCAGTATTGTGCCTGATCCCATCAGTATCACTGACGGGCGGGTTAGGTTAAAATGTCTTCTGGCAAATTTATGTTGGCCTGGATTTTGCCATGAGCGGCAAAGTGATGTCGCTCACCAACGACTTCGAAGAAAGTTGCCTACAAAATTTTAGCAGACTCTGTGGTGCCAATCTCACCTTTTCTGACGCTAATTTCAACTCTAGGGGATCTCTGGCATCCAACAACGGTGATATCATCAAGCAGGCTAAGCAGCCAACCACATTGAAGAATTCTCACCGACAGCAAACCAGGAGGTAATAAGCGGATTTTATCATTCACTTTTTAATCATTTTACAAAAAGCGGAATAAAGATTGGAATGTGCACATGGGATTAAGGTAGAAGCTGAAATATCATAAACAAACTTAATTTTTTTTGTAATTGTTGTTATTATTTTAAAAATCTGTGGAATTTTTATCAGAAATGGAGAAAATTACACTCGACAAATATAAAATTAGTTTTTCAGGGCTAGAGAGGTTGTTCATGAAAAATTATGACTTAGTACACCATAAAAAAAATCAGTTACACTTCTTTCAACAATGCTTAACTTTTTCTTGCGTTTTTACAGGGTGAATAGTGCGTAAAAAGTGGAAGTTCACATCAAGTTACTGATTTCTAACTGAATCCATCTGCAAAGATTGCAACAGTGCACTCTGCAGAGGAGCAGGGTATCACTGACAGCAACGTCAGGATTTCTGCGTTTAGCTGGGCATGTACGGACGCCAGTAGTTGCTGTCAGTTTCACAGAGTAATGACGTCGAACACTAACAGTGCCGCCATTACAACCACAAATTCAGGGCCCTTATCCTCTGGCCAGCTCATCATCCATCCAATGTTTTGAGTACAGAAGAGGTATTAAATTATGTATTTTTAATTAATTTGTAACATCCCTAATATGTTTATTTAGTTTGCCTTTAACTGCATCTATGCTATTCGCCTCAACCACTCCCTGTGGTAGCGAGTTCCACATTCTCATATCTCTCTGGGTAAATAGACTATTTGATGGGAAAATATTGATAAGTCCAAAATAAACTGCTTGCAACATTGACTATGAGTTTGGTAGCCTGGGAATCACAATTTATCTTTTCATAAGCCACTGATCCCAGTCATGTATCCTTGCCAGGATTGCAGTTTTCCAGCTCAGTTTACATCTATAGTCATTCCCAAATCCTCACTGATCCCAGCTGTCTCAGCAGATTACAGTTACTGGAGTTTAACAGTCTGAAGGAAACTTTCTATCTTAATTCCGGGTATTAAACTTGACAGCCTCATGTCCAACAACTCACATAGAAATGTTGCCAGATGAATTTCAGATCACACAAAGACATCTGTCTCTCCGATATAAACAATGAAAAAGACTGGAAAGCAACCAATAACAACACTGAAAGAAAAAAGACTTGCATTTCTGTAGCACCTACCATGACCTCAGGATGCTCCAAAGCGCTTTACAGCCAATGAAATACTTCTGAAGTGTAGTCACTGGTGTAATGTAGGAAATGTAGCAGCCAATGTGCGCAAAGCAAGCTCCCACAAATTGCACTATGACAATGACTAGATCATCTGTTTTAGTGATGTTGGTTCAGAGATAAATATTGGCCAGGACATTGTGGAGAACTCCTCCACTCTTCTATCGAAATAATGCCATGGAATCTTTTACATTCACCTGAAAGGGCAGCTGGGGCCTCAGTTGAATATCTCATCCAAAAGGTAGCACCCTCAACAGTGCTGGAGTGTCAACCTAGATTTTTGTGCTTAACTCTCTTGAGTGCGACTTGAACCCACAACCTTCTGACTCATAGGCAAGAATGCTACCCACTGAGTGACATAAATAGCATAGAGGCCTTTAAGGGGAAGCTAGATAAGCACATGAGGAAGAAATAGAGAGATATGCTGACAGAGTGAGATGAATAGGGGTGGGAAATGGTTCGTGTGGAGCCAGTTGAGCCGAATGGCCTATTTCTATGCTATAAATTCTATGCAATTTTATGTAATCATCTGGTGTCCGTTTGTCCAGGACAGCACAGGCACACCGGGCCAAGTTTATTATTGCCTTACTCTGGGTAACTATCAGCCACATTATGTTAGGCAGTTGAACAGTGATTTACTATTATGCATGTGTACAAGCAAACACAAATGAAGTGGTTGACAAAGATGGATTTGTGCTGTGAAAATGTCTGGTGAGGAACACCACTATACTATGTATACATGTGGGAGAAAGGAATAGAAGGATATGCTGAGGGGTGAGATGAAGAGGGGTGTGAGGAGACTCGTGTGAAATGTAAACACCAGCATAGAGCAGTTGGGCCGAAAGGCTTGTTTCTGTGCTGTACATCGTATGTAATTCCCTCCTGCAGCAACTTCATAGTCTTTCCTTATTTAATTACATTTTTCTTACCTCTTTTGGAGGCCTCTTGCCATTCCTCAATGGCGAACCCTGGTAGATTCCAGCACTCTGCATGTGCCACTTAAACCAATCACTAGATGGTAGGCAAACCAACCAAGAGTGATTTGTCTGTTGACTATTTTGCTCTCAAAAAAATAACCTGCATTTATACAGCACCTTGCATGTAGTCAAATGTCCCAAGGTGCTTCACAGAAGCATTATCAGACAATAATTTGACAACGAGTCACATAAGGAGGTATTAGGACAGATGACCAAAAGCTTGGTCAGAGTGGTAGGCTTTAAGGAGCGTCTTAAAGGAGGAGAGAGAGGTAGCGAGGTAGAGAGGTTTTTGGGGGTAATTCCAGAGGTTAGGGTCAAGGCAGCTGAAGGCCAGTCCATCAATGGTGGAACGATAGATATCAGGGATGCACAGGAGGTCAGAATTGGTGGAGCACAGAGATCTCGGAGAGTTGTAGGGCTGGAGGAGGTTACACAGATAGGAAACGGGTGAGGCACTGGATGGATTGGAAAACAAGGATGAAAATGTTAAATTCAAGGCCTAGCTGGACTGGGAGCCAATGTAGGTCAGTGACCACATGAGTGACAGGTGAATGGGACTTGGTACGAGTTAGGATACAGGCATCAGAGTTTTGAATGAGTTGATGTTTATGGAGGGTGGAAGATGGGAGGTCGGCCAGTAGAGCAGTGGAATAGTTGAGGCTGTGAGGAAATGCTCAGCATCCACTGATGGTTTGGCTAAGATCAGGAATTTGCCATGTCGGGAATCAAGGCCACAAATCCATGCCCTACTACTCTGTGGCACATCACCTTGGAACACTAAGGAGTAAATTTTCATCTTTACCACCAGGTGGAGCACAGAGAGGAAAATTGGGTTCGAAGGATCACCTGCCTGGAGGGGAACCCAACTGATTTTTCTTCTATTCATTTAAATAGAAAATAAATCTTGGCAGCTCCATTGTCAGGATCTGATTTTCCTCTCTGCACTCTGCCTAAAAAATAAAGATAGACTTTCATTTATATAGCATCATTCATGACCTCAGGATGTTGCAAAATGCATTACAGCTAATGGAGTACAGAAACTGTTGTAATTTAGGAAACATAGCAGCCAATTTGCATGCAGCAAGCTCTCACAAACAGCAATGTGATAATCTGTTTTGAATAAAAATTGGCTAGGACACCAGGGAGGACTCCCATGCTCTTCTTCAAATAGTGCCATGGGAGTTTTTATGTCCACCCAAGAGGGCAGACAGGGCCTTAGTTTAAATCTCTTGAAAATAGTGGAGAACCAAGGGTCTAGTGAGAATGAGGAACTGAAAGAAATTAATATTAGTAAAAAAAAGAACTGGAGAAATTAATGGGACTGAAAGCGGATAAATCCCCTGGACCTGATGGCCTACCTCCCAGGGTTTTAAAAGAGGTGGCTATAGAGATTGGTTGTCATCTTCCAAAATTCCATAGATTCTAGAACGGTTCCCATGGATTGGAAGGTAGCAAATGTAACCCCGCTCTTTGAGAATGGAAATAGAAAGAAAATAGGGAACTACAAACCAGTTAGCCTGACATCAGTAATCAGGAAAATGCTAAAATCTATTACTAAGGATGTGGTAACAGGGCATTTAGAAAATAATAATGAGTTTGGGCAGAGTCCACACGGATTTATGAAAGGGAAATCATGTTTGATGAATCTGTTAAAGTTTTTTGATGACATAACTAGCAGAATAGATAAGGGGGAACCAGTGGATGTGGTGTATTTGGATTTTCAGAAAGCATTCAATAAAGTGCCACACAGAAGTTATAAAACAAAATTAGTGCTCATGGAATTGGGGGTAATATACGAGCATGGTTTGAGGATAAGTTAATGGACAGAAAACAGAGAGTAGGAATAAACTGGTCATTTTCAGGTTGGCAGGCTGTAACTAGTGGGGTGCCGCAAGGATCGGTGTTTGGGCCCCAGCTATTCACAATATATATATCAATGATTTGGATGAAGGGACAAAATGTAATATATCCAAGTTTGCTGATGATACAAAGCTAGGTGGGAATGTAAGTTGTGAGGAAGTTACAAAGAGGCTTCAAGAGGATGAATGAATGTTCACCAGACTGATTCCTAAGATGGGTGGATTGTCCTATGAGGAGAGATTGAGTAGATTAGGCCTACATTCTCTAGAATTTAGAAGAATGAGCTCAGTGAAACATAAAATTCTTACAGGGCTTGACAGGGTAGATGCAGGGAGGATGTTTCCTCAAGCTGGGGAGTCTAGAACCAGGGGGCACAGTTTCAAAATAAGGGGTCGGACATTTAGAACTGAAATGAGGAGAAATTTCTTCATTCAGAGGGTGGTGAATCTTTGGAATTCCCAACCCAGAGGGCTGTGGAGGCTCAGCTGTTGAGTATATTCAAAGCAGAGATCGATAGATATTTGGAAAGTAAGGGAACCAAGGGATATGGGGATATGATGGGAAAGTGGAGTTGAGGTAGAAAATCAGCCATGATCTCATTGAATGGGGGAGCAAGCTCGAGGGGCTGAATGGCATTGTCCTGCTCCTATTTCTTATGTTCTTAATGTCTCATCTGAAAAAAGGCATCTCTGACAGTGCAGCACTTCCTCAGTACTATGCTGAGGTACGTCTGTTTATATTTTTGCGTTCAAGTCCTTGGAGTGGGACACAACCTTCCGATTTAGAGATGAGAGTGCTACCCACTGAGCCACGGCTACAAGACCTTTCTACTGAGTCAGTAATAATTCAGACTACAGTTCCAGAAATAGCATGACAGCTGAGGTGTATCTTGACCCACTCCCCCAATTCTCTCTTGACTTAAGTCCCTCACTCAACTTCCCCCTCCATCCCAGCCCCACATCCCTGAGATAAGGAAATAGAAGAACGTTGTGTCACTTTCCTCATGATAATGTTGTGCTAAAGAGACATGATAATGCATTTCAACAATATTTTAGTCACTATTTTGTGTGTTTATTTTACAAATAAAGAAAGGATTACCAATTGGCTTTGTTTAACAAAGACAATATTCCTTTAAAGCTTCATTTCAAGCTGATGTTGAGTAATACACTTGTTCAATAATAATAACTGTATCCCTTGCCTGAACACCAAGAGTATGAGTAATAAGGTGGCCATCACATGATTTACTACAGATGCAACTTAAATCTTACCTACTCCACTTGTGTGGTCTCCAAATCGGAATGCATTTGGTTTCCGAACCAGTCTTGTCCATTTTGAGCCATCTTTGTGGTTTTGTGAATATTTGCAAAGACCTTGATCGAAGTTGCAATTTGCCAGAGATGGGTCGAAGACCTGGGCTTTATTCAACAAAAAGCAGAAAATATCGTTCAGCATCGAACAGATTGTATACATGTGAAAGATTGTAAGAGTAATGCAGAATCACGTGTCTGAGATGTGCATCGCTTCGGTACTACTCAAAAACACAGCTAACCCTGCCAAAGGAACTGGCTAAAATCCGTCACCACATCTATAACTACCCAAGAAAAATTCGAGCTAGAAATAACCATTCGTTTGCAAGAAAAAACTAAGTTTTATTGAGAGCAGGGAGTAGGATGCTTGATCAATATGGACTTTCTGGAGTTTGACTTGACGGACAATTTTAACCCCCCTCTCCACCCCCTTCCCTCACACCTGATGAGAATGAGATGTACAGGGGTTCAGGGGGTTAAAATAGAGGCAGTGTCCTCCCCTCCTGGTTAACCTCACACTCACACGTAAGGGAGTTATAGCAAATAATTTTTTAAAAATGCTTTTATTTTCCAACTACAGAATAAGTCATGGCTTTTGAACCTCTGCCAGACCTCTGCAGATGGGTGGCTGTGGACCAATGTCAAGGGAGAGATTTTCCAGTAATGTGCTTCGCGCAGTCCAAGACAGGAAAAACACAGTCAAATTGGACAGGAAAACAATGATTAGAAACTTAATATAAGATAAAATCTATCAGCTGATGTTACCTACAGAAAAAATAATTAACAAAACACAAATTTCTTTCTTCGTGTGACGTGAACTTGTCGAGCTCACTTATTTGTGGCATTGTATTTAAAGCAGATTTTAAATGTAGTAAAGGTCATCAGTTTTGCTGAGGCTATTGGACAGAAAAGAATGCAATTAAAAAAGTGCAAGAACATCAAGTGCACTAGGGATAACAATTCTGATGCCGATGAGGTCATATGTAGAAATAAGCTTAAATTGACAACCATTTAACTGTCATTCACACTTTGGTTAAGTCTAGGGTCGCCAACTCTGGTTGTCACGCGTTTCGCGAGGTTTCAGCATGTGACATCCTGTCTCCAAGCACCCCGCTCCCGCCATTGGTCACCTGACATATCCATCTGCCATCTTCCCGCACCAATTGGGCAACGAACAGATTCTTCATTACCTGATTGGATAATTCAGGACTGTCCATCAAACAGCCTTTCCCCCTCAATGCTAATATTTTTAGCATTCAGAAGGCGTTCGACAAGGTCCCACACAAGAGATTGATGTGCAAAGTTAGAGCACATGGGATTGGGGGTAGTGTACTGACATGGATTGAGAACTGGTTGTCAGACAGGAAGCAAAGAGTAGGAGTAAATGGGTACTTTTCAGAATGGCAGGCAGTGACTAGTGGGGTACCGCAAGGTTCTGTGCTGGGGCCCCAGCTGTTTACACTGTACATTAATGATTTAGATGAGGGGATTAAATATAGTATCTCCAAATTTGCGGATGACACTAAGTTGGGTGGCAGTGTGAGCTGCGAGGAGGATGCTGTGAGGCTGCAGAGCGACTTGGATAGGTTAGGTGAGTGGGCAAATGCATGGCAGATGAAGTATAATGTGGATAAATGTGAGGTTATCCACTTTGGTGGTAAAAACAGAGAGACAGACTATTATCTGAATGGTGACAGATTAGGAAAAGGGGAGGTGCAAAGAGACCTGGGTGTCATGGTACATCAGTCATTGAAGGTTGGCATGCAGGTGCAGCAGGCGGTTAAGAAAGCAAATGGCATGTTGGCCTTCATAGCAAGGGGATTTGAGTACAGGGGCAGGGAGGTGTTGCTACAGTTGTACAGGGCATTGGTGAGGCCACACCTGGAGTATTGTGTACAGTTTTGGTCTCCTAACCTGAGGAAGGACATTCTTGCTATTGAGGGAGTGCAGCGAAGGTTCACCAGACTGATTCCCGGGATGGCGGGACTGACATATCAAGAAAGACTGGATCAACTGGGCTTGTATTCACTGGAGTTCAGAAGAATGAGAGGGGACCTCATAGAAACATATAAAATTCTGACGGGGTTAGACAGGTTAGATGCAGGAAGAATGTTCCCAATGTTGGGGAAGTCCAGAACCAGAGGTCACAGTCTAAGGATAAGGGGTAAGCCATTTAGGACCGAGATGCGGAGGAACTTCTTCACCCAGAGAGTAGTGAACCTGTGGAATTCTCTACCACAGAAAGTTGTTGAGGCCAATTCACTAAATATATTCAAAAAGGAGTTAGATGAGGTCCTTACTGCTAGGGGGATCAAGGGGTATGGCGAGAAAGCAGGAATGGGGTACTGAAGTTGAATGTTCAGCCATGAACTCATTGAATGGCGGTGCAGGCTAGAAGGGCCGAATGGCCTACTCCTGCACCTATTTTCTATGTTTCTATGTTTCTATGTTTCTATAACTAATAAACAAAAGTATTCTGAGAATGGTTTATTTAATGCACCCATAATGATTCTCCTAGATATTGCTCGCAATCAGTGTCCATCAAATTAATTTTTAAGTCCTGGAGACTACATGGCAATCCTGGAAGTTGGCGACTCTAGTTAAAACGACTGCAACACAGACTGCGGGCCCGAAATTGGTCAATGCATAAGGGCCACCCATTTCTTGGCGGTATGCTGGCGATGCGACATTTCAAACTGCCTGCACACTGCCGAGACTGAAGAGGACAAATTTGGTCAATTTTTTTTTTGTCGTTGTGTCGACACTATGCCAGCGGTCTGCAGCGGCCAGTATGTAACCTAGTAGTCGATCCAGATCGACTTTCTCCTCGATGGATAGTACGGCATTGAACTGCACATGTGGATTTTTTTTTCTGTTATTTTTTTACAGAAGCATTTTATCTGCTATTTCGGGGGTCAGGGGTCACCCGCGCATGTGTCGTGAGTTGAAGAGGAGGGAGAGAGAGAGAGAGGAGCAGCAAGCTAGTCGATGGGCAGTTACTTTAAAAACACATTTAATAGTTCTACAGTTTGAAGAATAGGAAGACATATTTTACAAAGCAAAAATCATAACAACAGAAATATGGAAACTGTTGTGTTCCTAACTGCACACAGGGAGGTTAAAGTAACAGTGACCTCAGTCTTTATTAAGACACTCCAGAGTGAGGAACAGGCCTTAGGGCTGGCTTATATAAAGTGCTCCCAAGGGATGCTGGGATTCCTTGGGACTTCAGGGGATGCATTCCCTGGTGTCGGAACATGGGAGTGCATGTTTTACAGATACACATCACTCCCCCCCAAAGTCAAAGTGAAAACTATTTACAAGGTGAGGCGGTCGGGAGCCTTTCCTTCCCTGGTGGACCGCCTCGGTACAAATGTCTGTTCTGGTGTGTTGGCTATGCCCTCGCTGGGCTGGCGTGTTGTTGGCCCCGCAGGGCTGTTGGGTGAGCCTGGCCTTGCTGAGCTGTTGGGCGTGATGGGTTCAATTTCTTGGTCCGGGGTGGTGTCGTTGATCCTTTGGATGTGTGTTGTGGGCTCGAAAAAGGTGGTGTCTGCTGTGGGTTGTTCAGGGCAGTCTGTGAACCGCAGCCTCGTTTGGTCCAGGTGTTTTCTGAAAATTTGTCCATTGTCTAGTTTGACTACAAACACCCTACTCCCTTCTTTAGCTATCACCTTGCCCACGATCCACTTGGGACCATGTCCCTAGTTTAGCACATACACAGGGCCATTCAAATCAATTTCCCGTGACACAGTGGGGCGACCATTGTTTACATTTTGTGGCTGCCACCTGCTCTCTACCTGATCATGCAGACTGCGGTGAACCAGCGAGAGTCTGGTTTTAAGTGTCCTTTTCATGAGTAGCTCAGCCGGAGGCACCCCTGTGAGCGAGTGGGGTCTCGTGCGGTAGCTGAGCAGTACTCGGGACAGGCGGATTTGGAGTGAGCCTTCTGTGACTCGTTTAAGGCTCTGTTTGATTGTTTGTACTGCCCACTCTGCCTGCCCATTGGAGGCTGATTTAAACAGGGCCGAGGTGACATGATTTATCATATTGCGGGTCATGAATTCTTTAAATTCGGTACTGGTGAAACATGGCCCGTTGTCACTGACCAGTATGTCAGGCAGGCCGTGGGTGGCCCTCAGGCTTTCAATGGTGGCGGTGGCGGTGCTTCCCGACATTATTTCACATTCAATCCATATTGAAAAAGCATCCACCACCACCAGGAACATTTTACTGAGAAACGGGCCCGCATAGTCGACATGGATCCTCGACCATGGTCTGGAGGGCCAGGACCACAGACTTAGCGGTGCCTCAACTGAGCACACACGCTGCATTGCCGTACACAGGACTCTAAGTCAGAGTTGATACCGGGCCACTACACGTGGGATCTGGCTATCGCTTTCATCATTACTATACCCGGGTGTGTGCTGTGAAGATCCGAGATGAACGTCTCCCTGCCCTTTTTGGGTAGCACTACGCGGTTACCGCACAACAGGCAGTCTGCCTGAATGGACAGCTCGTCCTTTCGCCGCTGGAACGGCGTGATTGGCTCTTGCATTTCAACGGGGATGCTGGCCCAGCTCCCATGCAGTACACAGTTTTTTACTAGGGACTGCAGAGGATCTTGGCTGTTCCAAGTCCTAATCTGGCGGGCCGTGACAGGTGATTTATCATTTTCAAATGCTTCCATGACCATCAACAAATCTGCGGGCTGCGCCACCATCAACAAGTTTGCAGGTTGCGCCATTTCCACCCCCATGGTGGGCAATGGTAGCCGACTGAGAGCATTCACACAGTTCTCGGTGCCTGGCCTGTGGCGGTTGGTATAGTTATACGCTGATAGCGCGAGCGCCCACCTTTGTATGCGGGCTGAGGCATTAGTATTTATCTCTTGTTTTCAGCGAACAGGGATATGAGGGGCTTGTGATCGGTTTCCAGCTCAAATTTGAGGCCATACAGGTACTGATGCAATTTCTTTACCCCGAACACACACACTAATGCCTCTTTCTCAATCATGCTGCCGGCCCTCTCAGCCTTAGACAAGCTCCTGGAAGCATAGGCGACAGGTTGCAACTTCCCCGCAATGTTAGCTTGTTGTAATACACACCCGACTCCGTACGACGACACGTCACATGCTAGCACAATTCTTTTACATGGGTTATACAATACAAGCAGCTTGTTAGAGCATAAAATGTTTCTGGCTTTCTCAAAAGCAATTACTTGGTTTTTTTCCCATACCCAGTTCTCACCTTTACGCAATAACACATGTAGGGGCTCTAAGAGGGTGCTTAACCCTGTTAGGAAGTTACCAAAATAGTTGAGGAATCCCAGGAACGACCGCAGCTCCGTGACGTTCTGTGGCCTGGGCGCGTTCCTGATAGCCTCTGTCTTGGCGTCTGTGGACCAAATGCCGTCCGCCGCAATCTTTCTCCCCAAAAACTCCACTTCTGTTGCCATGAAGATGCATTTCGACCTCTTCAGCCGCAGCCCTACGCAATCCAGTCGCTGGAGGACCTCCTCCAGGTTTTATAGGTACTCGAAAGTGTCCCGACCCGTGACCAATATGTCGTCCTGAAAAACCACCATGCGTGGTCCCGACTTGAGTAGGCTCTCCATGTTTCTCTGGAAGATCGCTGCAGCCGACCGAATTCCAAACGGGCATCTGTTCTAGATGAACAGTCCCTTGTGCGTGTTGATGCAGGTGAGGCCCTTCGAAGACTCCTCCAGCTCCTGCGTCATGTAGGCCGAAGTCAGGTCGAGCTTGGTGGATGTCTTGCCTCCTGCCAGCATCGCAAATAGGTCGTCTGCCTTAGGTAGCAGGTATTGGTCCTGTAATGAGAAACGATTAATAGTTACTTTATAATCACCACAAATCCTGACCATGCCATCACTTTTGAATACTGGAACAATCGGGCTGGCCCACTCACTGAATTCCACTGGGGAGCTGATGCCCTCGCGTTGCAGCCTGTCCAGCTCAATTTCCACTCTCTCCCTCATCATGTGAGGTACCGCTCATGCCTTGTGGTGAATGGGTCGTGCCTCTGGGACCAAGTGGATCCGCACCTTCACCCCGGAAAAGTTTCCAATGCCTGGCTCAAAAAGGGAAGGAAATTTGTTAAGAACCTGGGTACATGAGGCCTAATCGACATGTGATAGCGCTCGGATGTCATCCCAGTTCCAGTGGATTTTGCCCAGCCAGCTCCTTCCAAGAATTGTGGGGCCATCGCCCGGGACAATCCAGAGTGGCAGTTCGTGCACCGTGCCCTCGTAGGTGTCTTTGACCATGGCGCTGCCAAGGACAGTGATGAGCTCTTTGGTGTATGTTCTCAGTTTCATGTGGATGGGGCTCAGGGCTTGGTCTGAGTGTCTTTCTGCACCACAGTCTCTCAAACATCTTTTTACTCATGATGGATTGGCTAGCGCCAGTGTCCAGTTCCATGGTTATGGGTAAGATATTCAATTTTACGCTTAACATTATAGGTGGACATTTCGTCGAAAATGTGTGCACCCTGTGTACTTCAGCATCTGCCTCCTCTCTCTGAGGCTTGAAATTGCTTTGATCCACCATGGACCGATGCTCCTCTACCACATGGTGGTTAGCAGGTTTTGCAGAGCTTGCAGCTCATCTGCAAGCTCATTGGAGGTGCCCCATTGTTCCACAGCTCTTGCAAACATACCCTTTGAAGCGGCATGAGTAGGCTGAATGGAAGCCTCCATAACGCCAGCAAGGTGTGAATTGCCTTGCATTCATCCTTTGTTGCAGACTTTGAGTCATCTGGGTCACCGGAGGCCTGCTGGCAGTTGCAGACTCGTGGTTTCTGCCCTGTACATTTCTGCTCGCAAACACAGTTCCAGTTAATTTATGAACATTGCTAGCACTTGTGTGCTGAGAGATTTGTTTGGTGTTATCACTAGTGGACATAAACGCCTGTGCTATCGCAATGGCCTTACTGAGGGTCGGTGTCTCTACAGTCAAAGATTTTCGTAGGATGGTCTCGTGGCCAATGCCCAGTGCAAAAAAGTCTCTGAGCATTCGCTCCAGGTAACCTTCAAACTCACATTGTCCTGCAAGTCGCCTTAGCTCAGCAACGTAGCTCGGCACTTCCTGATCTTCAGATCGCTGGTACGTATAAAATCGATACCTCGCCATCAGCACGCTCTCCCTCGGGTTAAGATGCTCGTGAACCAGTATACACAGCTCCTCATATAACTTATCTATGGGTTTCACCGGAGCCAGAAGATTCTTCATGAGGCTGTAGGTCGGTGCCCCGCAGACCGTGAGGAGGACCACTCTCCTTTTTGCAACGCTTCCTTCTCCGTCCAGCTCGTTGGCTACAAAGTACTGGTCTAGCCATTCGACATAGACTTCCCAGTCCTCACCCGCCGAGAACTTCTCCAGGATGTCAACAGTTTGCTGCATCTTTGCGTTAGCTTCATGTACTCATCGCCAGTTGTTGTGTTCCTAACACAGATGAGACTGCACACAGGGAGGTTAAAGTAACAATGGCCTCAGTCTTTATTAAGACACTCCAGAGTAACAGGCCTTAGAGGCCGGCTTATATGCAGTGCTCCCAAAGGATGCTGGGATCCCTTGGGACTTCAGGGGATGCGCTCCCTGGTGGCAGAACATGGGAGTGCATGCTTTACAGATACACAACAGAAACGTTAAAAAAAAAATCTAAGCGTAGGAACATCGAGAAGGACGTGAGGTTGAGTGCACCCGCCTTGGACGAGATGAAGTTAACTGCCCTTCTCGAGAATATCACGGAGAAGTTCTCTGAGCTTACGAAGGGTGGTCGTGGAAAGCCCCCCCCAAAGTAGTACAACAGGATATGGGACGAGATCGGGGAGGCTATGTCCTCCACAAGTACCATGGTACGCATCGGGGAAAGGTGCCGTAAGAGGTGGAACAACCTGGTGAGTGTTGTAAGAGTAAGTCATGATTTTATTTATGCAGTCCCCATCTGTCATGTACCATGTAAATGTAGGTTCAGTGTCACACGGATTCTTTTATTTATCTTAAGGTTATGGCAATGTATTCGTGCTTTCAGGCAATGACAAGAGGATCAACGCAGTGTTTTAATGTGTGTGTGTGTGACCCTGTGTGATGTTAAATGGATTGAAGATTTTTACTTTCATTTATGTTACTTTCTGCAGAAGACATGTGCAATAGCAGCCGATCAGCGGCAAGCGGGGGGAGGACCCACAACCCAAGAGCTTCTGACTGAAATCGAGATGCGTGCCCTGTCCCTAGTTAGGGATAGCAACCGTGCCACCACCGGCATTGGAGCTGACCCACTCACACAGGATGGTAAGTTAAATACAATCCCCGGTCTGTGTTGCGGTCCTGTCATGTCATGTAATGTAACTGTAACTAAACTGTTGGCCTGATATTAGTAATGTAAGTTTATTGCACTGTAATGTTAGCCCCATGTGATGTCCTGCAATGTTGGAGGCATGTAAAGTAATGCATATATGTATTGTTTGTCTGTGATATGTAATGTAGTTCTGCAGCAGTGGTGGACATTTAAGTAAGACTGCGATAAGTCACTGTACTATGTACTTATGTAACCCTGACTCCTCTCCTGGTGTCAAGCATTTTTAAATGTTGTTTTGTATTTCCAGCCTGGGACGATTCAGACCATACCGACACAGAGAGACCAGATGATAGAACCACTGCCTCCACCTCTGGCGTCACCCAGCCTTCTCCCGACTTCACCACTGGCAGAGATGAGGAAAGCGAAGAGGAAGAGGAAGAGGAAGAGCCGCTGCTCCTGGAGCCAGTGGATTAGTCAGGTCGACAGCACCTGAGGGTGGGGAGCTGATATCATCTTCCAGCCCTGATGCCTTCCACATCACAAGCTTCTCCTGAGGCCCCATTTATTGCGTCTGCAACGTCTGACCCCCCCAACGACAGCAACAGCACTCGGGGTGCGGTGCTACACGGGGAGGTCCAGGCTCAGGGGCAGTGGGAAAGGGAAGGGCGGGATTAAGAAAGGGGGGAATAGTCCCAAGGGTGGTGTAATACGCGGTCGAGGATGGGGTCGAGGTCGTGGTCGAGGACAGTAAAGAGTCTTTTGTTGTACTTGTTCCTTGAATAATTGAAGTTTGATTTGTAAAAGTTTATTAAAGTTGTAAAAGTTTTGTTAAAGTTGTTATTAAAGTTGTAAAGGTTTTGCTCAAGTTGTTTTAAAGTTGTTACAGTTGTTTTATAGTTATAAATTTTACAAAGTTTTTAAATTGTTGTATATTTTTGACATTTTTACATAAACGTTTGAATTGAATTTAAGCACTCTTGTACAGTGTCAAACTTTTGAGGTAACAGTCATCAGGGTCCCAAAACACAGCTCTCCACATTCAAGCAAAGTGTTCATTTATAAACCTTCTCACATCTGGTTCCTCCATTGGACAGGTGGTCAGCAATACAGGCTGAGATAGTACAGGCCCCATTCTTTTTAAATCTCCACAATATTTTTCAAAGAAAAAATATAACTAAAATGCTTTCTATCTTAATAAGTTACTCAGTACCAATAAAAATACCTTTTCCACTGTAAATCGCACTGTGAAGTCACTGTTCACCTCTGAAATACAGAGCTGCTGCTTTCGCTGACAGTTCCCGATTTCCAAAATGGCGGCTCCATGCACTCCGCCCATTCCCGCCCACTTAGCATTACGTAAAACCACCTTTTCCAGGATGGTATGCAACTCCGGTGGTATGTTGGCGGAATGCGATGGAAATCAGACTTTTTGGGCAGTATGTGGACGGTCCTGAATGGTGCACGGTGTGCATACTGCTCGGCGGTATGTCAATGATGAATATTCTGCCGAGTGGTATGTCGGCGGTATGTAGGTGTTTTTTGACCAAAATCGCATTTTTGGGAGGTACGCAGTATGTCGACCAATTTCGGGTCCTTTGTACTCAGCTTTTGGTGTTATCAGCAACGTTACTCCTAAAGTGTGCAGGTGCACGGACACACATCGATCGGCAAGTCCCATGAAGGCTCCTCACCAGCAGTTGCCGCTGGAAAAGATACCATGCATGCATGGCCGCTGCAGCAAATTTAAAGGGACCGCGCACGGAAAAATAAATTAGAGGCAACGTTAGTTCTAAGTACGTTATTTTCAGTGCATTTTTGCCTGTGTTAGTTTCCACCACCACAGCAGTGGCGTGTGTGAGGCAGGGGGAGAAGTGAGCATGAGGCATGGGAGAGCAGCACACAAGGTGTTGAAGGTGTGAGAGAGCAGTAACAGCAGCAACTTCCATTAACAAAGTGCCTTTAATGTAGAACTGTCCCAATGCTTTGCATAGAGGTGAAAGTGAAGCATTGTGTCAAGGAAAGAGATATTGAGAAAGGTAACCAGCAGCTTGGTGGAAGAGATGGGTTTTGAGGAGGATCCAGTGTGTGAGGTACAGCCAGCAATGGTGGGGCGAAAGAATGGGAGCATGCGCATGAGGCAATTAAGGGAGATATAGGGATATGGGAACAGAACAGGCATATATGATATGTGGAAAATAAACACCAACACAAATGGCCTGTTTCTCCGCTGTAAGTTCTATGGAATAGTTCCACAGGCAGCTCTCAAATGTCTTGCTCAAATGGCCATTTTTTTATGTGTGAGCCTAGACATAGAAACATAGAAACATAGAAAATAGGTGCAGGAGTAGGCCATTCGGCCCTTCGAGCCTGCACCGCCATTCAATAAGATCATGGCTGATCATTCCCTCAGTACACCTTTCCTGTTTTCTCTCCATACCCCTTGATCCCCTTAGCCATAAGGGCCATATCTAACTCTCTCTTGAATATATCCAATGAACTGGTATCAACAACTCTCTGCGGCAGGGAATTCCACAGGTTAACAACTCTCTGAGTGAAGAAGTTTCTCCTCATCTCAATCCTAAATGGCCTACCCCTTATCCTAAGATGATGTCCCCTGGTTCTGGAGTTCCCCAAAATCGGGAACATTCTTCCAACATCTAATCTGTCCAGTCCCGTCAGAATTTTATACGTTTCTATGAGATCCCCTCTCATCCTTCTAAACTCCAGTGAATAAAGGTCTAGTTGATCCAATCTCTCCTCATATGACAGTCCAGCCATCCCTGGAATCAGTCTGGTGAACCTTCGCTGCACTCCCTCAATAGCAAGAACATCCTTCCTCAGATTAGAGACCAAAACTGTACACAATATTCCAGGTGAGGCCTCACCAAGGCCCTGTACAACTGCAGTAAGACCTCCCTGCTCCTATACTCAAATCCCCTAGCTATGAAGGCCAACATACCATTTACCTTCTTCACTGCCTGCTGTACCTGCATGCCCACTTTCAGTGACTGATGAGCCATGACACTCAGGTCTCGTTGCATCTCCCCTTTTCCTAATCTGCCGCCATCCAGATAATATTCTGCCTTCGTGTTTTTGCCCCCAAAATGGATAACCTCACATTTATCCACATTATACTGTATCTGCCATGCATTTGCCCACTCACCTAACCTGTCCAAGTCACCCTGCAGCCTCTTAGCGTCCTCCTTACAGATCACACCACCACCCAGTTTAGTGTCATCCGCAAACTTGGAGATATTACACTCAATTCCTTCAACTAAATCATTAATATATATTGTAAAGAGCTGGGGTCCCAGCACTGAGCCCTGCGGCACTCCACTAGTCACTGCCTGCCATTCTGAAAAGGACCCGTTTATCCCGACTCTCTGCTTCCTGTCTGCCAACCAGTTCTCTATCCACATCAGTACATTACCCCCAATACCATGCGCTTTGATTTAGCACACCAATCTCTTGTGCGGGACCTTGTCAAAAGCCTTTTGAAAGTCCAAATACACCACATCCACTGGTTCTCCCTTGTCCACTCTACCAGTTACATCCTCAAAAAATTCCAGAAGATTTGTCAAGCATGATTTCCCTTTCATAAATCCATGCTGACTTGGACCAATCCTATCACTGCTTTCCAAATGCGCTGCTATTTCATCCTTAATGATTGATTCCAACATTTTCCCCACTACTGATGTCAGGCTAACTGGTCTATAATTACCCATTTTCTCTCTCCCTCCTTTTTTAAAAAGTGGTGTTACATTAGCTACCCTCCAGTCCATAAGAACTGATCCAGAGTCGATAGATGTTGGAAAATGATCACCAATGCATCCTCTGTTTCTAGGGCCACTTCCTTAAGTACTCTGGGATGCAGAGGATTTATCGGCCTTCAATCCCATCAATTTCCCTAACACAATTTCCCGCTTAATAAGGATATCCTTCAGTTCCTCCTTCTCACTAGACCTAGACAGTGAGTGTTGGCAGTTTATTTAGTTGGGGAGGGCAGGAAGAGTGAAGGGGAGAGGGAAAGGGAGAGGCCATCTCCCTTATCCAATATCCACATGGCAGGTACTTTCTGGCTGAGGTCACTGGATAACTGATTCCTCCCTCCCCTCCTTCTCAACCAAGGATCTTGAAGCCTGTCATAGTCCCTCCAACTCTCTCCCTCCCCTGGCTGTCGTCAGCTAATTCAGCAATGACTAGTGATCAAATTTGAAGCTTTTCCCATCTGAGTGGCTCAGGACTCCACTGGGAACTACAGTGGGAAATGATTAATTAACCAATGATAGGGACTTGCCTAATCAAGCTCAAGATAGGCTTAATTGGGTCCAATAATGAATATCCATTGACATAGTGCATAGTCTGCTTCTGTGTCTGCATGAACCATTAGCTTGAGCACATGATACCGCTTTCAAACTCTCTATATTACTGAGGGCCGATAGCCACGTAAAAAGCCTTTGTTAGAGATATAAAATACCAGCTTATTCACAAGTTACCCAACTCAAGAAGAAAATGAAAGCTCAAACCTGTTTTATTATTGCAGAAATGTGGGGAGAAAGAGATGTCATCCAGTGCGGCATAACCTCCTTTTGTGCTGCTGAATGCGACTTCAAACACAATCTGAAAAATCAATAGTCACTCACACAACCTGGAACAATGTGTCAAGGAAACTCGAGAACATTTGAGACTTGCTGTTTTGGGATGTCACACATACAGTGAAACCTGTAAATTAGGGACACCTGAGGGACTTGCACCTCTGTTCTTTATTTGCAGGTGTCCTTATTTTCAAAATGGTCCTTGTATGTACAGTAAACCGGATGAGCTAAATATTCCCAGGATTGGCTGCATCTCCTTCAGCGTTCCTTCTTTTTTCCTCTCTCACCTGGGAATTGTGCCTGATTGTGGAGGCCTGCCAGCGGGATGTGATTTCAGTTCATTTTATGTTCATTGGGTTTCACAGTTTATTGCCATCCCGGGGTCCTTTTCCATCAAGAAGAGGGATGTGCTGAACCTAGGATCTGTTACGTTGGGGCCTACACAGGGCAAGATGGCTGCTGTAGGGCCAGAATGCCTGGCAGATGCCAGCCAAATTGGGGTGGGATTAATGTCCTGCTGACCCCTGTCTGGGACCTGCTCCTTCCGGGTGCTGCAGCTGCTAATGTTTGAAGTGCTGGGGTGGCAGCGGGTGGGTAGGGGCTGCCAGCAGCTCATCAGTACCTGATGTGCTGGTGGAATGAGACGTGGTGTTGCCCGGTGCAGTTACGCCTTTTGTCCAATGGGGAGTTCTTTACCTAGCATCCATAGCGGCAGAGAAACCGCTCTATCCCCGGTACAGAACCGCGCAGGCGTTCAATCTCAGAGAGAGAGCGCTTTCTCTGCCACTATGAATGCTGGGTAAAGAGCTCCCCATTCCACAAAAAACATTTCTTTCACAAACCTGTATCTCTCATGTTTTAACTTGTAAACAGGCTTGGTACATTGAAGGCTGTCTGTAATTTGTAATTTGCAAGTGTCCAAGTTGTAAAGGGGCCACTTGTATCTATTATAATGTAAGTTATTTGGGATAGTGAGTAAGTGTCCATTTTCTGCAGGTGTCTGTCTTATGGGAGTATCCGTTGTACAGGTTTCACTGTACTTTTAGCCTTAAGGGCCTGAAACTATTTCTCCTGGACTTTTATCCTGTACATTTTCTCACGTGAAAGGGAGAGGGAAAATTGCAGGCAAGTCAACACTGGACTCCTTATCACCTCATCCCTTAATGATCTGCTGTAGATAGGGTTGTCAAACCCTCTAGGATTGAGCTGGAGTCTCCAGGAATTAAAGATTAATCTCCAGGACACTACTGCGAGCAACACCCGGGAGCTGGAGGAGAAATAAGGCTGTTTGACTGACAGCCAAGAATCAGCCAATCAGGTAACGAATAGTCTGTTCGCTTTCCAATTGGTCGCAGGAAGGCGGGGCGCTGCAAGGATGGACATGCTGGGCGACCAATGGTGGGAGCGCATGGGCGGGCCGGTTGGACGCAGGAGGTCATGTGATGAAACCTCCAGGAATACACCCAAGCAGAGTTGCAGACTGGTATTGGGAAGACCAGAAAAAAGGCAGCTGTCCCAAATGCTCTCTAAGGATTGGGGAATAGCAGGAGGTGATAACTAAAGTGAAGGGGAAGGTAACTGTTCTACAACGTCAGGAAACCAATGTCCGGAATACATTATAACAGTGACAACGCTTCAAGAGTACTTCATTGGCTATAAAGCGCTTTAAGACAATCTGAGGTTGGGAAAGACGCTGAATAAATGTCAATCTTTTTTTCTTAGTACCACAGGCCCAATGTAAACACGGAGGTATGTAAAAATGAAAACACAGCTTAGAAGGAGGAGGGATTAAAACTGGTACAATTGCCAGACAGAGAGAGATTTGAATTGTATATACACAAATGTACAAATTATTGTTAATACAATTGCTATGCAGGAGGCATAAATTGCTAGGGGCATTATTACATAGAATTACATAGAATCTACAGCACAGAAACAGGCCATTCAGCCCAACTGGTCTATGCCGGTGTTTATGCTCCACACCAGCCACCTCCCACCCCCTTTCTTCTCACCCTATCAGCATATCCTTCTATTCCTTTCTCTCTCTTGTGTTTATCTAGCTTCCTCTTGAATGCATCTATGCTATTCGTCTCAACTACTCCATCTGATAGCGAGTTCCACATTTCCACTACTGTCTGGGCAAAGAAGCTTCTCCTGAATTCCCGAATGCATTTTTAGTTACTATTTTATATTTATGGCCCCTAGTTTTAGACTCCCCCACAAGTGGAAACATTTTCTCTATGTCTGCCTTAATAAAATCCCTTCATAATTGTAAAGACCCCTGTTGGCCATTCCTCAGCCTTTTCTTTTCTATAGAAATATGATGCAATAACATTAACAGAAACATGGTTTTAGATAGATCTAAACTAGGAGCTAAACATTCCCAATTAAAATGTCACGTGAGATAAAAGAGAGTAAAAAAGGGAGAAGGGATGGTAATGTTAATCAAAGATTCTATCATAACACTAGACTGTAGGGATAGCTCAAAAACTGAATCCGTTTCACTAGAACTAAGGAATAAAAGGAGAACTGTTATTCCTATGGGAATATAGTGTAGATTGGCAAACAGTGGAAACTAGATAGAGGAAGGAAAGAAATAAGTTTTATATCATGCCTTTCACATCCTCAGGATATTCCAAAGCACTTCACAGCCAATAAATTACTTTGAAATGAACAGGCAGACTTTGAACAAGGGATTTAAGTCTCATCCAAAAGTTGGTAAACTCCAACAGTGGAATATTGCACTGGAGTGTCAGTCTTGATTACATGCTTAGGCCCTGCAGTGGGATTTGAACCTATAACCTTCTAACCCATCTTTCTTTCAGCCTGTAGGAGATATATATGAAAGTGACAAAGAAAGGAAAGGTCTCTAGAATGCACCCAGGACTGCTTTCAAGATCAGTAGGTTTTTATTCCAACAAGGTAAAAGGTAGTTTTCAAATCCCTTAATGGCCTCACTTGTGCCTATCACTGTAACCTCCTCCAGTCCTACAACCCTCTGAGATCTCTGCACTCCGACAATTCTGATCTCTTACGCATTCCCAATTTCTATTGCTCCACCATTGGTGGCTGTGCCTTCAGCTGCCTGGGCCTTAAGCTCTGGTATTTGGTCCCTAAACCTCTCTGCCTCTCTCTCCTCCTTGAAGACACTCGTTAAAACCTACTTCTTTGACTAAGTTTTTGGTCACGTGACCTAGTATCTCCTTATGTGGCTCAGTGTCAAATTTTGTTTGATTATTGCTCCTGTGAAGCGCCTTGGGATGTTTCACTACATTAAAGGTGTTATATAAATGCTAGTTGTTATAGCGCTGGATCTATTTCTACGAAATAAAGTGGGGCAAGTGGATTAATGTATGAGTAAATTGACATCTAGGAAACAGTGACCAAAGCATAAATAGGCTCAATTGGAACTAGCCCAGATAAACTGAAAATAAAAGCTGGCAAATAATGGGAAACATTTTTCCCACCAAATCACTCACTGTCAACCACTCTTGTTATTCTCTCAGGTACAGTTACCATTTTCTCCCCCTTAAGTCTTTGCTACCAGGGATAAGGGACTTCAGTTATGTTGAATGACTACAGAAGCTGGGGTTGATCTCTTGGAGCAGAGACGGTTAAGGGGAGACTTAAAAGAGGTGTTCAAAACCATGAAGGGTTTTAATAGAGTAAATAAGGCAAAACTGTTTCCAGTGGCAGTAGGCTCAGTAATCAGAGGACACAAATTTAAGGTTATTTGCAAAAGAACCAGAGGGGAGATGAGGAAACTTTTTTTTTTACTCAGCAAGCTCTTAAGATCTGGAATGCATGGCCTGAAAGGGTGGTGAAAGCAGATTCAATAATAACATTCAAAAGCAAATTGGATAAATACTTGAAGGGAATACATTTACAGGGCTATGGGGAAAGAGCAGGGGAGTGACACTAATGGAGAGCTTTTTCAAAGAGTCGGCACAGGTACAATGGGCCGAATGGCTTCCTTCTGTGCTATATAATTCTATGCTCTCAGCGAGAAATTGGAGAGGGCACTTCAAATTAGCTGGTGATGTAGCACTGGGCGAAGCTGGCGGCTACATCGTCGGCAATTAGGCTCTTAGTTTAAAAAAAAATTGGGGGCAGTAACAGGGCCTTGTTGGGGCGCTGAACGTGTCGCTGCCTGGCGCGACCGTCAGCGCCACGCTCCCGGCATCAGCACCGCGTTTTTGACGTTAGTGTAGTGCTGACGTGGTGCGTCACGCCGCCGAGTCACAACATCCCTCCCTTTCCCTTAAAGGGGAGGGATGCTGCGATGTCGGCAGCGACTTTGGGAGTGCCCACTGGGCCACCAGGGAGAATGGCAGCCCAGCTGGATCAGCAGCCGCCATTGTCGGGCCCACTGAAAAGTCGGCCGATATAAAAAAAATGGTGGCCGCAGTGTGCACCACCCTCCCCTTTAAGGGCGGCCAGGGTGTCCCAGCCACTGACAGCTTCTTGCTCCGAGGGGTCGGCGCAGGGCGATAGGGGGTTGCTGCGCACGGTGCGCTCCACCGGGGCGAAATTCGGCGGGCAATTCTGGGGGGCGGGGGGGGGGCACTCCATCCTGCTCCTGGCACAAACCATTCAGCGTCCGTTTGCGTCTTCCGAAGGGCTTTTTTCTGAAGGGCAATTTCTATGATTCTAAGTCAAGAGGGCTGCAACCTTGTACGTATGAACTTGCCGCACAACTGGTCTAGTCATCCGCTGCCAGATTCTGCTCGACCACATCAAGTATTACTGCACCTCACACTCCTCAGCTAAATCCTCTAAATACTCCTGAGATAGTGGAAGCACAGGACAACCCAACTGTGGCTCAGTGGGTAGCACTCTCGTCTCTAGTCAGAGGATTCAGGATTCAAGTCCCACTCCACAGATTTGAACACCAAAATCTAGACTAACACTATAGTGCAGTGCTGAGGGAACACTGCAGCGCAGATGGAGTACTGCACTGTTGGAGTTGCCGTCTTCTGGATGAGACGTTAAACCAAGGCCCTGTCTGCTCTCTCAGGTGGCTGTAGAAGATCCCATTGCACTATTTTGAAGAAAAGCTGGGGAGTTCTCCCTAGTGTCCTGGTCAATATTTAGCCCTCAATCAATGTAACAAAAACAGATTTTCTGGTCAATATCACGTTACTGTTTGTGGGAGCTTGCTGTGCACAATTGGCTGCTGTGTTACATAAAAACATAAGAAATAGGAGCGGGAGTAGGCCATACGGCCCCTCGAGCCTGCTCCGCCATTTAATAAGATCATGGCTGATCTGATTAAATTGCCTACATTACAACAGTGACTACACTCCAAAAGTACTTAATTGGCTGTGAAGTGATTTGGAACGTCCTGAGGACATGAAAGGCGTGATATAAATGCAAGTCATTCTTTTGTTTTCAAGTATCATCATCATAGGCAGTCCCTCGAATCGAGGATGACTTGCTTCCACACCAAAAAAGGATTAGTTCACAGGTGTTCCAACGAAGGACCGAAGATTCCAGGTCCCGCACTACATCCTGAAGGGTGGAAGATGCCTGTACGTTGATTTTTTTAACGTGTGGTGGCCGTTGCACACCAGCCACCACACGGGCTTGACAGAGCTAGGTCTTGGCCCAGTGGCAAGAATTACCCAAGATGACCGGAGACGTTCTCTGCTGCACGAACCTAGTGCGCACACATATTGCAGTGTGGGCTGGCCCATGCTGCTCCTGGGCCCCTGGCCCCGAACTCACGCCTCTCCTGGGACCCGATCACAACCCTCTACAGTCTCTCACCGCTCCTTCGCTCCGACCTCGCCGCTCCTGCTGTACCTGCCCACACTCCAATCATCGGCCTAGACCTTGATGACGTCACTCTTCGCTGCCGTCGCAGCTCGTGCTGCTCCCTGGAGTAGTGTATGCCTCCACGCTGCTCCCAGGCCGCGGCTCTCCGCTCCTTTTATGGTCCCGACCTGCCGCTGGTGTTCTCATGCAGGTCGGGGCCTCTGCTTTCAAGTAACGGCCTCCTCAAACCCCTTTTCTTGGATGCTTCATTCTCATCTCCACTAGAATCTGAAGAACTGATGAATTTGTTCATCTGGAAGATTCAGCCCATCTGTTCAGCTGCCTCTCCTTCCTCTCTCCTTATACTCTGAGCCTCTCCCTAAACCTCCCACTCACTTTAGCTCCAATCTCTCCCTTCTACCCAGTGCTCTCTCCAACCTCACCTCTTACAAGAAGACCACTTCAAATTTCTTTCATCCCTTACGTTAGTCAACATTATTAATGGGTGCTTTTGCTCTGGCACACCATTCCTGCACACTTTCAAAAGGACAGATATGACCCCCACTTCTCATCTTATCTGTCCTTTCTAACTACAATCTCAAACATCTCTTTCCTTTCAAGTCCTCAAGCATGTCATCACCACCCAGCTCTGTGTCCACCTTTTCCAAAACTGTTATGGGAGCTATTTTGTCCACTTTAGAGTGCTTTACATTAGGAAGGATGTCAAGGCATATGGAGAGGGTGTAGAAGAGATTCACAAAGATGATACCAAGGAAGAGAGGCTTTAGTTATGAGGGGAGACCAAAGAAACTGGGGCTTTTAAAAAATTCGACCAGAGAAGTTTAAGGGAGATCATAAGGTAAATCAGGAAAAGTTTCTTCTGGCAGAGGATTGTTAGGATATGGGATGTTCAATAGAAACAGTGCCATAATAGCTTTTCAAAAGAGATGAGGATAAATATTTGCAAAAATAAATATTTAAAAGTGTATGGGGAAAGCATAAGGGAATAGAATTAAGTGGGTAACTCTTTCAGAGAACTGGGAGAGGGACGAATGGAGTCTTTCTGTGCTGTAACATGTCATGAAAGTAGCCTCCATAAGCTCAGATCGTTGCACGATAATAAATTAATATAGTATCTAGCACCAGTTATGAAAATGAAGGATAATACAGTGTGTGAAAGCTCATTTAGACAGTCAAAATTGATAGATTCCAACAAGCAGAGCTTCCAACATTTTTGTATAAGCAAGTGATCCCAAATTAAATCAAAATAGAAGACTCTTGCTTCCCCTCCTTCCCCCATATACACAAACAGCCAGTTCCAACAGCCCTTACAATCACTTGAATGGAAAAACCTTTAGAAATAACCATAATTTCTGGAAAGAACTCCCTTCTGGATTGTTCCATTTTAGTCATCCCAAGCAGCCCACCCAAAACATACCCGTCGTTGTGGAAACTCTGAGTTCATGATCTAATAATCTCCCTCGGTGTTTTATTTTATTTTGTTGAAAAACTTGACAAGTGAATATATATTACTGCCCCAGTAACTGTCTGAGACACCAGATGGGTTCTCTCATGCACCAACCCTGCAGAGTTCCCAGCACATTCCAGAGAGAGAGTGAAAAAATCTCACATTTTGCCAGCGAAGCATTTCTAACTCTGTCCAAAGACAGACAACGTAGGAGCTTATAATACATTTTAGATGTTAAAAACATGGTTGAAAAGTAAACACACTTAAAAAAAAATCAACAATACTATAAATTTGAAATAAAATGCTAAAATAACACAGCAGGTCAATTAGCATTTGGATGAGAATGATAGATGAATATTCAGGATGGCTCTTCTTCAAAATAGTGCTGTGGGATCTTTTATGTCCACTTGAGAGAGCAGATGGATTAACATCTCATCCAAAAGACAGCAACTCCGACAGTGCAGGGCTAGCCTAGGCATTTTGTGTTCAAGTGGAGTGGGACTTGAACCCACAACCTTCTGATTCAGAGGCAAGAGTGCTAGCCACTGAGCCACGGCTGACACTAGGACAGCTTAGAATTAGGGGCATCAATCTAAGATCATCACTAATAAATCCAATAGGGAATTCAGGAGAAACTTATTTTCCCAAAGAATGGTGAGCATGTGAAGCTCGCTACCACAGGGGATAGTTGAGGCGAATGGCATTGATGCATTTAAGGGGAAGCTAGATAAACACATGAGGGAGAAAGGAATAGAAGGATATGTTGAAAGGGTGAGATGAAGTAGGGTGGGAGGCGGCTTGTGTGGAATATAGTTGTGACGAATGACCTATTTCTGTGCTGTAAATTATTTTTCTTTTTCTTTCAGATAGTCACCAAGGCAAGGATTTTACTTATCTGGGCATGTCCAGGGCTGGTGATATCAGTGGTGGGTCGCAGCCCAGCTGCTAGCTCCATCCCACTGCCTAAAATGAATTTACGTTGATAGGGCTTGTGAAGCCTGCCCTGTGCCTTTCACAGCTCAATTAGAGGAAGCAGGTCTGGTGATGCCATAACTGGTATTGATGTCGTCACTGGTATTGACCACCTTAGTTTTGTAATTTATGCTGTCAGTGTTCTACAGCATTGAGGTGCTGCAAACACTGCCAATGACTGCACAGAAGTGCACAGCTGCACCCAGGCTCTCTCATGACTCCTTCTATATGCTTATGGAGGGAATCACAGCACACAGGAAAGCCCTCTTCCCTTCCAATGGATAGAAGTCACATACCCAGCATACCAAAAGAGCCTGGTTGCACATTGCACAGGAGGACCCAAACAGGGATGTTGTCAGGAGGACCAGGCTGCAGTGGCACAAACATTTCAATTATCTCAATAGATCACGAAACGTTACTGCAAAGCCACACTCAACCTCATCCTGCTGTGCCTCTCATCACAGCCCCATCACTCTGCCTTCCCTGCCTTCTCCTGCACATCCTTTCTCACACCAACTTACCTTGCACCTCCACCTAACCCTCTTTAATTACATTATCACATCCCGATCTCACTAGCCACCCCTCACACTCACCCTCATCCTAGTGCAATTATACCAACTAACAACAGCAAGGGTAGGCACTTGGGTGTTTTATTGAATATTTATGTAAAGTTTCTATTGATGTGCTGTCAAACATTGAAATCTTTATTTTCAACACTTTCTGGCCTTGGACAGATTTGTGTGCACCTTTGGAAGTGGCTTTGTGGGTTGCAGTGAATGGGGAGACATAATGGTATTCCCTGCAATGGTGATGAGTATGAAAGGAATGGCTTGGTCATTGTAGGGATGCTTTATGGTGTTGTTGTTGGGTGGTGCCAACCTGGTGCATCATGTGGCAGCCAGGGTGTACAGCGTAAAGTTGTAATGTGGCCGCTCCTTGAAACATACCTCTTTGACCAAGCTTTTGGTCACCTATCCTAAAATCTCCTTATGTGGCTCAGTGTCAAATTTTGTTTGATAATCGCTGCTGTGAAGCATCTTGGAATGTTTTATTATGTGAACTGTGCTATATAATGCAAGTTGTTGTTATACAAAATAAATATTTACCTGAAATGGGTGTGATGCTTTAACATTCACCTTTACCAAACTCCAATTGTGTGTAGATTGAGTCGCTCTCCACACTTCCTCATAATGCCCGATTCTATCCTTGGTATAGGCCACAAATAAATTGGAATGCTTCTGTTCGAGTTGGTAAAAGAAGGACAGACATCCAGACAGGACGGACGTTGTCACTGGTGACATTAACTGAGCTACTTCGTGTAAACTTGTGGTGTAAATAGAGTCAACATACATATAGTGACCTGCAAGAACAATGTCAATTGCAAAGTGGATCATTAAATAGTCTTGACAATCTGATATTAGCAAATTTTTGTCTGCACTGCAAAATTGTATAGATATGCTACACAGCAGTTTAACATATAATATATACTTTACATAGGTTTCAGATTAAATGTAAAAGACTTGGGGGCCAAAATTGGTGAAGGCCAAGGCCCAAAGGACCGCCGATGGCTGCCGAGAGACTGGGCAGTACTTTGCCAGGAAGATTCCGCAAAAAAAGAGGTGGCAGTACTGCCCGGCGGCCAAACAACGGCTTACGCTGTCAATCTGGGTGGCAGCAGGCGGGAGCTCTCAATCTCAGCGGCAAAGGCTCTTGCCGCCCAAGTGCCGCCGAGGATAGAATCGGGCCCAGGGAGGGTGGAAGACCTTCAAATAAAAATCATGGCAAACAAAAAAAATACCAGAACGCCTTCAGGAGACCCCTTTCAGGTAAGTCGCTGTAAGAAATTTTTAAAAATATGGTCACTAACCTTTTTTTTCCGTTCTTCATACCTACTGTCTGGGTTAGAACAGTCTCCACACAGCGGTCCTTCCCCCTGCTGGCATCGACTCCCGCCCGCAGCTCGGCAGGCAGGAGGCCACTTACACTACTCGGCTGCCAGAGGATGTCAGCGGGGGGTCTCCAGCGGTACTCCCCTCCCGCCCGCTTCAGCCCAAGTGGAAATAGGCAAAGAGGGGAGACCGACAGCAAAACTCGACGGCAATCAGTGGCAGCAGGCGGCAGTGGGCGGTAAGGCCACCAATATCGGGGTCTTAGGTCATAGATTTAGGACATTTTCACTTCTATTGATTTAATTCGGCCCATCATGCCTGTGCCAGCGCTTTGAAAGAGCTATCCAATTAATCCTACTCCCCTGCTCTTTCCATATAGCCCTGCAATTCCCCCCTTCAAGTATGTATCCAATTCCTCTTTTAAAAATTACTATTGAATCTGCTTCCACCGCCCTATCAGGGAGTGCATTCCAGATCACAACAACTCGCTGCATAAAAAAGATTCTCCTCAGATCCCCTTTGACTCTTTTGCCAATCTGTGTCTGCCTGCCACTGGAAACAGTTTCTCATTATTTACTCTTATCAAAACCCTTCATGATTTTGGATGCTTTTATTAACTCTCCCCTTAACCGTCTTTGCTCTAAGGAGAACAATCCCAGCCTCTCCAGTCTCTCCATGTAAATAGAAATGAAAATGAGACAGTTTCTCTAACGGATCTGCGATGTTGGTTTTACACCCGGGTGACAAGATGAAAATCTGCCGCACCGTACCCTAAGTGCTGGTGAAACTAATGCCCCCAGTATGGAACATAGGAACAGGAGGAGGTCATTCAGCCCCTCGAGCCTGTTCCGCCATTCAATGAGATTGTGGCTGACCTGTATATAAACTCCATCTACTCGCCTTTGTTACAAAGTATTTGCAGCACACAAACAGGCCATTTGTCCCATCAGGTCCATGCCAGTGTTAATGCTCCACATGAGCCTCCTCCTACCTCTCTTCATCTCACCCCATCAATGTATCCTTAAGGCTTTTCTCAAATTTTGAAATCATACTTCCGATTCCTGAGTCCAAATCGTTTATGTAAATGGTGAACAACAGTGGTCCCAGCAGCGAACCTTGTGGAACACCACTTTCCACCATGGATAAAAATGTGCAGATGCAATCCATCTGGACCAGGGGGCTTATCCTCTCTAATTTTTATTAGTTTATCAATTATCTCTCCCCCCTTTCTATCTTAAATGTCTTTATATCCTTTTTAATCTATTTTTCTAATGCCATGGCCATCATGTTAGTCTCCCTGGTAAATACTGAGCAAAGTAATTATTTAATATTTCTGCCATTTCGCTGTGAGTTTATTGTGTGTATGCCTTAGTATCCCTATGCCTGTTTCCTTAACCCTTAATACCCCTTGCCTAACAAAAATCTATCAATCTCACTTTTGACATTTTCAACTGACCCCCAGCCTCAACAGCTTTTTTGGGGGAGAGAGTTCCAGATTTCCACTACCTTTTGTGTAAAGATGGGCTTTGGAGAGGGACAAGAAGACATTGCAGCAGTTCGGTAACTGTGCTTTCAATTGGACTCTGCCTTGTCATCCTATCAGTGTAACCTCTGTCTACTGTAAGCAGGGAAGTTTAACCAGGAGCAGGGATACAACACCAAAGGATGTAGAGGCACTAGAGAAGGTGCCACAAAGATTTACTAGAATACCAGTACTGAGAGGTTATAGCTGTTATGTCTTGGATAAGGAGTCAGACTAGATACTGCATGTTCAAAGTAAGTGTGACCGTAGTCCTTTATTACAGATCTCAGAGTGCCTCTCCAGCATGTGAGGCCTCCTTATATACAGGTGCTCCCAAGGAATTGTGGGATCCCTTCGGACTCCAGGGGATAAGCCCTCTGGTGGTTAGACATGGCAATTACAGGTGTACATACATAACAACACTCCCCCCCCCCCCCCCCAAAAGTCAATAGTGTAACTATTTACAATGTGAATCAATCTGGGGTCTTCCTTTCCCTGGTTGATCGTCTCGGTGCAAATGCTGGTGTTAGTGAGTCGTTTGTTGGTCCTTTGCTGGGCTGCTGCACAGCTGGCCTTGCTGGACTGCTGGAGGTGGTGAGTCTTGCTGGGCTGCTGCGGGTGATGGGTTCTGCTTTGTGGTCAACCGCTGGGTTGGTTGCCACTTGTGTGTGTGTTGGAGGATCGAAAAACGTAGAGTCTATTCTGGTTTTTCTGGATAGTCCGTAAATCTGAGTTTGGTTTGGTCCAAGTGTTTTCTGCAGGTGAGTCCATTTGCGAGTTTGACCACAAACACCCTACTCCTCTCTTTGGCCAAAACAGTGCCAGCAATCCACTTGAGAACTTGTCCATAGTTCAACACAAATACAGAATCATTTACTTCAAGTTCGCGTGACACATTTGCGCGATCATGATATGTATTCTGTTGAAGCCGCCTGCTCTCTACCTGTTCGTGTAGATCAGGATGGACGAACGAGAGCCTTGTCTTAAGTATCCTTTTCATGAGCAGTTCAGTGGGAGGGACCCCAGTGAGTGAGTGGGGTCTTGTGCGGTAACTAAGCAGGACTCGGGATAAGCGAGTCTGCAGTAAGCCTTCAGTTACCCTTTTCAAGCTCTGCTTGATTGTTTGAACTGCTCGTTCTGCCTGACCATTGGACCTGGCTTAAACGGGGCAGACATGAACATGTTTGACCCCATTGCGGATCATGAATTCCTTGAATTTGGCACTAGTAAAAGCACGGCCCATTGTCACTTACAAGGACATCAGGCAGGCCATGTGCGGCAAACATGGCCCATAAGCTTTCAATGGTGGCAGCGGACGTGCTTGCCAACATTATCACACATTCAATCCACTTGGAGTACGCATCTACAACCACTAAAAACATTTTTCCCAACAATGGGCCTGCATAGTCGACATGAACCCTAGACCACAGTTTGGAGGGCCAAGACCATAAACTTAGTGGCGCCTCCCTGGGCGCATTGCTTAACTGGGAACATGTATTACATTTGTGCACACAGGATTCTAAATCTGCATCGATACCAGGCCACCACACGTGGGATCTGGCTATTGCTTTCATTATTACAATGCCTGGGTGGGTACTGTGGAGATCACTAATGAAAGTGTCCCTGCCCTTTTTTGGCACAACTACCCGATTACCCCATAGGAGGCAGTCTGCCTGTATAGACATTTCATCTTTGTGCCGCTGGTACGGCTTTATTTCTTCCTGCATCTCTAACAGGACACTAGACCAACTCCCGTGGAGAACATAGTTTTTTGCTAAGGACAATAAGGGGTCCTGGCTTATTCAGGTTCTAATCTGTCGGGTGGTAACAAGTGATTGCTCACTCTCGAATGCTTCCATTACCATAACTAAATCTGCGGGCTGTGCCATCTCCACCCTGTGGTGGGCAATGGGAGCCTACTGAGAGCATCGGCACAGTTTTCTGTGCCTGGCCTGTGGCGGATGGCGTAGTTGTATGCGGACAATGTGAGCGCCCATCTCTGGATGCGGGCCGATGCATTCGTATTTATCCCCTTGTTTACAGAAAAAAGGGATATAAGCGGCTTATGGTCGGTTTCCAAGTCAAATTTGCGCCCGAACAGATATTGATGCATTTTCTTTACCCTGTAAACACACACTAATGCTTCTTTTTCGATCATACTGTCGGCCTTCTCGGCCTTAGACAGACTTCTGGTTGCATAAGCAACTGGTTGCAATTTCCCAAATTCATTAGCTTGTTGCAATACACACCGGATCTCGTACGACGATGCATCACATACTAGTACCAAACGTTTACATGGATTGCACAACACAAGCAATTTGTTTGAACAGAACAGCCTCCTAGTTTTCTCAAAGGCATTTCTTGGCTTTTACCCCATACCCGTTCATCTCCTTTATGCAGTAAAGAGTGCAGTGGTTCTAACAGTGTGCTAAGACCCGGTAAGAAGTTACCAAAATAGTTCAGGAGTCCCAGAAACAACCGCAGCTCCGTCACGTTCTATGGTCTCGGGCCGTTCTCGATTGCCTCCGTCTTCGAATCGGTGGACCTGATGCCGTCCGCCGCGATTCTTGTCCCCAGGAACTCCACTTCAGGCACCAGGAAAACGCACTTCGAGCATTTTAGCCTGAGCCCCACACTATGAAGCCGACTAAGAACCTCCTCCAGGTTCTGCAGGTGCTCAACTGTGTCCCGACCTGTAACCAAGATGTCGTCCTGGAAGACCACGGTGCACGGGACCGACTTCAGCAAGCTTTTCATGTTCCTCTGGAATATCGCCGCGGCCGATCGAATCCCAAACGGGCATCTGTTGTAAACAAAAAGACCTTTGTGCATGTTGATGAGGGTGAGGCCTTTTGAAGATTCCTCAAGCTCGTGCGTCATGTAGGCCGAGGTCAAGTCCAGCTTTGTGAACGTTTTCCCTTCCGCCAGTGTTGCAAATAGATCATCTGCTTTTGGTAGCAGGTATTGATCCTGCAGTGAGAAACTGATAGTTACTTTGTAATCACCACAGATTCTGACGGTGCCGTCTCCCTTGAGGACTGGAACAATCGGACTGGCCCACTCATTGAATTCGATCCGTGAAATGATGCCCTCTCGTTGCAGCCTGTCCAGCTCGATCGCCACCCTCTTTCTCATCATGTAAGGTACTGCACTTGCCTTGTGATGGATGGGTCGCGCCCCCAGAATCAAATGGATCTGCACTTTTGCTCCTTGGAACTTTCTGATGCCTGGTTCGAACAGCGAGGGAACTTGCTTAGGACCTGGGCACATGAGATGTCATCGACGGACGAAAGCGCTCGAAAACAATGTAATTTTGTTCATAGTATTTGCAGCAGCATTAGTATGCTGGGAAATTTGTTTGTTATTGTCACTGGTGGAGATAAATGCCTGGGCTATCGCTATGGCTTTACTCAAGGTTGGGGTCTCTAGAGTCAAAAGTTTGCAAAGTATTACTTCATGGCCAATGCCAAGTACAAAGAAGTCCCTGAGCATACGCTCCAAGTGTCCTTCAAATTCGCAATGTCCTGCAAGGCACCTTAGCTTGGCGATGTGGCTCGCCACTTCCTGGCCTTCAGACCTCTTGTACGTGTAGAACCGATAACTCGCCATCAGAACGCTTTCCTTCGGGTTTAGATGCTCCAGGACCAGTGTGCACAGCTCATCGTACGACTTATCTGTGGGTTTTTCTGGAGTAAGCAGGTTTTTCATGAGGCAATACGTTGATGCCCTGCAAACGGTGAGGAGGATCGCCCTTCGTTTGGCTGCGTTGCCTTTTCCTTCCAGCTCGTTGGCCACGAAGTATTGGTAACAATACCTACCAGAAAAGATTGAACAGGCTGGACATATTTTTCTCCAGAAAAGGGAAGGTTGATGAGTGACCTGATAGATAATTATGAGGGGGTTTGATAGGATAGACATAGAGAAGATGTTTCCACTTATGGGGAAGATCAAAACTAGGGGTCACCAATATAAGATAGTCACTAAAAATCCAATAACGTATTCAGGAGAAACTTTTTTACCCTGAAAGTGGCTAGAATGAGGAACTCGCTACCACAGGGAGTAACTGAGGCGAATAGGATAGATACATTTAATGGGAAGCCATTTAAACACATGAGGGAGAAAAGAATTGAAGGATATGCTGATAGGGTGAGATGAAGAGGGGTGGGAGGAGGCTCGTGTGGAGTCTAAACACTGGCACAGACCTGTTGGGCCGAATGGCCTGTTTCTATGCTGTACATTCTCTGTAATTTTTACATTATTTCTATTCCAGGTTGTAACAATCCTCATTTGAGGTTTTCAGAAAACCTGAAGGTTTTTTGTTGCAAGCACTGTACATCAGAAAACTCAGCGTCAGCATCACTCAGAAAAAAAACACTTACAATGCAATTCATGAATGAAAAAAACATCCTTTCTTCCAGCACAAGCGTGCAATATATTTTCTTGGCACTGACTAATACACAGACTCAGATGTGTTGTGCGACCACAACCCACGCTGGAGATTCCTAGGAAATAAATCATTGCTTCGTACACAAACGGAAATCCCACTGTCATTCGATAGCAGCTGTACGACAAGAATCATCTCTTTTAAAGGAATACTGAGTACAGAAACCTTTCTTGTATGTTTTTGACTGCAGAACATGACGAATCAGATCACCTCATTGTGCAATTTGTAAGTTTATGTCATCATAGAATTACAGCACAGAAACAGGCCATTCAGCCCAGCTGGTCAATGCCAGGGTTTATACTCCACTCGAGCCTCTGCCCACCCCACTTCATCTATTAGCATAACATTCTATTCCTTTCTCCCTTATTTGTTTATCTAGCTTCCCCTTAAATGCATCCCTGCTATTCGTCTCAACCACTGCTTGTGGTAGCAAGTTCCATATTCTCATCAATCTTTGGATAAAGAAGTTTCTCCTGAATTTATTAATGACTATTTTATATTTATGGTCCCTAGATTTTGCCTCCCCTACAAGTGGAAGCATCTTCTCTAAGTCTATCCTATCAACCACTTTCATAATCAGAAAGTCTTCTATCAGGTCGTAAATCTTTGAAATTGTCTACCCCAGAGGTCTGTGGATGCTCAATCGTTGAGTATATTCAAGGCTGAGATCGATCGGTTTTTGGATTCTAAGGAAACCAAGGGATATGGTGATCGGGCGTGTAAATAGAGTTGAGGTAGAAGATCAGCTATGATCATATTGAATGGCGGAGTAGGCTCAAGGGGCCGTATGGTCTATCCTGCTCCTATTTCTTATGTTCTCATGACACTCCTCAGCCTTCTCTTTAGTCACAAACATTTTCACGGAGGTAATGGGGTAGATTTTCAACTTGTTGCCTGAGTGAGAAGCTGGAATTGGATATCAGCTGCCCATTATAGAAACATGCCCAGATTGATGTCCATCCAATTGATTGGAGATGAAAATTGGGTGGTTTCCATAATGTGCAGCTAAGCTGCAATGATATTTTTACACTCGGGTGGCATGTTTATAAGGTTATGCTGATACAGTGAGATGAAATAGCAGAGGGAGGAGGCTCGTGTAGAGCATAAACGCTGGCACAGACAAGTTGGGTTGAAATACCTGTTTCCATACTGTGGACTCTATGTAATTCTCCATGCAAGTTGAAAATCTACCCCCCGATCTCCTTAAATAAAATGGCACATGGTAGATATTTCCACAGCAGATAATGGGGGAGAGTAGGGAAGTCTAACTAGGATCAGTTAACTAGTTGCCCCACTAAGTGAGGACATAAAAACATAAGAACATAAGAAATAGGAACAGGAGTAGGCCATACAGCCCCTCGAGCCTGCTCCGCCATTCAATAAGATCATGGCTGATCTCATCATGGACTCAGCTCCACTTCCCTGCCCGCTCCCCATAACCCCTTATCCCCTTATCATTTAAGAAACTGTCTATTTCTGCCTTAAATTTATTCAATGTCCCAGCTTCCACAGCTCTCTGAGGCAGCGAATTCCACAGACTTACAGCACTCTGAGAGAAGAAATTTCTCCTCATCTCTGTTTTAAATGGGCGGCCCCTTATTCTAAGATCATACCCTCTAGTTCTAGTCTCCCCTATCAGTGGAAACATCCTCTCTGCATCCACCTTGTCAAGCCCCCTCATAATCTTATACGTTTCGATAAGATCACCTCTCATTCCTCTGAACTCCAATGAGTAGAGGCCCAACCTACTCATCCTTTCCTCATAAGTCAACCCCCTCATCTCCGGAATCAACCTAGTGAACCTTCTCTGAACTGCCTCCAAAGCAAGTATATCCTTTCGTAAATATGGAAAACAAAACTGCATGCAGTATTCCAGATGTGGCCTCACCAAAACCTTGTACAGCTGTAGCAAGACTTCCCTGCTTTTATACTCCATCCCCTTTGTAATAAAGGCCAAGAAACCATTGGCCTTCCTGATCACTTGCTGTACCTGCATACTATCCTTTTGTGTTTCATGCACAAGTACCCCCAGGTCCCGCTGTACTGCGGCACTTTGCAATCTTTCTCCATTTAAATAATAACTTGCTCTTTAATTTTTTTTCTGCCAAAGTGCATGACCTCACACTTTCCAACATTACACTCCATCTGCCAAATGCTCTCAGCCTCTTAATTATTCTCTCCAACTGTATCAGAATATCAAATGAAAAGATGGTATAAAGATGTATCGACGCAGGCATTAATTGATCGTAGGGTATGGTGAACTGGCTGCTGCTGAAGACACTATAATACCTGGGTTACGCAGTACTTTATGTTGGAAAGTGTAATGCAAAGGTGGAAGGAAGCGGTGGGAAGGAGTTGCCATTATCACCTGTTCCAGAATCTCTACATCTACAGTATGTAGCACTGTGAAATTCTTAAATGTATTTACTACAGAATCGTATTGTGAACATTGCAGAGGAAAGTTACTTATGTTATGTATGCAACACCTTGTAACCAGCATTTTACCGCCACCAGAGGGCGCATCTGTTGGAGTCCCAAGGGATCCCAGCATCCCTTGGGAGCACTGTATAAAAGCAGGCCTCCCATGCTGTGCCGGCACTCTGGAGTCAGAATAAAGAGACTTAGGTCACACTTGCACAAGTGTACAGTACTCAGTCACATTGCTTTATTTGAGACATAACAACTGGCGACGAGTAATAGATAACGAACCATCACGCGAAAATGCAGAGAACTGTTGGTATCCTGGAGAAATTCTCAGAAGGTGATGATTGGGAAGCCTTCATGGAGCGACTCGACCAATACTTCTTGGCCAACGAGCTAGAAGGGAATGAGAATGCTGCCAAATGAAGAGCGATCCTCTTCACTGTCTGCGGGGCAACAATCTACGGCCTCATGAAGAATCTTCTTGCTCCGGTGAAACAACAACCAAATCATATGAAGAACTGTGTACGCTGGTACGAGAGCACTTAAATCCGAAGGAGAGTGTTCTGATGGCAAGGGATCGATTTTATACATGTCAACGGTCTGAAAGCCAGGAAGTGGCGAGTTACATCGCCGAATTAAGGCGCCTTGCAGGACATTATGAATTCGGTGGATTCCTGGAGCAAATGCTAAGAGATTTTTTCATGCTTGGCATTGGCCATGAGGTTATCCTTCGCAAACTATTGACTGTTGAAACAACGAACCTGAGCAAAGCCATAACGATAGCCCAGGCATTTATGTCCACCAGCGATAACACCAAACAACTTTCACAGCATAAAGATGCATCGGCAAGTACTGTACACAAAGTAATGTCATTTTCATATATGCATATGGCAGAACGTACACGTCTGCAACTGCACGACCTCAGATGACTCAGAGTCCGCCATCAAGTGTGAATGCGAGACAATTAACACCTTGTTGGCGCTGTGGAGGTGATCATCGAGCCCATTAATGCCGCTTCAAATACTATGCATGCAAAGGCTGTGGAACAATGGGACACCTCCAGAGAATGTGCAGACGAGCTGCAAACGCTGCAAACCATCACGTTGCAGAGGAAGACCGATCCATAGCAGATCAAACTGAACTAGAGACTCAAACCGAGGAGGCAAAAGTGTACGGGGTACACACCTTCACCACATGGTGCAACAAAATGCAAAGGCCCAAGCTGAGCCCTGTTCATACCAAGCTGAGAACTTACACTAAAGAGCTGAGCTCTGTAACTGGCAGTGCAGCAGTAAAAGTCTCCAATGATGGAATGGTGCATGAACGACCTCTATGGATTGTACCAGGAGATGGCCCCACACTGTTCGGCAGAAGCTGGCTGGGAAAAATCCGCTAGAACTGGGATGACATCCGAGCACTTTTGTCCGTCAACGACGCCTCATGTGCCCAGGTTTTGAGCAAGTTCCCATCGTTGTTTGAGCCAGGCATCGGAAAATTCTCTGGGGCGAAGGTGCAGATCCACTTGGTTCCCGGTACACGACCCATCCACCACAAGGCATGCATGATGCGAGAGAAAGTGGAGCTGGACAGGCTGCAACGAGAGGGCATCATCGCCCCGGTTGAATTCAATGAGTGGGCCAGTCTGATTGTTTTGGTTCTCAAGGGCGATGGCACGGTCAGAATTTGTGGGGACTATCAAGTAACAATTAACCGTTTGTCGCTGCAGGACCAGTACCAGCTACCCAAGGCAGGCGACCTATTTGCGACGCTAGCAGGAGGGAAGACGTTCACCAAGTTGGACCTGACCTCGGCCTACATGACCGAGCTGGCGGAACCTTTGAAAGGCCTCACCTGTATCAACACGCACAAAGGTCTGTTCATCTACAATAGATGCCCGTTTGGGATTCGATCGGCCGTGGCTATTTTTCAAAGGAACATGGAGAGCCTGCTAAAGTCAGTTCCACGCACCGTGGTTTTCCAGGACGACATATTGATCACAGGTCGGGACACCATCGAACACTTGCAGAACTTGGAAGAGGTTCTAAGTCGGCTAGATCTCGTGGGACTTAGGTTGAAATGCTCGAAGTGTGTTTTCCTGGCGCCAGAGGTCAGGTTCTTAGGGAGAAGAATCATGGCAGACGGCATCAGACCCACCGACGCCAAGACGGAGGCCATCAAGAACACGCCGAGACCACAGAACATGACGGAGCTGCGATCATTACTGGGACTCCTCAATTATTTTGGTAATTTCCTACCCGGGTTAAGCACCTTACTAGAACCTCTACATATGTTACTACGCAAGGGAGATGACTGGGTATGGGAAAATCACAAGAGACTGCTTTTGAGAATGCCACAAATCTGTTATGTTCCAACAAACTGCTTGTTCTGTATAACCCATGTAAACGTTTAGTGCTAGCTTGCGATGCGTCTTCGTACGGGGTCGGGTGTGTCTCACAAGCAAACGAATCGGGAACATTGCATCCAGGAGTTTGTCCAAGGTCCAGGAGTTTGTCCAAGGTCGAAAGAGCCTACAGCATTGTTGTGTATCTGTAAAGCATGCACTCCCATGTTCCGCCACCAGGGAGCGCATCTCCTGAAGTCCCAAGGGATCCCAGCATCCCTTGGGAGCACTGTATATAAGCCGACCCCTAAGGCCTGTTTCTCACTGTGGAGTGTCTTAATAAAGACTGAGGTCACTGTTACTTTAACCTCCCTGTGTGCAGTCTCATCTGTGTTGGGAACACAATAAGCATGATTGAAAAAGAAGCTCTGGCATGCGTTTACAGGGTGAAAAAAATGCACCAGTATCTGTTTGCTCTTAAGTTTGAGTTAGAAACTGACCTAAGCCACTCATATCGCTATTCTCAGAGAGCAAAGGTATTAATACCAATGCCTCTGCTCGCATCCAAAGATGGGCGCTCACGCTGTCTGCATACAACTATGTAATTCACCACAGGCCAGGCACAGAGAACTGTGCTGGTGCTCTCAGTCGGCTACCATTGCCCACCACCGGGGTGGAAATGTCACAGCCTGCAGACTTGCTCATGGTGATGGATGCATTTGAAAATGAAAAGTCACCCGTTGCGGCCCACCAGGACCAGCCAGGATCCTTTACTGTCCATTGTAAAAAACTGTGTCCTCCATGGGAGCTGGTCCAGCGTCCCAGCGGAGATGCATGAAGAGATCAAGCCATTCCAGTGGCGCAATGATGAAACGTCCATACAGGCGGACTGTCTTTTGTGGGGTAATCGCGTGGTTTTGCCTAAGAAAGGCAGGGAAATGTTTATACGCGACCTACAAAGTACCCAGCCAGGCATAGTAATGATGAAAGCTTTAGCCAGATTCCATGTGTGGTGGCCCGGTATCGACTCAGATTTGGAGTCTTGTGTGCGCCAATGCAACACTTGCTCTCAACTGAGCAATGCACCCAGGGAGGCACCGCTAAATTTGTGGTCATGGCCCTCCAAACCGGGGTCTAGGATCCACACTGACTTCGCTGGCCCATTTTTAGGCAAAATGTTTTTGGTTGTTGTGGATGCTTATTCAAAATGACTGAGTGTGTAATAATGTCTGTAAGCATGTCCACTGCCACCATCGAAAGCCTACGAGCAATGTTTACCAAGCACGGCCTGCCTGATGTCCTTGTCAGCGACAGTGGGCCATGCTTCACCAGCGCTGAATTCAAGGAATTCATGACCCGCAATGGGATCAAGCACGTCAAATCTGCCCCGTTCAAACCCGCATCTAACGGCCAGACAGAACGGGCAGTCCAAACCATCAAGCAAAGCTTGAAACGCGTGTCGGAAGGCTCCCAGCAGACCCGCCTGTCCAGAGTCCTGCTCAGCTACGGCACAAAACTCCACTCGCTCACTGGGGTTCCCCCTGCCAAACTGCTCATGAAAAGGGCACTCAAAGCAAGGCTCTCTCTAGTCCACCCTGATCTCCATGATCATATCGAGTGCAGGCATCATCAACAAAGCATGTACCATGATCGCGAAAATTTGTCACGCGATATTGAAGTCAATGACTGTATTTGTACTCAACTATGGACACGGTTCCAAATGGCTTGCTGGCACTGTCGTAGCCAAAGAAGAGAGCAGGGTATTTGAGGTCAAACTTGCAAATGGACTAACTTGCAGAAAGCATTTGGACCGAACCAAACTGCGATTCACAGGCAGTCATGGGCAACCTGAAGAGGACACCACCAACTTCAACCCTTCGATACACACAAAAGTGGCAACCGACAGCACGGTTGACCACGAAGCTGAATTCATCATCCCCAGCAGCCCAGCAAGGCCAGCTGCACAGCAGCCCAGCGAAGGCCCAACCAACTTACCTACACCTGTGTTTGTACCGAGACGATCGACTAGGGAGCGGAAAGCCTCAGATCGTCTCACCCTGTAAATAAATGTACTATTGACTTTGGGGAGTGATGTTATTTATGCAACACTTTGTAACCAGCATTCTACCGCTACCAGAGGGCGCATCTGTTGGAGTCCCAAGGGATCCCAGCATCCCTTGGGAGCACTGTATATAAGCAGGCCTCCCATGCTGTGCCGGCACTCTGGAGTCAGAATAAAGAGACTTAGGTCACACTTGCTCAAGTCTACAGTACTCAGTCACATTGCTTTATTTGAGACATAACAACTTAACATGAAAGAAAGCTTTTATTTTAGCTTGTGTGTGCACCATCTAAAAGGCACAAGTCAGGAGTGTGATGGAATACTCTCCATTTGCCTGGATGGCTGAGCTCCAACAACACTCAAGAAACTCGACACCATCCAGGACAAAGCAGCCCGCTTGACTATCACTCCATCCACCACCTTAAACATTCACTTCCTCCACCACCGGTGCACCGTGGTTGCAGTGTGTACCATCTAAAAGATGCACTGCAGCAACTCACCAAGGCTTCTTCGACAGCACCTCCCAAGCCCACAACATCTGCCACCTAGTAGGATGAGGGCAGCAGCCACATGGGAACAACAACCCATCCAAGTTCCCCTTCCAGTCTCAAACCATCCTGACTTGGAAATATATTGCCGTTCCTTCATCGTTGCTGGGTCAGAATCCTGGAACTCCCTACCTATTAGCACTGGGAGTACCTTCACCACATGGACTGCAGCGGTTCAAGAATGCAGCTCACCAGCACATTCTCAAAGGCAATTATGGATGGGGAATAAATGCTGACCTTGCCAGTGACACTCAAAGCCTATTAATGAATAAAATAAAATTCATTAGTGGTGCGTTCACAGTCTACAGGTTCAGTGTCAATGGAAAGCTAAACGAGCTTCACATTGTCTATTGACACTACTGTGTCAGCCAATGAGTTAAAGGTAGGGGCGGGACTTATGGCAGACTCACAGCAAACAGTCTACAGAGTTTACTTTAAAAAAGTGTCTCTATGAACACAGCAAACAGAACTTATGTCCAAAACTGCAGCAACGTCTCCAGATAAAAGCAAGACTATTTCACCAGCAAAATGCAGTGAGTGGAGGATAATTACATAATACAAATTGCGTCAGATTAATCCCACTCATTTACAGCAGTGCGGTCTCTAGGCGTGATTGACCATGGGAATTATGCAATTGTCTCCATTCTGGCTGGCAATAGTAGTGTCATTATATGCTGCCCTGAAACTAAGACTTTGCGTAAATTTGTTGCGAAGGCCTGAACTGACACCGAAACCGAGTATAATGAGGCTCTGTCCTCCAGGGAACCCCAATCCATGCCATTCCAATGTCACCCGATACAAGCTGAATTTACAGTGTAAGTGCAGCATGGGCACTGATAGTGGTAATGTAAATACACCCGTAAACTTCAGGGGTAGGGGGTGGGGCAGGAAACCACAACTCTTTCTGGAAATTCCCAGAATGAAATCATAAGTCATGAATCGCATTGTAATTCAATAAAGTCCAATAAGCATGTAACAGTGCTTACCTAACAGGCACCAGAAGTGCACATTCCATTTCAAACAAAACAGGATGTGGTAGGTCATTCTCCCAGGGGATGCTTTGACTGGATTAATTAAGAATAAGCTTACTATTTTGCGTTTTGCAGGACAATCTTGGAATCTCATGTTTCTTTCATGCTATCTGATTGTGCATTGTTTTGTAAACAGGCATCAGTATTTTCTCCGTTGATACAAATTTGTCATTTGCTTATTGCAAAAAGGCAGCTACTTGTGAGATCAGTTTACTGATCTGAGTGAATCCTGCTATCCCTGCTATAAATCAGAAAAAAAATAGAGCTTGCCTGTGTAATATTTTCTGTTTGAATGCACATTACTTAGCTTCCTTTAGGTCCTTTAAAGCTTTAATAATAATACACTGTCACAAGATACAGTGACTCTCAAAATTATCAGTCCCTACAGATCATAGACTCATTGGATCGAACAGAAGGAGCCATTCGGCCCATCGTGCCTGTGCCGGCTCTTTGAAAGAACTATCCAATTAGTCCCACTCCCTGCTTTTTCCCCCATAGCTCTGCAAATTTTCCTTTTACAAAAATATATCCAATTCCCTTTTGAAAGTTACTATTGAATCTGCTTCCACCACCATTTTAGGCAGTGTGTTCCAGATCGTAACAACTTGCATTAAAAAATTCTCCTCATTCCCCTCTGGTGCTACCTGTGTCCTTCAGTTAACTACATTATTATTACAACAGTGACTGCACTCCAAAAAGTTCTTCATTGGCTGTAAAGCACTTTGAGATGTCCGGTGGTCGTGAAAGGCGCAATATAAATGCAAGTCTTTCTTTCTTTACCCTCCTTACACTGGAAACAGTTTCTCCCTAACAACTCTATCAAAACCCTTTGTAATTTTGAACATTTCTCTTAAATCTCCCCTATACCTTCTCTGTTCTAAGGAGAACAATCCCTGCTTCTCTAGTCTCTCCACATCATCATGAGTTTGTGAGATTATATCAAGCCTTATGACAACTATCCTTTGGCATTTTCTGGTGGTTTCTAGCGTTGCTGTGTGGTTTTGCGATGAGTAAATACTTCTTATAGAGTATTTATCTCACTACTTAGTTACAGATGTCAAGAGGACTACTTCCCTGCATAGCTTTGATGGCTTATGCTCCTAATTGATGTGTGTTCTTATTTATTACGCAATGTTTCATTCCTTTTTGCGGTCAGCATTATTTATGGGTTATCCTCCACTGAGGCAGGTTGGTGCCCTTTCAACCGCTCAATGACATAACTCATAACGGCCTTCGATAAAGTCTGAAAGTTGTTATACACTTGGTCCACCACATATTTATTGAGCGCTGAGGTAACTTATTTTGATTTAATGCTAAAGCAACATTGAGCTCGGAGGCATTTCTGCTAGACATTCCAACTCGTATTGGAATTAATCCAAGTTAACCTTCATTTTCATGAGGTGTCTGAATACTTGACACTAAGCTGGGTGGCGGTGTGAGCTGTGAGGAGGATGCTAAGAGGCTGCAGGGTGACTTGGACAGGCTAGGTGAGTGGGCAAATGCATGGCAGATGCAGTATAGTGTGGATAAATGTGAGGTTATCCACTTTGGTGGCAAAAACACAAAGGCAGAATATTATCTGAATGGCTGCAGATTAGGAAAAGGGGAGGTGCAACGAGACCAGGGTGTCATGGTACATCAGTCATTGAAGGTTGGCATGCAGGTACAGCAGGCGGTGAAGAAGGCAAATGGCATGTTAGTCTTCATAGCTAGGGGATTTGAGTATAGGAGCAGGGAGGTCTTACTGCAGTTGTACAGGGCCTTGGTGAGGCCTCACCTGGAATATTGTGTTCAGTTTTGGTCTCCTAATCTGAGGAAGGACGTTCTTGCTATTGAGGGAGTGCAGCGAAGGTTCACCAGACTGATTCCAGGGATGGCAGGACTGATATATGGGGAGAGACTGGATCGACTGGGCCTGTATTCACTCGAGTTCAGAAGAATGAGAGGGGATCTCATAGAAACATATAAAATTCTGACGGGACTGGACAGGTTAGATTCAGGAAGAATGTTTCTGATGTTGGGGAAGTCCAGAATCAGGGGTCACAATCTAAGGATGAGGGGTAAGCCATTTAGGACTGAGATGAGGAGAAACTTCTTCACTCAGAAAGTTGTTAACCTGTGGAATTCCCTACTGCAGAGAGTTGTTGATGCCAGTTCATTAGATATATTCAAGAGGGAGTTGGATATGGCCCTTACGGCTAAAGGGATCAAGGGGTATGGAGAGAAAGCAGGAAAGGGGTACTGAGGTGAATGATCAGCCATGATCTTCTTGAATGGTGGTGCAGGCTCGAAGGGCCGAATGGTCGACTCCTGCACCTATTTTCTATGTTTCTATGTTTCTATGTCTCACTGTAGTAAAATGTTATTCATGCAAGGGCATACAGAATTTTACCTTTTGTAATGACATTATTACTTACATATGAACATACAAAATTGATGGGCAGGAAAAGATCAGCTGGTCCATCAAGCCTGCCCCACACCGTGATGGCCAGAGCATCATAACGAGACACTTTCTACACCCCCCACCCCCCAGGCAAATCAACGCTTTTGTTGATGTGAAGTTACATTCTCCTTAATTAATTCCACTTCATACTTTCAAGATTGGATATTAGTACAAAATGAATAAGTGTGTTGAAATCAAATACAAGGGTTTTGATAGAGTATATCAGAAGAAACTGTTTCCAGTGGCAGGAGGGTCGGTAACCAGAGGACACAGATTTAAGGTAATTGCCAAAAGAATCAGAGTGGACTATGAGGATTTTTTTTTACACAGTGAGTTGTTATGCTCTAGAATGCACTGCCTGAAAGCATAGTGGAAGCAGATCCGATAGTAACTTTCAAAAGGGAATTGGATATATAATTGAAAAGAAAAAAGTTGCAGGGCGATGGGGAAAGAGTAGGGGTTGGGACTAATTGGATAGCTCTTTCAAAGAATTGACACAGGCACAATGGGCCGAATGGCCTCCTTCTGTGTTGTATGATTGATTGTATGAATATATTTTATGAGCCTTTTGTTAATAAAAGTAGATTTTTTTTAGCATAATGAAAATGTTTGCGCAATCGTAAACATACCATGCTCATTGTCCAACGTGTGATCAGTAGGCAGATTTGTGGGTGAATCTCGGACCGAACCTCCACCGACCAGCCAATTCAGGTTTGGGTTCCATCTGTTGTTATAGCCGCAAAGGTGATTTTCTTCGAAGGTGCACACTGTAATTGTAACGGGACTTCGTGAAAAGGAAGTCATGGTATTGGATACAGAGCGACAACCAGAAACAGAATCAAATCTAAAAACTTTTAGCTAGAAACTGGACCCAGCTGTGCTTCATTTTTCGGGCACGGAACGGGTACAGAAAGCAACGATATGCTGTCTCCCATACCCTGCGGGATATATCCAATGCCATCTTGGGTCAGGAGTAGGGGATACCAACCCTCCAGGATTGCCCTGATGTCTCCAGTAATTAAAGATTAATCTCTAGGACACTGGCTGCGAGCAACACTGGGAGAAAAATCATCGAGGCGTTAAACAAAATTATTTTTTTTATCTTCTTTGAACACTTTGGATTATTAGTTATAAAAATATTGGAGATTAGTTATAAAAATATTGGAGATCCAAAATATTGGATCATGTGATGAAACCTCCAGGAATACGTCTGACCAGAATTGGTAAGCCTGGTTAGTTTTAACATGCAAAGCAACTTCATCCATACAGACTGCAGGTATGTGATTAGTTTGAAATCTAAAAAAAGTAATTGAGTATATTCCAGGCTGAGATCGATAGATTATTGGACTCTAGGAGAATCAAGGGATATGGGAATATGGGAATCGGACGAGAATGTGGAGTTGAGGTCGAAGATGAGCCATGATCTTATTGAATGGCGAAGTAGGCTTGAGGGGCCATATGGCTACTCCTGCTCCTATTTCTTATGTTCTTAAGTACCTAATTTAATTGAAATTTTTCACTGCAGGATGGGCAGTTTCAGTTAGCTGCTGAAAAGCTCCTTTGCAACCTAATCTTAATATTGAATCATCGCATTCAACAACAGTTCCACACATTTCACCACTAGCGTAACAGTTTAATTATTCTTACTTTCATTTTTACTGCTACAGGTGTGACGTCTGAAATCCAGAAACCTCGGGACCGAGGCCATTCTGGATTCTGGGAATTTCTGGGTTTCAGAACATCTTTGCCTGGGCCGAGGGAGGTAGATAGGATAGAGGAGGGGGGATCGGTCGGACCGCCAGTAGTCGGGGCGAGGGGGGGGGGGGTCGGTCGGGCTGGGGCCGGAGGGGGGGTCAGTCGGGCAGCCGGAGGTCGGCAGGGGTGTCAGTCGGGCCAAGGCCAGGGGAGGTTGATCGGGCCGAGGTCAGAGGGTTGGTTGGGCCGGCAGAGGCCGGGGGTGTCATTTGGGCCGAAGCGGGGGGTGGTCGGTCGGGTCACAGGAGGACAGGGGCGGCCGGGGGAGATCAGGCCGGAGGCCGGGGAAGGTCAGGTCGGTGGTCAGGGGAGGTCAGGTCGGTGGTTGGGGGAGGTTGGGCCGGAGGCTGGGGGAGGTCGGGCCGGAGGCCGGGGAAGGTCAGGTCGGTGGTCAGGGGAGGTCAGGTCGGTGGTTGGAGGAGGTAGGGCCGGAGGCCGGGGAAGGTCAGGTCGGTGGTCAGGGGAGGTCAGGTCGGTGGTTGGGGGAGGTTGGGCCGGAGGACGGGGAAGGTCAGGTCGGTGGTCGGGGGAGGTCGGGCCGGAGGCTGGGGGAGGTCGGGCCGGAGGTCGGGGGAGGTCAGGTCAGTGGTCGGGGGAGGTCAGGTTGGTGGTTGGAGGAGGTAGGGCCGGAGGCTGGGGGAGGTCGGGTCGGAGGTCGGGGGAGGTCAGGTCAGTGGTCGGGGGAGGTCAGGTTGGTGGTTGGAGGAGGTAGGGCCGGAGGCTGGGGGAGGTCAGGTCGGTGGTCGGGGGAGGTCAGGTTGGTGGTCGGGGGAGGTCGGGCCGGAGGCTGGGGGAGGTCGGGCCGGAGGCTGGGGGAGGTCGGGCCGGGGGAGGTCGAGGGAGGTCAGGTCGGTGGTCGGGGGAGGTCGGGCCAGAGGCTGGGGGAGGTCGGGCCGGGGGAGGTCGGGGGAGGTCAGGTCGGTGGTCGAGGGAGGTCGGGCCGGAGGCTGGGGAAGGTCAGGTCGGTGGTCGGGGGAGGTCGGGCCGGAGGCTGGGGAAGGTCAGGTCGGTGGTCGGGAGAGGTCGGGCCGGAGGCAGCGGGAGGTCGGGCTGGAGGCGGGGGGAAGTCGGGCTGGAGGCGGGGGGGAGGTCGGGCTGGGGGCAGGGGGAGGTCGAGCCGGAGGCAGGGGGAGGTCGGGCCGGAGGCGGGGGGAGGTCGGGCCAGAGGCAGGGGGAGGTCGGGCTGGGGGCAGGGGGAGGTCGGGCCTGAGGCGGGGGGAGGTCGGGCTGGAGGAGGGGGGAGGTCGGGCCCAAGGCAGGGGGAGGTCAGGCTGGGGGCAGGGGGAGGTCGGGCCGGAGGCGGGGGGAGGTTGGGCCCGAGGCAGGGGGAGGTCGGGCCCGAGGCAGGGGGAGGTTGGGCTGGGGGCAGGGGGAGGTCGGGCTGGAGGCAGTGGAAGTCTGGATTTCGGAACATTTTCCGGCTTCCGGACGACCCCGCCATGGATCGGCCCGTTGTCTGGATTCCAGAACATTCCGGATTCCAGAACTCTGGATTTTGGACTTCGCACTGTATAACAATTAAACTAACTCACCAATGCAATAGCCAGGAGTAACGTTGATTTCAAAAACTGCAATGCTCGCCTTTGGGTCTGGGTTGACTACACCTTCTAGAATGATCTATGCCAAAGTAGAAAGAAACATTAATGTAGAATGTTTGTAAATAATAATAAGTGTAGCCTATTTTTAAAAATTTAACGAACTGATTCTCAGCTCACATCACAATCTACTGAAGTTGCCGGGTAGCTATCTGCTTCCAATATTTGCCTCTTTTTTCTTTCCCTCTCTTGAAGGCCCCACATATGATTTTTTTTCTGGATGTCGAGTTGACAGCGCACCAACGGAGAGACAGCTGCACAAAGTTTTCCTTCCGCAGGGGTGTCAGCTGTGGCTCAGTGGGTAGTGCTCTCATCTCTGATTCAGAAGGTCATGGGATCAAGACCCACTCCTGAAACTTGAGCACAAAAATCCAGGCTTACCCTCCAGTGTAGTACTGTCAGATCAGATGTGATGTTAAACCGAGGCACTGACTGTTTTCTCAGGAACACGTGAAAGATCTCATGGCCCTATTTTGGAGAAGGTAAGGGGAGTTCTCCCCGGTGTCCTGGCCAATATTTATCCCTCAACCAACATCACTAAAACAGGTAATTCGATCATTATAAAATTGTGGGAGCTTGCAGTGCGCAAATTGGCTGCCGTGTTTCCTACTTTACAACAATGGCTACATTTTAAAAGGACGTCAAGGGCACTATATCAATGCAAGTTTTCTTTCTTTCTCCCAGGAGAGCTCCAGGCATGGGCTCATCCGTTGCTTGGGCCTTAGGGTTGCAGATTTCAGGCTTTGGAGAGAGTGCAGAGATGGCGTACTAGATTGGTACCAGGGATGAGAGACTTTCGTTATGTCATGAGACTGGAGAAACTGGGGTTGATCTTCTTAAAGCAGAGAAGGTTAAGGGGGAGATTTGACAGAGGTGTTCAAAAAGGGGATTTTGATCGAATAAATTTGTTTCCAGTGGCAGAAGGGTCGATAACCAGAGGTCACAGATTTAAGGTAATTGGCAAAAGAAACAGAGGGGAGCTGAGGAGAATTGTTTTTACTCAGCGAGTTGTGATCTGGAATGTACGGCCTGAAAGGGCGGTGGAAGCAGGTTCAATAGTTACTTTCAAAAGGGAAATGGATAAATACTTGAAAGGAAAAAAATTGCAGGGCTATGGGGAAAGAGCAGTGCAGTGGAATTAATTGGACAGCTTTTTCAAAGAGCGATGGGCCGAATGGCCTCCTTCTGTGCTGTATCATTCTGTGATTCTATGATTTGGGCATAGCTCGCAGGCCTCTTAAGTGACGGACTGCAGCTGCGTGTTGGGCCTCTGAGATTGGGGCCTTCCGACAGCTCATCTCCATTAGCAGCTAGAAGGCCCTAATTGTTTGCAAACTTCCTGGGGACGTGCTTACCCAAATGTCTCCATCCTGCCTTCAGGATTTCCGCAGCCCGTCTGGTCAGTGGGAGGTCTTGTGGGGTGCTGGCCAGGGTGTCAGTTTCCACTGGCCATCCGTCACCAGGGCGCTCAGGGATTGTCGGCAACAGGAACATGAAGCGGGAAACCTCGAACTGCCCTTTCAGGCCTTGTTACCATAACAACATGGGACCCGCGCCTGCCACAGGCGCAGACCCAGTTACATCAGTGGAGGGAGCCTGCAGGAAAATTCCAGGGCAGCCTGACAGGTGCGAGGGCCTGACTTAACAAGTCAGTGCACCTTTTCCCTCTGTCCTGGGGGCGGTGTGGAGGAATGCTGCTTCTCCAGGTACAGCGCAGAGAAAAATCTACTCTACTGAACCTTGCTGGCGTATAGCTCTAGAGGGACCAGGATTCCCGGTACCTGCACTTGAGTGTCAGCTGTGACTCAGTGGGTAGCGCTCTCACTTCTGAGTCAGAAGGTTATGGGTTCAAGTCCCACTCTCAGAGACTTGAGCACAAAATCCAGGCTGACACTCCAGTCCAGTGCTGAGAGAGTGCTGCACTGTTCAGAGTCTTTCGGATGAGACGTTAAACCGAGGGCTCCGCCTGCTCTCTCAGGTGGATGTAAAAGATTCTATAGCACTATTTTGAAGAAAAGCAAGGGAGTTCTCCATGGTGTTCTGGCCAATATTTATCCCTCAATTCACATCACTAAAAACAGATCATCTGGTCATTATCACATTGCTGTTTATGGGATCTTGCTGTGCTCAAATTGGCTGCGCGTTTTCTACATTACAACAATGACTATACCTCAAAAGCACTTCATTGGCTGTAAAGTGCTTTGGGTTGGCCTGAGGTGGTGAAAGGTACTTCAGAAATGCAAGTCTTTCTTTTCTGTTCATCACATGGCCATTCATTGTGTGTGAGCCAAGCCAGCCGGCTATTTGACTGTGGCAGGCAACTTCAATCCTCTCCTCATCTGTTACGCTGCAACCCCACCTGATTCTTCTTTTCTCTAGACCGGGTGTACTTACTAAGATCAGGTAATTCAGCGCAGACTAAGGATCAAATCCGAGACCACTCTCGTCTGTGTACGGCTCAGTGCTGTACCACTCCTTCAACCACTGCAACAGCTCATCAAATTCTGATTCAGAAATAATTTCAAACTCCCACTGAGTTAGAAAACCACTGTGTGTATTTTTAGAGGCAACAGATGCTGAATAATTACAGTGTGTTGGTGGGGGAAAAGAGCAGCGGGAGGAATACAGTACATTAACTCGGACAGTCATGCCCTCTCTATGTTTCACTGAGAGACTTTTAAAATTAAATGTAATTGTTGTTTTGAATTTGGGCAAAAATAGTGCTTGTTCTTTCATCCGCACAGTTTGTCTACAATGTTGGCATAAATATCTGAGGGAATTTAAGGAGCGTGCGGGACTAACATCTGTTAGATCATGAAATGGGTGATCTAAGAATATCTGCAACAGAACTACGGGACTTTTTAACCATTCTCTTAGAACAGATAAGGTTCGGGGGAGATTTAATAGAGGCGCTTAAAGTCATGAGGAGTTTTGATCGAGTAAATAAGGAGAAACTGTTTCCAGTGGTAGGAGGGTCGTAACCAGAGGATACAGATTTAAGGTCATTGGCTAAAGAGCCAGAGGTGAGATGAGGAGAATTTTTTTTGCACAGCGAGTTATTGTGATCTGGAGGAGGGAAGAAAAATTGCAGGGCTATAGGGAAAGAAGAGGGGGAGCTGAACTAATTGGATTGCTGTTTCAAAGAGCCGGCACAGGCACGATGGGCCAAATGCCCTGGTCTTCTGCTTTGTGATTCTATGAGAAGATATGGATGCGTGCTTTGGAATACAGTGAATGTCCCGGTGTGTGGATTATGGAGCCGGCACATGGAAACATCTGATGCTATCTGCAAACTGCTCTCTGTCTGCTCCTATGTTAATGCTGTGAAATTATTCTAGAATTCATAGAGTAAAGCAACAAAACAACAACCTACAGATGTTGGAATTCACAAAATGATACAAACAGACTATTTCTATTTTGACAACCAATTTCCTGAGTTGCTCATGTGGTTCCTGCCAGGAGTCTGGCATCAGGTCCTGGAACTACTAAGCTTGGCTCACACATGGGTTCATGATGGTACCAGAAGTTGGACAGACTTGCCACACAATCTACAATTCTCTTGCCACATAAATTGGCTTTGAGTTGCTGCCTAATTGGAAGGGCCTTGTCAGAAACCTCCTATAATTAGTAGGAAAGCGGAAAATGTCCATTGATGTCACGTTTCACATTGCTCAACTTATCTCTTGGAGCTGTTTGATCCACCCTTTCCCTTTCCAAAATCCTTCTTTCCCAGTCTGACTCAGGTAACTTGTGTTGATCAGCCACCATTTTTTTCACCACTTCCCAGCTTTCGAAAAAAATAATCCATTCGCAAGTTACAAGGCCCACTATATGCCCATTTGAAATAGTATTTAAGATTGTTTGACCTGCAACATTTACGAGTTGTTGTACTGTCCTCTTCTCTGGTCAGTCAACAATAACAACAATTTGCATTTATATAGTGCCTTTAACGTAGCAAAAAGTCAAAAGGCACTTCACAGAATAGTGGATAATCAAAGGGCTATAGGGAGGGAGGAACTTAATACAATCACTATCACTAATGAAATAGTACTCGGTAAAATAATGGGACTAAAGGCGGACAAGTCCCCTGGACCTGATGGCTTACATCCTAGGGTCTTAAAAGAAGTGGTTGCAGAGACAGTAGATGCATTGGTTGTAAGCTACCAAAATTCCCTGGATTCTGGGGCGGTCCCAGCAGATTGGAAAACCGCAAATATAATGCCCCTGTTTAAAAAAGGAGGCAGACGAAAAGCAGGAAACTATAGACCAGTTAGCCTAACATCTGTCATTGGGAAAATGCTGGAGTCCATTATTAAGGAAGCAGTAGCGGGACATTTGGAAAAGCATGATTCAATCAAGTAGAGTCAGCATAGTTTTATGAACAGGAAATCATGTTTGACAAATTTGCTGGAGTTCTTTGAGGATGTAACGAGCAGGGTGGATAAGGAGGAGCCAGTGGATTTGGATTTCCAGAAGGCATTCGATAAGGTGCCACATAAAAGGTTACTGCACAAGATAAAAGTTCACGGTGTTGGGGGTAATATGTTAGCATGGATAGAGGATTGGCTAACTAACAGAAAACAGAGAGTCAGGATAAACAGATCATTTTCCGGTTGGCAAACAGTAACTAGTGGGGTGCCGCAGGGATCGGTGCTGGGGCCTCAACGATTTACAATCTATATTAATGACTTGGATGAAGGAACCGAGTGTAATGTAGCCAAGTTTGCAGCTGATACAAAGATGGGTGGGAAAGCAAATTGTGAGGACACAAAACATCTGCAAAGGGATATAGACAGGCTAAGTGAGTGGGCAAAAAATTGGCAGATGGATTATAATGTGGGAAAATATGAAGTGATCCATTTTGGCAGAAAAAATAGAAAAGTAAATTATAATTTAAATGGAGAAAAATTGCAAAGTGCTGCAGTACAGAGGGACCTGGGGGTCCTTGTGCAAGAAACACAAAAAGTGAGTATGCAGGTAACAGCCAGTAATCAGGAAGGCAAATGTAATGTTGGCTTTTATTGCAAGGGGATAGAGTATAAAAGCAGATAAGTCCTGCTACAACTGTACAGGGTATTTGTGAGGCCACACCTGGAGTACTGTGTGCAGTTTTGGCCTCCGTATTTAAGGAAGGATATACTTGCATTGGAGGCTGTTCAGAGAAGGTTCACTAGGTTGATTCCGGAGATGAGGGGATTGACTTATGGAGATAGGTTGAGTAGGTTAGGCCTATACTCATTGGAGTTCAGAAGAATGAGAGGTGATCTTATTGAAACATATAAGATAATGAGGGGGCTCGACAAGGTGGATGCAGAGAGGATATTTCCACTCATAGTGGAAACTAAAACTAGGGGACTATGGCCTAGAACCTCCACTTTTTTTGCCTGCTTAATGCCCACTTAACGGCCATTTTACCGCTGAAATGGCGTAAAACGCCCAGGTATCCACCCATTTTGGCACAAAATGGAAACTGATGGGCTTTTTTAGGAGACTTATCGCCGAGCGTTATTTTCTCAATGGGCTTAACATCGAGAAAAAATATTACAGCCCGCCATTTTTTTTGGGCGGAATCAGCAGGATGGGCGAATTTAACACCCATAATATCACCCAGCATTACTTTCCGCATGGAATTAACGCCGAAATTCAATATTAGCGCCCGCCGACTGTTTTTTGTCGTAAAGAGCATTTTTGCCCAAACTAGTGGCCATGGAGATCGCCTATTATCAATTTCACCACCTCGCACACATATCGCCCACAATATCGCTGGCTCAAAAAAACGCCCATAAAAAGTAGAACTAACCAGAGCAAATCACAGTGTTATGGACCCCAAGTTGTAGATCACATGTTGCGTCCATTAAAAGGCTGCTGTGCTTCAACCTCGGTGGAGTTCGGATGTACTCTGCAGGTTATTGGAGTTGATGTGAACATCTCTGAAAACATCTTGATTACACTGTGACCGATTGGAATTGAAGAGGTGTGCTCGTCTGGACATTCCTTGTTTGTGTGCAATTGGTGGAAAACAGAGAGCTGCTACAATGGGGCCTGTCCTTTCTCACCCTCGCTTGGTCACCAAATACATGCAGCAGACTCGATATCGCCGAAGGAGCGCTGCACTGCTTTATTTGCCCGATGTACTAAGTGACAGACAGATGAGGAGGATCAGATGTTACAACCCCCGCAAGTACAAGGAGAAACATTTTTACCTCGACTTGCCCGACACCACCTGCCTTCAGAGACTGCGCTTCCACAAGGAGATTCTCACTAAAGTATGCCAGCTGATAAGGGCAGACCTGCAGCCTGCCAGCAGCATCAGAACTGCACTGGCCGTCGAGGTCAAAGTCACCGTGGCACTGTTGTTCTATGTCTCGGGTTCTTTTCAGGCCACAGCTGCCGACATTTGCGGACTTTCTCAGCATGCTACACGTCGCTGCATTAGACAGGTTACTGAAGCCCTGTACGCACACAGGAGGGACTTGATCAGCTTCCCTATGACCAGGGAGGCACAGAGTGAGAGGGCTCTAGGATTCTCCAGAATTGCAAACTTCCCCAAGGTGCAGGGAGCAATAGACTGTACGCACATCGCGATGCGGGGCACCTTTGCAGGATGCTGAGGTTTTCAGGAACCGCAAGGGATTCCACTCCCTGAATGTCCAGCTGGTTGTCGACCACCAGCAAATGATACTGGCAGTGAATGCTCAATTTCCGGGCAACATCCATGATGCGCACATCCTGCATGAGAGCACTGTATCTGACTTGTTTAACAATGAGCTACAAGGTCAATTCTGGATGCTTTGGGACAAAGGATATGGCCTCACCACCTGGCTTATGACCCTCCTACGTGACACCCACACTGAGGCCGCGAGGCGATACAACGAGAGCCACAGAGCAACTCGCAATATCGTGGAGAAAACCATTGGAGTGCTGAAGCAGCGCTTTAGATGCCTGGACCACTCAGGAAGCGAACTCCAACACCACCCTGAGCAGGTAGCTCAATTCGTGGTGGTGTGCTCCACGCTACACAACTTGGCTATCAGGAGGGGACAAGAATTGCCTGATGGGTCTGACAGTCCACCTCACCAGAGGGAGGAAGAGGATGATGAGGAGGCGGACGCTGACATCGGGCCAGACTGACGCTGAAGCCATGCCCCCACCCCGCTGTAGACCGCATGAAAGGGCCCATGGTGGCATGATAGCTGCTAGAGCCTTACGTCAGGAGTTCATCAATGATCGCTTTGCCTGAAAGAACATTGGTGTTATTTACAAGGCTGACTCACTGCTGGGTGTGCAGGTCATACATCAATGGTGGGCATCATCTTGATGACAGTTAAAGTTTAATTTGATTGAAGTTAAGTGTAATTATACCCTTTGATATTAAGGAATCAGCAGTGTTTAATGGTGCAGCTATCTGAGCCAATGTGCTGCAAGGTTTGGTTAAATTAAAAACACTGAAACCGAACATTAGTCTGAAATCATCACTATTTCTGTACAAACCAACTCTTCGCCCCCCCCCTTCTCCTCCCCACCTCTACCCCTTCCCCTTCCCCCCCTGACTCCAAGCTGCCTGGCCGAGGTGCTCCTTAGGCAATGCTTCATTGGGGGGGTGATGGCCGAAGCACTGCTTGGACGGTTACGCGGGAGAGGACGGTCCTGAGGTGAGAGCGTGCTCCGAGCAAGATGTGGTTGGCAATAGGGATGCGTCACCTTGGGGTGAATTTCGGCGATCCGGGACCACTGGGAGTCCTCTGCCACCAGTGTTCCTGGCTACCAGCTTCAGGGTCTCCTCCATCCCTTCCATTTTATATGTTATTTGTTGGACAAAAACTCGGTGCCAACTATGTTCTTGGTGCTTAGTAGGCTTTTTGCTGTTGGTGAATCTCCCTCGTGCCTCCCACAACAGCCAAACAAGCACACACCACAGCCACACACGCTTTCAGTCCCTCTCAGCTCCCCCTCTCTCTGTCTCCTCTTCTGCGCTTATCATGATGACCCTTGACCTCCTGAATCGCGGGAATTGAGCGTTGCCAAGCTGTTGCTAAGGACGGCCACACTTTACGGCAGAAGGTCAGAAAAATTTAACACTTCTGCCCATTTGATATCGGTCGCGGTAACGCCCATTTCAAAAATGTAAACTAGGTGTATTGAGAATGGGCGCGAAGCCGGCGATCTGAAAACCCTTTTATACCGTCCACACCGGAAATAACGCCCATTTTTGAGTGATAGGTACAAAAGTGGGGGTTCTAGCCCCAAGTCTCAGAGTAAGGTGCCGCCCATTTAAAACTGAGATGAGGAGGAATTTCTTCTCTCAGAAGATTGTAACTCAATGGAATTCTCTGCCCCAGAGAGCTGTGGAGGCTGGGTCATTGAATATATTTAATACGGAGATAGACAGATTTTTTGAGCAATAAGGGAATAAAGGTTATGGGGAGCGGGCAGGGAAGTGGAGCTGAGTCCATGATCAGATCAGCCATGATCTTATTAAATAGCAAAGCAGGCTCAAGGCATAAAATGGCCTACTCCTGCTCCTATTTCTTATGTTCTTATGTTAGCAGACAAAATTTGACACTGAGCCACATCAGGAGATATTAGGACAGGGCTGGGACAAAGCGGTAAATTTTAAGGAGTTTCTTATAGGAGGAAAAAGAAGTGGAGAGGTTTAGGGAGAGAATTCCAGAGCTTAGGGCCTTGGCAGCTGAAGGCACAGCCACAAATGGTGGCGTGATTAAAATTAGAAGCCAGAATTGGAGCAGTGCAGAGATCTCGGAGGGTTGGAAGGCTGGGGGAGATATCTTACAGATCATAAAAAGCTTTGCTTTTTTCGGTGTTTCTACCCAAACCAATATAACCGCTTATTTTTTCCAGAAGCTGACAGATTTCTGTATTTCTATCATTATTTTTTATTATAATCTAACCACCCACTAATTAAGCCAGTACTTGGCCTTTTTTAAAGTATAGAGCATATGCTCCATTAATTCCATGTTATCAGGTAAACAGTGGAAATTGGCACCCATTCACCATCTAAAAATTTCACTCCACCACCGTTACTCCGTGGCTGCTGTGTGTACCATCTATAAGATGCACTGCAGCAATTCGCTAAGGCTTCTTCGACAGCACCTCCCAAACTCCATCATTTAGAAGTGCAAGGGCAGCAGATGCATGGGAACACCACCACCTGCAAGTTCCCCTCCAAGTCACACACCATCCTGACTTGGAAATATATTGCCGTTCCTTCATCGTCGCTGGGTCAAAATCCTGGAACTCCCTCCCTAACAGCACTGTTGGAGCACCTTCACCATACAGACTGCAGCGGTTCAAGAAGAAGAAGGCTATCACAATCTTCTCAAGGGCAACTAGGATGGGCAACAAATGCTGGCTACATCCCAAGAATGAATGAACAAAAATTAAAGAGAAATTACTCCATAGTAAAAGTATCACATACTTTGCCATTCCTCTTGAAGTGATAGTAAGTCCGGCCCTGTGCAGGGTTTTGTTTCACTTCAATACTTATTCAAGAGCAGTGGTCATGCAGGATGCACTCAGTCATATCTATAATCTGTAAATCCACTTCTAGGTGGTATTCTTTATGTTACAATCTTTTGCCTTAGATATTCTCTAGTGTAAAGCAGTGCTGGCTACTCCTGTAAGTGGTCTGAGCACATTTAGTGGTGTGTCCATTTTGCTCAATGACTAACTATATGATAGTGTGACCCGGGGGTGTAACAATAGCACCCCTAATCTAAACCACATATTTGAGGCTTTCACACGAGCTCCCACATGCCTCTCCAATCTTCATTGAAGGCTTGGTAAGACTTAGATAACACAAGTTACACAAAAGGGCTCATGGGATTGGGGTTAATATATTATCATGGATTGAGGATTGGTTAACGGACAGAAAACAGAGACTAGTGTAAGATTGCAAAATTCGTGGAAACCCCCCCCCCACCCCAGTGTTTGGACTCATTGAAAAGGAAATTCGATTTGGGACTATCAAGCAGAAAATTTGGGACCCTAAAATGCATGTCGAAGAAACTACGAGTTTTAACCAAGTTTGGGATTTTAAAAGACATATTGGGTCCGTGTGGAAAAGGGCTGCAAAACTGAGGGACAACTAGCCTCTATAGAAGCCAGTCTTTTGGGTATTGAAGTTGTCTGGGGTATTGAAGCTAAACAAAGTGACTGGAGAATTGTGTAAACTCGAAAACCCTTCTCCCCGGGAGACATTAACATAGCAACAATCGACCCAGAGATAGCCAGCCATAGCTCTAAGCATGAAACCCACCCAGCGCATGCATAATGTTAATAGCCCATCCAGCCCGCATAGAAAGCCCAGGCCTAGGCAGACAACGTAAATACCAAAACTCAATTTCCCAAATTGAAAACGATTTCAACCGATCGGCACATCCGAAATGAGTTATCATTAACGAGCCCGCCAAAATATGACAAAGAAATATCACGCCAAAATTAAGACAAAGAATCGGGGTTGATTTGGCGCGCAGATTAGAATGACCCCCAAAGTATAACTGGGGCCCTGTTTTATGGTTTAATGAGTCTTCCAGAGAGCTTGCTACACAGCCTTCTACGCAGCTCTCTGAACATCAACATCTTCAGCCTTGACGACACTCCTGGGCCACACTGCTCTGCTACTGAGGAAGAAGGAAGAACATTATCAAGGCAGAGAAAAGCAGTTCCCAGTAACTTCGGACATCATCATCGCGACAGTAACTGACCACAGCCAACGTGGTAACACCACGATTGACAAATTCCAAGAACAAAACTCCTCAAGAAGAAACCGAAGATTCAAAAATTTCCACTCTACAATCTGCTCCTAGCTACTAACAGGTGAAACATTACCTAAAAGAACTTTAAAATCTACTGCCAACGGAAGAAAGTGGGTACTCACCCCATAAAATCCAATACTTGCCCTACCGCATCAGCGGACACCACCCAACTGAAGACTACGCAGTAAGAAGTCTTCCACGACATTCGGGGTACAGCGAACAGAACCTACAGAGTCCAGCGAACCCCAAAACCGCGAACCACCGCTAACTGACAATAAGAGGATTGGTGAGCATAATCCCTGTTTGCCCTAGAGTTCAACCTAGTCAGATTTAGGCATTGGGAGGTGGGAGGTGTATTATTTTCTGTAACCCCTTTTGAACATGTGATAAAGTGTCCCTTATTCTAGTGATTGTGCATTTTGACATTGTACTTTCTTTTCCTTAATAAAATCAAAGTTTCTTGCACCAAAATCAGTTGTCTCTTGCACTTTGTTACATCCCCAAATAAACCCAAAGTCTAGAAGCCAGGAAGTGGGAGCGATTCGAACCACTCAGAAGGTCAGACGTGAACCTGACCCCGAGACCACCCCCTACAGTAGGAATAAACGGGTCATTTTCGGGATGGCAGGGTGTAACTAGTGGGGTGCCGCAAGGATAGGTACTTGGGCCTCAGTTATTTACAATCAATATCAATGACTTAGATGAAGGGACCAAGCATAATATAGCTAAGTTTGCTCATGATACAAAGCTAGGTAGGAAATAAGCTATAAGGAGGATACAAAGGGGGATAGACCAGTTAAGTGATTGGGCAAGAAGGTGGCAAATGGATTATAATGTGGGGAAGTGTGAAATTATCCACTTTGGTAGGAAGAATGGAAAAGCAGAATTTTATTTAAACGTGAGAGACTAGTAAGTGTAGGGATTTAGGGGTCCTTGTACACGAATCACAGAAAGTTAACATGCAGGTACAGCAATCAATTTGGAAGGCAAATTGTATGTTTACCTTTATTGCAAGAGGGTTGGGGTATTAGAATAAGGGGGTTAGAAATTGCCCTCCACCGGAAACAGGGCGCACCTACCATTTTTGAAGTGTTCTGGTCACCACAATAGATGTGGCAGCCTATCCGGCGAAATTCAGCTCCTCGGAGTTTTTTTCCAGCGGGGCGGAAGTGGGAGAGGAATGCAGTGGCCATCACTAGAGGGGCAGAACTGGGGGCGGGACGGAGTGACTACAGCTGTCAGTCATCAATGCCGCGCTGATGATGTCATCGCGCTGGCGCGTCACATCGTCTCTCCCCTTCAGTTAAAGGGGAGAGCCGCTGCGAACTCTGCATTCATTTTAGTTAGGTCCACTAGCCCACTTGGAGAGTTTCGGCTGGGCCAGCGGCCTGTTGGTGCCCGACCAAACCCTGGGGCATAATTGTTAGGCCGACCTGGCAGTTGGCCGACAAAAAACAATAACATGGCGGCCGCGGCAGTGCGCCCTCCCCTTTAAGAGCAGCTGCTCCGCCATTTCACAGAGAGTACACCATCAGAAAAAGCAGTCGGGGGCACCGAGTGGTGGCAAGACCACTCCTGCGATGCAATTTCGGGTAAGGGGGAATTTTGCGAGAGTGTTCCCGCCAGACAGTAAGGGGCCGGCGCATGCACGCCACGGCGGGGAAATGGGCGGAATGGTCCCGGACGCTGCTCCGCTCCTGGGGAAGGGCAATTTACAAAATGACGACCCCTCCATGGAGAGTTGCCGGCCATTCACGCTGCCCAGTGGCAGCCGTTTTCCGGCAGTCAGAGGCCTTAGCGGAAGGGGCAGTTTCGGCCCCCGGAAGTCTTGCTACAATTATATAGCGCTTTGGTGAGACCAAACCTGGAATACTATGTACACTTTTGGTCTCTTTACCCAAGGAAGGATACACCTGCCTTAGAGGGGGTGCAACGAAGGGTTACTAGACTGATCTCTGGGATGAGAGGGCTGTGATATAAGGAGAGATTGAGTAGAATGGGCCTATATTCTCTGGAATTTAGAAGAATGAGAGGTGATCTCAATGAAAAGTATAAAATTCTTAGAGAGATTGACAGGGTAGATGCTGGGTGAATGCTGTTGTGAATCTCTAGAATTCTCCCCAGAGTATATTCAAAACAGAGATCGATAGATTTTTGGATACTAAGGGAATCAAGGGATATGGAGAAAGAGTGAGAAAGTGGAGTTGACGTAGAAGATCAGCCATGATCTTATTGAATGGCGCAGCAGGCTCGAGGAGCCAACTAACCTCCTCCTGCTCCTATTTCTTATGTTCTTATAGAGATCAATATATCCAAGTTTGCCGATTGGTGGTTTAGTAGATAGTGTAGATGGGAGCATAAAATTACAAAGAGACAAAGAGATGGTTAAGTATGTGGGCAAAACTGTGGCAGATGGATTTCAATGCAGTTAAGTGTGAGGTCATCCATTTTAGACAAAAAAAGGATAGATCCGAGTATTTTTTAGAAGCTAGAACCAATGGCGATCCAAAGACACTTAGGGGTCCATGTACAGAGATCAATAAAATATAGTGGTTAGGTACAAAATATATTCAACAAGGTGAATGGAATGTTCGCCATTTTAACTAAAGGGCTAGAATATAGGGCTTAAAATTGGCCCACCCGTTTTTTTCGGCGCACTCACGAGAGATGCGGTGACTTGCTGCGTGGAAAACTGCTCCAAAAAAATCGGTCCCCATTTTGGATGCTGTCCGGCTTCACCCGGGTCTTCGTGCAGCATGTCCAGTCAGGTTGAGTGCGGAGCCAACGTCCTGCGCTGAAAACAGTGCCGGGACGTCTGCACATGCGCGCTGGAGTGTGCGTGCATGCGCAGTAGCTCCTGCCGCCAGCCTCTCAGTGTGCGTGCTGCAGCGTGGGATGATGCGTCCCACCCCTGCTGATGCGTCCCGCCCCTATCCCAGGCCTACCGCACAGGCCGGCCCGCTGCAGGAGAAAATGCCTCGTTCGGACCAGACATCGAGATCGTATGGCTGCAATGGCGTATTATAGTATGTTTAGAATTAAGTACATAATTCCATAATTATTGCAGAATACGGGAAGCAGTTAGCTGGTGTTTGGTTATTTTAAAATGCGATTCCAAGTATGACTGGCACTATGCAGCTCTCCACTTTGAAGCCAGCTTGAAAGCTCCAGTTCAGCATTTTATCTCTTGGGCTTTGTTTGAATAGCATTGCTGTTTGCTGCTCATTATGTTAATTCTTGCTAAGATTTGTTGTGGCAAGTAATGGTTTGTGAGATTAGGGCAATTTAATTCAACTATCTTTTACTTCTTTTATTTTTGTAATTTAAACTTCCATAAATGCTTCTATTCTATAGTAAATTAACTTTGCGAAGTTTGTCATATGATGTCCTGTATAGCTGTTTGATCCTATTTACATTCTTCAGTCATGTCATTAAGTTCTGCTGACCTCCGATGCACTTACCTGCATTGATTTCTTAACTCTCCACAAGGGTTTTCTCCAGCAGCCACAAGTGGCCACATACGCTGGCCTAAGTTAGTTTGGAGTCATTATTAGCAGGCCAAAGTGGCCTAAATGGCCAAAACAGGCATAGGTGGCCGGTAACGCCCCCTTTTGAAAAAAAAACGAAACTAAAAATATCCTAACGAACTCACTTACACTGGCGCAAATTGAATGTGCATAATGTGGATTTTTAAAATACTCCAGAAAAATCAAGTTGCTCCAAAAAAAACGGAGCAACTCCTGGCCAATTTTGAGCCCATAACGGGGAGGAAGTTTTGCTACAGCTATTCAAAGCCCTGGTTAGACCATATCTGGAGTACTGTGTACAGTTCTGGGCACTGCACCTTAGAAAGGATATATTGCCTGGAAGGAGTGCAGCGCAGATTCACCAGAATGTTACCAGGGATCTAAGGCTGAGATTATGAGGAGAGATTACATAAACTAGGCTTGTATTCCCTGGAATATAGAAGGCTAAAGTGTGATTTTAGGATTTTGAAATAAATTGATCGGGTAGTCAGAGAGAAACTTTTTCCATTGGTGAGGGGAGTCTAGGACAAGGGGATATAACCTCAAAACCAGAGATGTTAGGAAACATTTCTTCACGCCAAAGGTAGTAGAAGTGTGGAAGTCCCACAAAAAGCAGTAGATGCTAGCTCAATTAATAATTTTAAATTTGAGATCGATAGATTTTTGGTAAACAAGGTTATTAAGGGATATGGGGCCAAGGCAGGTGAATGGAGTAAGGATACAGATCAGCCTCATCATCATCATCATCATCATAGGCAGTCCCTCGGAATCGAGGAAGACTTGCTTCCACTCCTGAAGTGAGTCCTTTGGTGGCTGAACAGTCTAATACGAGAGCCACAGACCCTGTCACAGGTGGGACAGACATTCGTCGAGGAAAGGTGTGTGGGGAACTGGTTTACCGCACGCTCCTTCCGCTGCCTGCGCTTGACCTCTTCACGCTCTTGGCGTTGAGACTCGAAGAACTCAACGCCCTCCCGGATGCACTTTCTCCACCTAGGGCGGTCTTCGGTCAGGGACTCCAGTGGTGATGTCGCACTTTATCAGGGAGGCTTTGAGGGTGTCCTTATAACGTTTCCACTGCTCACTTTTGGCTTGTTTGCCGTGAAGGAGCTCTGCATAGAGCATCTGCTTAGGGAATCTCGTGTCTGGCATGCGAACTATGTGGCCTGCCCAGCGAAGCTGATCGAGTGTGGTCAGTGCTTCAATGCTGGGGATGTTAGCCTGGACGAGGACACTGATGTTGGTGCGCCTGTCCTCCCAGGGGATTTGCAGGATCTTGTGGAGACATCGTTGGTGATATATCTCCAGCGACTTGAGGTGTCTCCTATATATGGTCCATGCCTCTGATCCACACAGGAGCCCTGTAGACCATGAGCTTGGTGGTAGATTTGCCATGATCAGCCATGATCTAATTGAAAGGCGGAACTGGCTCGAGGGGCTGGATGGCCTACCAGATACAAATTGTTGAGCTGCTTTATTTCACAGCAAATGAACTTACAGAGCATCAGTTATAATCAGTCTCCCTTAATTCTATCCGTACAGTTTGTCCTTATGCAACAGCAGAAAATGAAGAATAAGCTCCTATTCTCACATCAGTGGGTCATCTTTCTCGACTTAAACGTTCTCCTGCATTCTAACTTTCTGAAGGCAAAATACTACAGATGCTAATTATCTAGGCTCCGCCCACCTTTTAAAATCAATGGTGGGATCAAGTTTGCTGAAAATAGAAAATAGAAAAGAATTGCATTTATACAGCGCCTTTCACAACCTCCGGATTTCTGTTTAAATCCTCATCGTCTCTGTGTGACTACTTCCCTTTCCTTTAAAAAAAATTCTGACCCCAGGAAGAGGAATCTCGCCAAATTATCCTGGGGACTACCCCTGCTGATCTCAAATGGATTGAATTCTCTCAACTACAGCAAGTGTCAACGTGCAATGAAATGTTCAAACTAGCTTTCATTATCTGGAGTGCCTCATCGAAATTCTATTTAATATATCTCCGTGCCCCGCTGTCCTGTGGATTTAACTACTCGAGAACTCAGTCTGACTCAGAGGTAGCATTTTTAACATATGTTACACCACCAGTGTCCCGCTGTGTCTACATAACAACATCAACTTGCATTTATATAGTGCCTTTAACATAGCAAAACGTCCCAAGGCGCTTCACAGGAACGATTATCAAAGAAAATTTAACACCAAGCCACATAAGGAGATATTAGTACAGGTCAAAGAGGTGGGTTTTATGGAGCATCTTAAAGGAGGGGAGGTAGAGAGGGGCAGAGGTTTAGGGAAGAAATTCCAGAGCTGCCATTGGAGGGATGAAGGAAATCGAGGATGCGAGGCCAGATGTGGAGGATGCAGAGATCTCGGAGGGTTGTAGGGCTGGAGTTTACAGAGATAGGGAGGGGGGCGAGACCATGGAGGGATTTGAACACAAGGATGAGAATTTTTAAGTTGGTCTGGAAGCCAATGTAAGTCAGTGAACACAGGGAGTGATGGATTGAATGAGACTTGGTGCAAGATCGAATTCAGGCAGCAGCGTTTTGGGTGAGCTCAAGTTTATGGAGGGTGCAAGGAGGGAGGCTGGCCAGGAGAGCATTGGAATAGTCAAGTCTAGAGGCAACAAAGGCATGGATGAGGGAATCAGGATTTGATGAGCTGAGGCGCAGATCCCCAAAGCCTGACAGTTTATATCAATAGCTCTCGAGATTTCTTTCTCAAAAATAGTTAAGTGATTCGAAGAGTTATCTGCTCGCACACAGAAAGTACCTTGGATTTGTCAACTATGTTCCTTACGCCTATACTAGCAATTTTCCAGCTGTCAGATGGCTCGCTTGCAGACCAGAGCAGAAAATCAAAGCTGTTGCCTTCTGGTCGAATGTACATGTTCAATCTTCCAGGATCTGAACCAGTCAGCTGATACACAAGCCTCACACAGCTTTCTCCCAGACCATGGAGCTCAGGACTGGTAAAGGAACCCACTTTTCCATTGCCGTCAGCAGATCCTTCAATATAAATATAGCGGCCTGCAAAACAAGGAGGACACTATTGATTATCAAACTCTAGATAAGCATCAAATGTATACATTTTACTAAAGTGACCATTCAAGTTTTGGCAGGAGGAGTCCCCCTCTCCTCTGCCCCAGCCCCCACAACCACCTCAAAAAACCACAGTCAGTATGGGTCAATGCACCATGGAATATAACAAATCAAACAAAGTCATGATAAAGTCCAGAGAGATGTTTAAAAATCTATAAGTAGAGTTTCCGCTAGGTTGTGCTTTTTTTTCGACGCAATTCACCCAAAATTGGCGTAACCAGTACAAAAGACGGTGGAATTGTGAGCACAAATTACACTCAGCCCAAATCGAGTTTCCGTGGTCTTTTGCGGTGCTTTAAGAAACATTGCGCTGGAAGCTAGCCCCACCCACAAGCCATTAGAGAGGGTGCAGAGGAGATTTGCAAGAATGATACAGTTACGTGGAGAGACTGGAGAAGCTGAGGATGTTCACCTTAGAGCAGAGAAGGTTAAAAGGAGATTTGATAGAGGTGTTCAAAATCATGAACAATTTTGATAGAGTAAATAGGGAGAAACTGTTGCCAGTGGCAAAAGGGTTGGTAACCAGAGGACACAGATTTAACGTGATTGTCAATAGGGGAGGGGAGATGAGGAAACATTTTTTTATGCAGCGAGTTGTTGTGATCTGGAATGCACTGCCTGAAAGGGTGATGGAAGCTGATTCAATAGTAACTTTCAAAAGGGAATTGGATAAATACTTGAAGGGGCAAAATTACAGAGCTACAGGGAAAGAGCAGGGGAAGTGGGACTAGTTGGGTAACTCTGCCAAAGAGCAGGCACAGGCATGATGGGTCGAATGGCCTCCTTCTGTGCTGTATGATTCTATGATTCTATGATTCCCAAAGCTAACATTCCTCACCTTAATGAGCACAAAATTCACCCAGTTGACTTTACGTGTAGTGATATTTATAGGTATGAAGCTTAGCTTCAGGCTGTGCTGAACTCAAGATCATGACAACTTGCATTTATATAGCACTTTTAACATAAACAAAGAAAATCCAGGATTTAAGCCTATATTTCTCAATTCTTGATATCCCGGTGGCCCTGGACACCTGCAATGGGAACAAACATCCTACCTGAGGTGGGAGAGGGATTTGAGTCAGTTGCTAATCTAACAATGGGACACAGCGATGTAAAAGAATTAAATCAACAGCAATGTAATAGGATACTCCCACTGTTTGGTCCTGTAATTCACTCCTATATGAAGCGACAATCTGCTAATGAGCGAATAACTCAGTAATTTCAGTTCCGTATGGGTATCTCAATGTTTATGAGGTCATTTTTAAAGCTCCCGGCACACTCAGAAAATCCGCCATTAATATGACTTTCGGGCAAAATCTCCCGGCTTATGTATTGTTTCTAACAAAGCGCATGCCTCTAAAATCTGCAAATAGACACTGCAAAAACATTTCCTAAACTATCCTGGTTGACACAGCCACAGAAAGCATTGTCCAGGACCATAAACACAAGAGTTGGGTGTTAACAGCTGGGCCACGCTTTTTAACACAGTGACAAGAAGCCATGCCAATCCACACATTCTTCACCAGGAAGTTAAGTGGATCATGGCTGGAGTACACAAAAATATTCAGCCTGCCCATAAATCAGATTAACAACTCTCAGCCTCTCTTTATCAGTAAAAGCATTTGGGATTAACTGACTGCAAAACGATTTAACATGTCTAACGATTGGTATTACAACTGGTTTACACACAACTACTGTTTTCCTTATTGAGCAACCAAGAAGAAAAAAAGAGCTGGTATTTCTATAGCACTTTTCCCGACCTCAGGATGTCCCAAAGCACTTTACAGCCAAAGCAGTACTTTTGAAGTGCAGTCACTGTTGTAATGTGGGAAACGCGACAGCCAATCTCTGCATAGCAAGCTCCCACAAACAGCAATATGATAATGACCAGATAATATGTCTTTTTGTGATGTTAATTGAGGGATAAATATTGGCCAGGATACCTGTGATAAATCTCCAGCTCTTCTTCAAAATAGTGGCCACCTGAGAGAGCAGATGGGGGGGCCTCAGTTAATGTCTCATCTGAAAGATGGCATCGCAACAATGCAGCACTCCACTGGAGTGTCAGCTGGGATGGCTGTGCTCAAGTTTCTGGATTGGGACTTGAACCCATGATCTACTGACTCAGAGGCAAGGGCACTACCCACTGAGCTACAGCTGACACTGAGAAAGGAAGCAAAAAAGAAAGCAAGCAAGAAGGAAAGAAAAAAGAAAGAAGGCAAGAAAGAAAACTTACATAGTCTTGCAAAAAGATCAACCCTTCGATCATCCTGCTCAACAGATATTGATTTTTTAATGTCATGCTCATGACTGATTCCTATTTATATTTTGTAGCAATCAGTTTTTCAGATTAACCCCAGTAACACTCTTGAATAGATTTGGATGTGAGATAATAGAAAGAAAGAACTTGTATTTATATAGCACTTTTAACAAGCTCAGGATGTCCCAAAGTGTTTTACAGCCTATGAAGTAATTTTTGAAGTGTAGTCAATGTTGTGATGTAGAAAACGCGTCAGTCAGTTTGACTGCTGCTCCTCCTGGCTCCACATTCAAGTAAGAATATTTTATTAAACTTACTTTTTTGGTGGTAGTGCGTCCTTTCGGAGAGCCGCATGTCATTCTGGCAACCCAATTTTACACAAGGGGTCCCAAACAGGCGTTAGGCCTCTTATCTGCATATTCAAAGGCTACTAACGCCTGTTTCAGGTGCAGGCCCTGGGCCCCTATTTTTTTGACTATACCAATATGGCAGGCAGCCCTTTTCCGGCTTATAATGTACAGGCATTCTTCCTGCCCAATATATTCTGGAATCTTAGGTGCCCGTTTAGCACCATCAAATTTCTAGACTATGATGACAGGTGATAGCAGAAGCAGTTGGGGGCAGAGGTGGTCCTCCTGATGGACATAAAATGGTGTTAGTCCGTAAACATTGAAGTCCCCACGGTGAGGAGATTCACTAGAGCAAAAATAGAGGACTTTCAGGAGCCAGCAGAAGCGATTCTTTGGGCCAAATCTCAAGCAGGAACATAGGAACATAGGAACATAGGAACAGGAGTAGGCCATTCAGCCCCTTGAGCCTGTTCCGCCATTCAATATCATGGCTGATCTGCGATCTAACTCGATATACTTGCCTATCACCCAAAACCCTTAACACCTTTGGTTAACAGAAAGCTATAAACTCCGATTTAAAATTAACATTTGCTCTAGCATCAATTGCCATTTGCGGAAGAGAGTTCCAAACTTCTACCACCCTTTGTGTGCAGAAATGTTTCCTAAGTTCACTCCTGAAAGGTCTGGCTATAATTTTTAGACTATGCCCCCTAGTCCTAGGATCCCCAACCAGTGGAAATAGTTTCTCTCTATCTACCCTATCAGTTCCCCTTAATATCTTGGTACAAAAGAGTTAGTGATAGAGATGATGGCGGACTTTCATTCTTGGGTTTATGTTTCAGTCACAAAGTTAGAAGCCTCAACAGTGCAAATGGTTTTCATGGATGTGGACCAAGCAGAGATTCATTGAAGATGTAGCAGCAACAACAACTTAGTAAAATGTCTCAAGGCGCTTCACAGGATCTATTATCTGACACAATTAGACTGATCCACGTAAGGAGATATTAGGACAGGTCAAAGCTTGGTCAAAGAGGTAGGTTTAAAGGAGGGTCTTAAAGGAGGAGAGAGATAGAGAGGCGGTGAGCTTTAGAGAGGGAATTCCACAACTTAGCACCTAGGCAGTTGATGACACGGCTGCCAATGGTGTGGAAAAGGAAATCGAGAATACGCAAGAGGCCAGAATTGGAGGAGCGCAAAGGTCTCAGAGGGTTGTAGGGCTGGAGGTGGTTACAGAGATCAGGAGGGGTGAGGCCATAGAGGGATTTGTAAGTAAGGATGAACATTTTAAATTCAAGGCATTGCCGGACCAGGAGCCAATGTAGGTCAGCGAACACAGGGGTGATGGATGAATGGGACTTGATGCGAGTTAGGATGTGGGCAGCAGAGTTTTAGATGACCTCAAGTTTATGGAGGGTGGAAGATAGGAGGCTGGCGGGAGAGCATTGGAACAGTCAAATCTAGAGGTAACTAAGGTATGGAAGAGAGTTTCAGCAGCAGATACGTTGAGGCAGTAGCAGGGATGGGCAATGTTACAGAGGTGGTGATGGAGAAGAAATGCCAATTAAAAGAAAGAGGAAGAAGAGCTGTGTTACAGATTGAAGGTCACCTCCATCATTTCCATATGTTAGAACTGAGCATTGTTGGTTTAACACTCTGTGTTAATGTGAAGTAGTAACCTCTAAATGCTTGAAAGAGGATGAATTCTTGTCTTTATTTTAATTGGCAAATGTGACGATTTGGCTTCCACTAATCAAATGTTTGTAGAAAGGGAAGGTTATATGATAGGAGGCTGTAGTACGTTCTTAAATGTGTGCAAACTGCCTGCTAGCTGTTTGCTTTGAATTATGTAAAAGAGATGTTTGCAGAATTTGAACTGCTCCTCCAACCCTACAGTCCTCCGAGATATCTGTGTTCCTCCAATTCTGGCCTCTTGCACATCCCCGATTTCCATCGCCCCACCATTGGCGGCCATGCCTTTAGCTGCCTGGGCCAAACTCTGGAATTCCCTCCCTAAACCTCTCCACATCTCTACCTCTCTCCTCCTTTAAGATGCTCCTCTAACCCTACCTCTTCGACCAAGCTTTTGGTCACCTGCCCGAATATCTCCTTCTGTGGCTCAATGTCAAATTTTGTTTGACAACCGCTCCTGAGAAGCACCATGGGACGTTTTACTGCATTAAAGGTGCTTTATAAATGCAAGTTGTTGTTGTGGCTGACAACATTCTAAAACTCCAACAAGATGGCAACAGGTCGAATCGTCTGGGTGCGAGCAAAACATAACTCCAATAATGAACAGCCTTTCAGATTATCAATAACTATGATGTAGAACTGGGTGTCCTTTATCTTAAATGCATTACCATCGCCACTAAAATAATAACTTCAGATAAAAACGTCAAAGGAATATGTCTCCTTTGTTGTCCCGTGTAAATAACTGAATTATTTTTTATATTAAAGTATCTATTTGTTCTCCTATGCATAAAAGAATTAATCATTTCCCAGCGATAACATCAGGGATTCTCTGGGAAAGAGTCTTGATGGTTCAAATGCAGTTCCGAGCTGTTTTTAAATTGCTGCGACAATTCTCCCTAGTTCAGTCCCTGTGTCATTTTAATCAATTCTGCCCTGCTGTATTAAACCATCCTTTGATAATTTCCCAGCAGCAAGAATTCTGTGAGGAACGATACCAAGTAACAAATGGATTAACCCTGACCACAGCAGAGGGGCCCAGGCTCATTGCTCTAATAAGGCACGGTCCATTTCAACTGCGACATCGCTTTGTATTATTCGCAGTCACATTGCAGTTATTGCCGACTTGTGGACAACTTTTTCATGTAGCTTTCTCCCCATCATTAACGGGGAGGGTGCAGGGAAGCCCGGTTGCGGGCGATGAACCAGGGGTCACAGTCTAAGGATAAGGGGTAAGCCATTTAGGACCGAGATGAGGAGAAACTTCTTCACTCAAAGAATTGTGAACCTGTGGAATTCTCTACCACAGAAAGGCCAGTTCGTTAGATATATTCAAAGGGGAGTTAGATGTGGCCCTTACGGCTAAAGGGATCAAGGGGTATGGAGAGAAAGCAGGAATGGGGTACGAAAGTTGCAACAATGATCAGACATGATCATATTGAATGGTGGTGATTGCTCGAAGGGCCGAATGGCCTACTCCTACACCTATTTTCTATGTTTCTAGCTCCGTGAAAGTCCACAATCATACACAAGACATCAATGCAAAACGGTCCATCTAACATTTTATTAATGACACCAAAGTAGTCGCCTCAAACAACACAACAAAACCCCTCACCAGCAAGGAAAAATAATCACAACTTCCCATTGAAAGACCATCGCACACAATCAACTTAAACAATGTCTGGACAAAGAACTTGTCCACTAGTCATCCCACAGCAGCATCCATGTGGCATATTAGGCACACACACTTACAACAAAAGATGCATCAACCAATGCAACGACTTATTTACAACCATTATTTGCACAATGAGGACATCTATCCATGGTGGCCAAATCTTCAGTCAGACTTCCTCTGGCATTGGCCAGGCTCGCAATCTGCCGGGAGTCTGCACAAGGTTATTTATGGTAGGGCCTCCACATCCCCGGCCTTGCCTAATAAGTCCGGGTACGCCCCAGGTAAACCTGGATTTCCTTGAGTTCCTCCTTCTCACTAGACCCTCAGTCCCCTTCTATTTCCGGAAGGTTATTTGTGTCTTCCTTAGTGAAGACAGAACCAAAGTATCTGTTCAATTGGTCTGCCATTTCTTTGTTTCCCATTATAAATTCACCTGATTCTGACTGCAAGTGACCTACATTTGTCTTCACTAATCTTTTTCTCTTCACATATCTATAGAAGCTTTTGCAGTCAGTTTTTATGTTCCCTGCAAGCTTACTCTCATACTCTATTTTAATTAAACCCTTTGTCCTCCTCTTCTGAATTCTAAATTTCTCCGGTCCTCAGGTTTGCTGCTTTTTCTGGCCAATTTATATGCCTCTTCCTTGGATTTAACACTATCCCTAATTTCCCTTGTTAGCCACGGTTGAGCCACCTTCCCCATTTTATTTTTACGCCAAACAGGGATGTACAATTGTTGTAATTCATCCATGTGATCTTTAAATGTTTGCCAGTGCCTATCTACCGTCAACCCTTTTAGTATAATTTGCCAGTCTATTCTAGCCAATTCACGTCTCATACCATCGAAGTTACCTTTCCTTAAGTTCAGGACCCTAGTCTCTGAATTAATTGTGTCACTCTCCATCTTAATAAAGAATTCTACCATATTATGGTCACTCTTCCCCAAGAGGCCTAGCACAACAAGATTGCTAATTAATCCTTTCTCATTACACATCACCCAGTCTAGGATGGCCAGCTCTCTAGTTGGTTCCTCGATGTATTGGTCGAGAAAACCATCCCTAATACACTCCAGGAAATCCTCCTCCACCGTATTGCTACCAGTTTGGTTGGCCCAATCCATATGCAGTTTAAAGTCACCCATGATAACTGCTGTATCTATATTGCACGCATCCCTAATTTCCTGTTTGATGCCATCCTCAACCTCACTACTACTGTTTGGTGGTATGTACATGACTCCCACTAGCGATTTCTGCCCTTTGGTGTTCCGCAGCTCTACCCATACAGATTCCACATCATCCAAGCTAATGTCCTTCCTTAATATTGCATTAATCTCCTCTTTAACCAGCAACGCTACCCCATCTACTTTTCCTTTCTGTCTATCCTTCCTGAATATTGAATACCCCTGGATGTTGAGTTCCAGCTTTGGTCACCCTGGAGCCATGTCTCCGTAATCCCAATTACATCATATCTGTTAACAGCTATCTGCGCAGTTAATTCATCCACCTTATTACGAATGCTCCTCGCATTGAGACACACAGCCTTCAGACTTGTTTTTTTTAACACTCTTTGTCCTTTTAGAATTGTAATGTGGCCCTTTTTGATTTTTGCCTTTGATTTCTCTGCCCTCCACTTTTCCTTATCTCCTTTCTACCTTTTGCTTCTGCCCCCATTTTACTTCCCTGTGTCTCCCTGCATAGATTCCCATCCCCCTGACATATTAGTTTAAACCCACCCCAACAGCATTAGCAATGTGTCATTATTGTAGCACATAGCGTGGTCAGTATTATCTGCATCCCTCAGCTTCCTCCATTCAAGAGAACCAATCCATTATGAGCCGCTGATGTGTGGCTCTTGCACCAGCAGCATCGCTACGCTGCCTCCACCATGGCTACTGCTCCTCCTCCTGGTGTGGCTGGCCATTCGATGCCTCACCAGGCTCCTGCTCATTTTCCTCCTCCTCCTGAGGTGAGGCTGCGATCCCACTGGCAATGCCTAGCCCCTCATGACGGCCAAGTTGTTCAGCATTCAGCACACCATTATGAATAGCGACAACTGTTGAGGGCAGTATTGAAGGCTGCCTCCAGAGTAGTCCAGGCATGGGAAACACTGCGTCGGCACCCCTATTGACTGCTCAATGATGTTGCGGGTGGCTGCATGGCCATCATTGTAACGATGCTCCACTTGTATGGTGGGATTATGGAGGGGGCTCATTAGCCAGGTGGCTAGGCTGTATCCTTTGTCCCCAAGCAGCCAGCCGCGCCCTTCCCATGATGGCTCAAACATTAGTGGCACATTGTTCTCACGCAGGATGAACACATCATATGCGCTCCCTGGATAGCGGGCATTCATTGTGAAGATGCACTGCGTGTGGTCGCACTCCAGCTGCACGTTCAGGGAGTGGTATCCCTTTCAGTTTCTGAATACCTCTGCATTCTCGAATTGTGCTCGCAAGGCTATGTGTGTGCAGTCAATGGTTTCTTGAACCCTCGGGAAGCACGCAATACTGCTAAACCCATATGCCCGCTCATTCTGGCTCTCCCTGCTCAATGGAAACATTATGAAGTCCATTCTGCGGGCATAGAGAGCCTTTATGATGTGGCGAATGCAGCAATGTGCAGCAAATTGAGAGATGCTGCATATATCCCCTGATGCAGCCTGGAAGGAGCCGGAGGCATAGAAGGTCAGCGCCACAGTGACCTTCACTGCGATGGGCAGCATAGTCCTGGTGCCGATGTGAGGCTGTGGGTCTGCCTGTAGGAGATGGCATATCTCTGTCAGCATTTCTTTTTGGAACACAGCCTTCTCACACACTGCTCCTCAGAGTGGTGCAGGTATGAGCGTTGCTGCCTGTAAACCCGTGGGAGGTAAGGCCTCCTGTCCTGACATCTACAGCCTCTCCTCATTTTGTAGCCTGACATCTTGACGCCGCCTAACAAGAGCATGGCAAACTATTAATGCACCCATTAAATTATTTCACACAAGTTTTAAGGATCTTGTAATGGCAGATAAATCTGCCGCTTTAAAGTCAGAGATTAACGCAGCGTGCTCTGTGGAAACGTTGCACTCAATGTGACCTCCGATTAATGCTCCTCCTCCTTCCCTTTAAATAGGCTGCAGGTAGCGCCAACGGAAGGTGGTACCGCCTGGTTTCTCGGGCGTGATTAGGGACGGACGCTAAATGAGGCGGCCGTACCTAATTTTGCGAGCGGGGCTCTCGCAGGTTATTGCGCGATGAATGACATCATGATCTGACAAAGTACAGAACGAGGAAGTAGCGTTTTACGCCACCGCAAAACCAGCACCAAATTTCCTGGCGGGGCGCTGCAAACTGCACGGCTGGGCGGTAAGCAATTCGAGACGCATTACCACCCCTCCAGGGTGCTAACTGACGCGCTAGACATCCGAATTTCCAGCTCTATTTGTGTATATTTTTTCATTGTATTTTTATAAATCAAATTGCTAATGGGAAAATTATGTGCATTTCTACTTTGATTTGCATTTCTTTATAATAAAATTATTTCCAACAAGGGTAAAAACCACTAGAGTTGGCTTTTAAACAGACCTCCTTCTGTTGTGAATGTTATTTTTTAAATTTGTGATCTGAGAATTATGCGCAGAATGCTTCTGTGCAGCTTCCAGTAGCTTCAGGTTCATTGGCAGGAGTCACTCCGTAAGGATAAAAGAGGAACAAAGGCGGAACGAGACTCCAAAGGTAGCGCTAAAACCAGGACAATGACAAGATGGGCGAGGGGTGGGGAGAGGGGAGGGGGAATGTAAAAATCCAACATCTTTTGAGCTCGGGAAGAAGAAGTTCCCTGTTAGAAGACTGCCTCGCTGTCAAAGAACCTGAAACAATTACACTGCCAACTTAGTTACGAGTCGACCTCTGCCCAGAGATCAAAGAAATATTATCAATAACTCTAACATTGGTACAGGAGCCTAGTGTTGTTTTGATCCTTGTGTTATCATAATTGTCTTCTAATTTTTTGACACTTTTACATCTTTGATTTAACTATTATTAACTGAGGTTGAGCACCATTTTGACGTCACGTCTGGATCTGTTACAGTGAGGAAGGCTCAGGGGGAGGGGAAGGTGGAGCCAGCAACATCGAGGCTGGGGGAAGGCCCAAGGCTTCCTTGTGTGGCCTGTGGGGGTATAAACATTCCTGCTCCCTGGCGCACAAGGGCACTTAGAAAAACAGGCAAAATTCCAAATATTTACCATGGCCTCTTGTGGCTAGCTGGCTTCTTCCACGGGGGTCGGGTCACACATCGTGCGGGACTCCCGCTGGCTAAGACCACATCGCAGCACCTATGACAGCATCGGGCCGTGGCTTTCCAATGTGAAATAGGCCCCCACCACCCGCATCGCCACCTGCCTTGTGCGAAAGCCTCATCGATGGTCTGATTTGGGGCAGTAAAAATGTAAACAGCCAGGAATGGGGTCGGCCTGATAGTTTAACCCCCTCCTCCCCGGACTCTCTCCTGCACGTTGGTGGTGGGGGTGCGGTGGGGGTAAAATCGAGGCCGGTGTTCCCTAGAGAGAGTGCAATAAGGAAAGTTAAAGGCGGTGAGGCTTGGAGCATGTTCGATTTATTTTTGGGGGGCTGCAGCTACATTTGAACCCAAGACCCAGAGAACGGAGGTAGATAGTGAGCCAGATAGTGAGCTTACATTTATATCTTGTTTCTCAGAAATATCTTTTAAAGCCCTTTACAAGAATGACACGGGGGCTAAAGGAGTTCAATTATGATGACAGTTTGCACAGACTGGGCTTGTATACCCGCGAGTGTAGAAGATTAAGGGGTGATCTAATTGAGGTGTTTAAGATGATCAAAGGGTTTGATGGGGTAAATAGAGAAAAACTATTTCCTCTGGTGGAGGAGTCCAGAGCAAGGGGGCATAACCTAAATTAGAGCTAGGCTGTTCAAGGGTGATGTCAGGAAGCATTTCTTCACACAAAGAGTAGTGGAAATCTGGTAGTCTCTCCCCTAAAAAGGTGTTAAGGCTGGGGTTCAATTAAAAATTTCAAAACAGATATGAATAGATTTTTTTGTTGGGTAAGGGTATTAAGGATTACGTAACCAAGGCGGGTAGGTGGTGTTAAAATACAGGTCAGCCACAACCTCATTGAATGGCGCAACAGGCTCGAGGGGCTGAATGACCTCCTCCTGTTCCTATGTTCCATACCGGGGGCATTAGTTTCACCAGCACTTAGGGTACGGTGCGGCAGATTTTCATCTTTTCACCCGGGTGTAAAACCAACATCGCAGATCAGCCATCCGTTAGAGAAACTGTCTCATTTTCATTTCTATTTACATGGAATTGAAAATAGAACTTTTTCATTTTCAAGTTTTTACGAGACTGGAGAGGCTGGGATTGTTCTCCTTGGAGCAGAGACAGTTAAGGGGAGAGTTAATAGAGATGTTCAAAATCAGGAAGGGTTTAGATAGAATAAACAAGGAGAAACTGTTTCCAGTGGCAGGAGGGTCGATAACCAGAGGTCACAGATTTAAGGTCATTGGCAAAAGAACCAGAGGGGAGCTAACGAGAATTTTTTTAGGCAGCGAGTTGCTGTGATCTGGAATGCACGGCCTGAAAGGGCGGTGGCAGCAGATTCAATAGTAACTTTCAAAAGAGAATTGGATACATACTTGAAGGGGGAACATTTTCAGGGCTATGTGAAAAGAACAGGGGATGTGGACTAATTGGATAGCTCTTTCAAAGAGTCAACAATGGGCCAAAAGGCCCCCTTCTGTGCTGTAAGCTTCTATGATTCAATAGAAATGAGGTATGAAAGGCACTGTATAAGTGCAAGTTCTATCTTTATATACTTATGTCGCAAAAGGTTTGCACTTATCCTGATGCTAACCTCAAGTCCTAAGACACGCCAACAGCATATAAGAAAAGAAGTTTCAACAACAGCTTAAGTAGGTCAAGAAAAATGGATCCAGTGCTTATGGTAATCTATCATAAGTTTTCTATTCTTATATTTATGGTCTGGTGTAAGCAAAGGAACTTTTCAAATTCCTTCCCTAGTCTTCGTTTGTGATCTCAGGAAAATCACTCAAGTGCCAAACCTCAATTCAGTAATAAAAAAATAAATTATATCTAAATGGCTCTGATACTACACAATTAAACCTTAGAATAGACCGAAATGTTTAAGGAAAAAGAGCTACACACTACAGTGCATTCCTTTTAAATGTATCACTGATTTTCCATGATTTTTAATGTCTTTATACTCTAGGGGAACTGCATATAAAATATACTACAACACAAAAAAGATATTGCCTATTTACAACAGCAGGTTAGCATCAAAAACAAGAAACTTATTTGAGATTAAGTCTGGCCAACATCCACCAGTCAGTGAATAGGGTTTCATGGACCCTGCTGAAATGAAGTTAACAGTTCCCAACTTGCAAAGCCTGCAAAGCACCACACATCAAGCAGCAGAGACCTCTGTGGACAAGCCCTCCATGTTGTCATGTATGCTGTCTTTTAAGTTGTTCTCAGGATGTGGGCAATTCAGACAAGGTGTGCATTTATTGCCCATCTGTGGCAGCCGTGGCTCAGTGGGTCATATACTTGTCTCTGAGTCAAAAAGTTGTGGGTTCATGTCCTACTCCAGCGACTTAAGTGCCAGTACTGAGGGCACGCTGTATTGTCGGGGGCTGTCGTCTTTCGGCTGAGATGTTAAACCAAGATCCTTTCAGCCCTCTCAGGTGGACGTAAAAGATCTCATGGCACTATGTCGAAGAAGAGCAGAGGATATCTCCCCTGAGTCCCCTGAGGCCAATATTTATCCCTTAATCAATATCACCATTGCTGTTTGTGGGAACTTGCTGTGTGCAGATTGGTTGCCGCATTTCCTATACAGGTTGTGTTATGTCTTGGATAAGGAGTAAGACTAGATACTCCAAGTAAGTGTGACTGTAGTCCTTTATTACAGATCTCAGAGTGCCTCTCCAGCCTGTGAGACCTCCTTATATACAGGTGCTCCCAAGGGATTGTGGGATCCCTTGGGACTCCAGGGGATAAGCCCTCTGGTGGTTAGACATGGGAATTACAGGTTTAGATATATAACAACACCCACCTCCCCCCCACCACCCCCGCCAAAATCAATAAACTATTTACAATGTGAATCGATCTGGGGCCTTCCTTTCCCTGGTTGATCGTCTCGGTGCAAATGCTGGTGTTGGTGAGTTGTTTGTTGGGCCTTCGCTGGGCTGCTGCGCAGCTGGCCTTGCTGGACTGCTGCAGGTGATGGGTTCTGCTTCGTGGTCAACTGCTGGGTCGGGCTGTCACTTGTGTGTGTGTTGGAGGGTCGAAAAAGATAGAGTCTATTGTGGGTTGTTCTGGATAGTCCGTAAATCTGTGTTTGGTTTGGTCCAGGTGTTTTCTGCAGATAAGTCCATTTGAGAGATTGACCACAAACGCCCTACTCCTCTCTTTGGCCAAAACAGTGCCAGCAATCCACTTGGGACCTTGTCCATAATTCAACACAAATACAGGATTATTTACTTCACTTTTGTGTGACACATTTGCGCGATCATGATATGTATTCTGTTGAAGCCGCCTGCTCTCTACCTGTTCGTGTAGATCAGGGTAGACTAACTAGAGCCTTGTCTTAAGTGCCCTTTTCATGAGCAGTTCAGCGGGAGGGACCCCGGTGAGCGAGTGGGGTCTTGTACGGTAACTAAACTGGACTCGGGATAAGCAAGTCTGCAGTGAGCCTTCAGTTACCCTTTTCAAGCTCTGATTGTTTGAACTGCTCGTTCTGCCTGACGGTTGGACGCTGGCTTAATCGGGGCAGACGTGACATGTTTGACCCCATTTCGGGTCATGAATTCCTTGAATTCGGCATTGGTAAAGCACGGCCCATTGTCACTTACAAGGACATCAGGCAGGCCGTGCATGGCAAACATGGCCCATAGGCTTTCAATGGTGGCAGCGGACGTGCTTGCCGACATTATCACACATTCAATCCACTTGGAGTACGCATCTACAACCACTAAAAACATTTTTCCCAACAATGGGCCTGCATAGTTGACATGAACCCTAGACCACAGTTTGGAGGGCCAAAACCTTAAACTTAGTGGCACCTCCCTGGGTGCATTGCTTAACTGGGAACATGTGTTACATTTGTGCACACAGGATTCTAAGTCTGCATCGATACCAGGCTACCACATGTGGGATCTGGCTATCGCTTTCATCATTACAATGCCTGGGTGGGTACTGTGGAGATCACTATTGAAAGTGTCCCTGCCCTTTTTTGGCACAACTACCCGATTACCCCATAGGAGGCAGTCTGCCTGTATAGACATTTCATCTTTGCGTCGCTTTATTTCTTCCTGCATCTCTAATGAGACACAAGACCAACTCCCGTGGAGAACACAGTTTTTTTACAAAGGACAGTAAGGGGTCCTGGCTCATCCAGGTGCTAATCTGTCGGGCGGTAACAGGTGATTGCTCACTCTCAAATGCTTCCATTACCATAACTAAACCTGCAGGCTGTGCCATCTCCACGCCGGTGGTGGGCAATGGTAGTCTACTGAGAGCATCGGCACAGTTTTCTGTGCCTGGCCTGTGTCGGATGGCGTAGTTGTATGCGGACAACGTGAGTGCCCATCTCTAGATGCGGGCCGATGCATTCGTATTTATCCCCTTATTTACAGAAAAGAGGGATATAAGTGGCTTATGGTCGGTTTCCAATTCAAAATTGAGCCTGAACAGATATTGATGCATTTTCTTTACCCCGTAAACACACGCTAACGCTTCTTTTTCGATCATGTTGTAGGCCTTCTCGGCCTTAGACAGACTTCTGGATGCATAAGCAATTTCCCAAATTCATTAGCTTGTTGCAATACACCCTGTACGATGACACATCACATGCTAGTACCAAACGTTTACATGGATCGTACAACATAAGCAATTTGTTTGAACATAACAGCTTCTAGCTTTCTCAAAGGTATTTTCTTGGCTTTTACCCCATACCCATTCATCTCCTTTATGCAGTAAAGAGTGCAGGAGTTCTAACAATGTGCTAAGACCCGGTAAGAAGTTACCAAAATAGTTCAGGAGTCCAAGAAACGACCGCAGTTCCGTCATGTTCTGTGGTCTTGGTGCGTTTTTGATTGCCTCCGTCTTCGAATCGGTGGGCCTGACGCCATCCGCCGTGATTCTTCTCCCCAGGGACTCCACTTCAGGCACCAGGAGCATTTTAGCCTGAGCCCCACACGATTAAGCCGACTAAGAACCTCCTCCAGGTTCTGCAAGTGCTTGACGGTGTCCCGACCTGTAACCAAGATGTCGTCCTGGAAGACCACTGTGCGCGGGTCCGACTTCAGCAAGCTTTCCATGCATCGCCGCGGCCGATCGAATCCTAAACGGGCATCTGTTGTAAACGAAAAGTTCTTTGTGTGTGTTGATGCAGGTGAGGCCTTTTGAAGATTCCTCCAGCTCCTGCGTCATGTAGGCCGAGGTCAAGCCCAGCTTCATGAACGTTTTCCCTCCCGCCAGCATCGCAAATAGGTCGTCTGCCTTTTGTAGCAGATATTGAGCCTGCAGTGAGAAACGATTGATAGTTACTTTGTAATCACCACAGATTCTGACGGTGCCATCTTCTTGAGGACTGCAACAAACGGACTGGCCCACTAATTGAATTTCATCGGTGAAATGATGCCCTCTCTTTGCAGCCTGTCCAGCTCGATCTCCACCCTCTCTCTCATCATGCAAGGCTCTTGCCTTGTGATGGCTGGGTCACTCCCCCGGAATCAAATGGATCGGGACTTTTGCTCCTTGGAACTTTCCGATGCCTGGTTCAAACAGCGAGGGGAACTTGCTTAGGACCTGAGCACATGAGGTGTCATCAATGGACGAAAGCGCTCAGACTTCATCCCAGAGTTCCAGCGTATCTTTCCCAACCATCTCCTGCCGAACAGTGTGGGGCCATTGCCCGGTATGACCCAGAGTGGTAAATCATGAACCGCTCCATCGTAGGAGACCTTTATGGTAGCACTGCCAATTATGGGAATCAGTTCCTTTGTGTATGTTCGAAGTTTGGTACGAATGGAAGTCAGGACTGGCCTTGAAGCCTTGTTGCATCACAACTTATTAAAAGTCTTTTTACTCATTATGGGCTTGCGCCCATGTCCAGCTCCATGGACACCGGGAGTCCATTTAATTCAACCTTCAGCATTATTGGGGGACACTTTGTGGTAAACGTGTGCACCCCATATTCCGCTGCCTCCTCGGTCTGAGGCTCTGGTTCATCATGATCCACCGTGGATCTGTCCTCCTCTGCAACGTGGTGGTTTGTAGGATTAGCAGGGTTTGCAGCTCGCCTACACATACATTGGAGGTGTCCCATTGTTCCACAGCCCTTGCAAATGTATCTTTTGAAGCAGCATGAATGTATTTAGATTTCCAAAAGGCATTCGATAAGATGCCACACAAAAGGTTACTGCAGAAGATAAAGGTACGCGGAGTCAGAGGAAATGTATTAGCATGGATAGAGAATTGGCTGGCGAACAGAAAGCAGAGAGTCGGGATAAATGGGTCCTTTTCCGGTTGGAAATCAGTGGTTAGTGGTGTGCCACAGGGATCAGTGCTGGGACCACAACTGTTTACAATATACATAGATGACCTGGAAGAGGGGACAGAGTGTAGTACAACAAAATTTGCAGATGACACTAAGATTAGTGGGAAAGCGGGTTGTGTAGAGGACTCAGAGAGGCTGCAAGGAGATTTGGATAGGTTAAGCGAACGGGCTAAGGTTTTGCAGATGGAATACAATGTCGGAAAGTGTGAGGTCATCCACCTTGGGAAAAAAAACAGTAAAAGGCAATATTATTTGAATGGGGAGAAATTACAACATGCTGTGGTGCAGAGGGACCTGGGGGTCCTTGTGCATGAATCCCAAAAGGTTAGTTTGCAGGTGCAGCAGGTAATCAGGAAGGCAAATGGAATGTTGGCCTTCATTGCGAAAGGGATGGAGTACAAAAGCAGGGAGGTGTTGCTGCAACTGTATAAGGTATTGGTAAGGCCGCACCTGGAGTACTGCGTGCAGTTTTGATCACCTTACTTAAGGAAGGATATACTGGCTTTGGAAGGGGTACAGAGACGATTCACTAGGCTGATTCGAGAAATGAGGGGGTTACCTTATGATGATAGATTGAGTAGACTGGGTCTTTACTCCTTGGAGTTCAGAAGGATGAGGGGTGATCTTATAGAAACATTTAAAATCATGAAAGGGATAGACAAGATAGAGGCAGAGAGGTTGTTTCCATTGGTGGGGGAGACTAGAACTAGGGGGCACAGCCTCAAAATACGGAGGAGCCAATTTAAAACCGAGTTGAGAAGGAATTTCTTCTCCCAGAGGGTTGTGAATCTGTGGAATTCTCTGCCCAAGGAAGCAGTTGAGGCTGGCTCATTGAATGTTTTCAAGTCAAAGATAGATAGATTTTTAAGCAATAAGGGAATTAAGGGTTACGGGGAGAGGGCGGGTAAGTGGAGCTGAGTCCACGACCAGATCAGCCATGATCTTATTGAATGGCGGAGCAGGCTCGAGGGGCTAGATGGCCTACTCCTGTTCCTAATTCTTATGTTCTTATGTTCTTATGAATGGAATTGATGATCACCCCCGCAGCGCCAGCAAGGTGTTAATTGCCTTGTATTAACCATCCTTGATGGCGGACTCTGAGTCATCTGCGGATGTGCAGCTACAGATGTGTAAGTCCTGCCATGTACATTTCGATTTGAAAACAACGTTACTTTGTTCACAGTACTTGCAGCAGCACTAGTGTGCTGGGAAATTTGTTTGGTATTGTCACTGGTGGAGATAAACGCCTGGGCTATCACTGTAGCTTTACTCAAGGTTGGGGTCTCTACAGTCAAAAGTTTGCGAAGTATTACTTCATGGCCAATGCCAAGTACAAAGAAGTCCCTGAGCATATGCTCCAAGTGTCCTTCAAATTCGCAATGTCCTGCAAGGCGTCTTAGCTCGGCGACGTAGCTCGCCACTTCCTGGCCTTCAGAACTCTTGTATGTGTAGAATCGATACCTCGCCATCAGAACGCTTTCCTTCGGGTTTAGATGCTCCCGGACCAGACTCATCGTATGACTTGTCAATGGGTTTTGCTGGAGCAAGCAGGGTTTTCATGAGGCCATACATTGGTGGCCCGCAAACGATGAGGAGGATCACCCTTCGTTTGACAGCGTTGCCTTCTTCTTCTAGCTCGTTGGCCACGAAGAATTGGTCAAGTCGCTCCACGCAGGTGTCCTAATCATTTCCCTCTGAAAATTTCTCCAGGATGCCCACAGTTCTCTGAATTGTTGCGTTGGGGTTCATCATCTGATCGATTCTCACTCACTAGCCAACAGTATATTTCTCCTTATGGCGCAGCTAAAATCAAAACATAGAATTTTACAGCACAGAAACAGGACATTCGGCCCAACTGGTCTGTGCCGGTGTTTCTGCTCCACACGAGCCTCCTCCCACCCCTCTTCATCTCACCACATCAGTATATCCTTCTATTCCTTTGTTCCTCATGTGTTTATATAGCTTCCCCTTCAATGCATCTTTGCTATTCACCTCAACCATTATTTGTAATAGCGAGTTCCGTATACTCACCACTCTCTGGGCAAAGAAGTTTCTCTTGAAATTCTCATTGGATTCATTAATGATTATCTTATATTTATGGTGCATAATTTTGATCTCTCCCACAAGTGAAATCATGTTCTATATGTCTACCCTAACAAACCCTTTCATAATCTTGGAAGACTTCTATCAAGTCACCCCTCAGTCTTCTATTTTCTACAGAAAAGAGCCCCAGTTTGTTCAATCCTTTCTGATAGATATAACCTCTCAGATCTGGTATCATTATTATAAATCTTATTTGCATCTTCTCCAGTGCTTCTATATCATTTTTGTAATATGGAGACCAGAACTGTTCATAGTACTCCAAGTGTGGTCTAACCAAGGTTCCATACAAATTTAACATAATTTCTCTGCCTTTTAATTCCATTCCTCTAGAAATGAACCCCGGTACTTGTTTTGCACCTTTTATGGATTTGTTAACCTGCATCGCTACTTTTAATGATTTGTGAATCTGAACCCCTAGATTCATTTGCTCCTCCAACCCATTTAGATGCTTATTTACAATTCAATTTAAAAACCATTCAAATCACAAAGACGGTTATATATGTAAACCTATAAATTTCTTGTGTAACCACCAGAGGCTCATCCCCTGGAGTCCCAAGGGATCCCACAATCTCTTGGGAGCATCTGTACTTAAGGAGACCTCACAGGTTGGAGATGCACTCTGGAGACCTGCAATAAAAGACTGCGGTCACACTTTACTTTGAGCTCACAGTATCTGGTCAGACTCTTTATTCATACATAACAGAGACCATGTGGGAAGAATTTCTAGGTATTGACAAAGTTCCCATTGGTCAAACGAACCTCAGAAACAGCAATGCTATGTGATATGTATGCTTATCTATAATAAATCACACGTGGCCCATGCTGGAGCTGAACATCTTGTGACCTTTAGGTATAATGTAAACTCCAAAATTGCACTGCAGGGGGAGCCTGCTTTATATAGGGACACAAGGGCTTTCCCCATCTGTTGGTTATTACATGTAATTACATGGTACAGAGCACAGCTGCAAATACATCACAACACTACCCCCCAAGTCTTAGATGCGGTTTACAGGTCAAGCCTGACCTGGGGTCTGTGCTCTCTGGTTGAGCGTCTGAGTTGAATGCTGGGCATGGGCGGCCTGACCGGAGTGTCGCTGCCTTGCGGTGCTGCGGCTCTGGTCGGACTGTCTGGTGCGATGGGTTCTATTTCTCGGTGAACCGCTGGTTTTGTTGCTTTGGTTGGAAGTCGATGTCACTGTAGTCATCCAGCGGTCCTGGATCATCGGTGAACCTCAATTTGGTTTGATCGATGTGCTTCTTGCAGGTTTGGCCATTAGTGAGTCTTACCACGAATACCCTACGCCCCTCTTTAGCTATGACAGTGCCTGCGAGCCACTTGCGACCCGTACCAAAGTTCAGCATGAAAACAGGGTCACCAACATTGATACACCGCATTACAGAGTTGCGGTCATGATATGTACATTGCTTAAGATGCCGGTTTTCGACAATCTCACTTAAAACCGGGTGCACGAGGGACAACCTTGTTTTGAGGGTCCTCTTCATGAGCAGTTCGGCGGGCGGAACCCCTGTGAGTGAGTGGGGCCTTGTCCAATATGCAAGCAGCACGCGAGACAGACGACTCTGCAAGGGGCCTTCCGTCACTCACTGCATGCCCTGCTTTATGATCTGTACTGCCCGTTCAGCTTGGCCATTGGAGGCTGGTTTGAACGGGGCCGATCTAACATGCTTTATGCTGTTACAGCACATAAATTTGCGAAATTCAGAACTCATAAAGCATGGTCCATTGTCACTAACAAGGACGTTGGGCAGGCCATGGGTGGCAACCATTGTCCGAAGGCTCTCTATTGTGGCGGTGGATGTGCTGGACGACATTATAACACATTCGATCCATTTAGAGTAAGCATCAATTACAACTAGGAACATTTTTCCTAGAAAGGGACCTGCAGGACCAGGGTTTGGAGGGCCAGGACCACAGGCTCAGTGGGGCTTCCCTGGGTGCGTTGCTGAGTTGCACCGGCATATGCATGACTCTAAGTCTGCGTCGATGCTGGGCCACCACACGTGCGATCTCATAATGGCTTTCATCATTACGATGTGTGCTATGGAGATCCTTGACAAATACATCTCTGCCTTTCTTGGGCAGGACTACGTGATTTCCCCACAAAATGCAGTTGGCCTGGATGGATAACTCGTCAATGCGCCAGTGAAACGGCTTAAAATCGCCATGCATCTCTCCATACATGGTTGCCCAGTTTCCACTTAATATACAGTTTTTCATCTGGGACAGCAGTGGGTCTTGGCTGGTCCAGATTCTTATCTGGCCACCGTGATGGGTGACCCTTCGCCCTCAAAGGCTTCCATGGCCATGACCAGTTCCACGGGCTGCTCTGCTTCACCCTCGGTGATGGCGAGCGGGAGCCGGCTGAGCGCATCTGCACAGTTATTGGTGCCTGGTCTGTGGCGGATCGTGTAGTCGTAAGTGGACAGCATTAATGCCCACCTCTGAATGCGAGCTGAGGCGTTAGTATTGATGCCTTTGCTCTCAGAGAATAACGACGTGAGTGGCTTGTGGTCGGTTTCTAGTTCGAACCGCCGGCCAAATAGATACTGATGCATCTTTTTTACCGTGTACACACAAGCTAGGGCCTCCTTTTCGACCATGGTGTACCCCCTTTCTGCCTTGGAAAGGCTGCGGGACGCATACGCTACAGGTTGGAGCTTACCCGACACGTTCGCTTGCTGAAGCACATACCCGATCCTGTAGGATGATGCATCGCACGCTAATACAAGATGCCTACAGGGATCATACAGTGCCAGTAGTTTGTTTGAGCACAATAAGTTTCTGGTCTTCTCAAAGGCAGTTTCTTGATTTTTACCCCAGTCATCACCCTTACGGAGCAGTGCATGTAATGGTTCAAGCAAAGTGCTCAGCCCAGGCAGAAAGTTACCAAAGTAGTTCAGTAGAGCACAGCTCCGTCGTGTTGCGTGGTCTCGGGGCCTTCTGTATTGCCTCCATCTTGGAGTCTGAGGCCCTGATGCCATCTGCTGCGATTCTCCTTCCCAGGAATTCCACCTCTGGTGCCAAGAAGACGCATTTGGTTTATTTCAATCTTAGACCTACTCGATTTTGTCGGCGTAGCACCTCTTCCAGGTTATGGAGGTGTTCATCAGTGTCGTGTCCGGTGATCAAGATGTCAACTTGGAAGACGACCGTTCTCAGGACAGATTTCAGCAGGCTCTCCATGTTTCATTGGAAGATCGCAGCCGCTGAACAGATCCCGAAAGGGCACCGGTTGTATAAGAACAGCCCCTTGTGTGGGTTTATGCACGTCAGCTTCTTGGACGATTCTACTCCTGGGTCATGTACGCCGAGGTGAGGTCCAATTTAGAAAACAGCTTCCCGCCCGACAGGGTCGCGAACAAATCCTCCGCCTTGGGTAGCGGGTACTAGTCCTGTAATGATACTCGGTTTATGGTTACTTTATAATCGCCACAGATTCTAATTGGCCCATCACTTTTAAGAACGGGGACAATGGGACTAATCCAGTCGTTAAAAATTCCACTGGCGACGCACTGAAGCCGATCTAGCTCGACTTCTACTTTCTCCCGCATCATGTAAGGGACCGCTCTGGCCTTGTGGTGAACGGGTCCCACGTCTGGGCTGAGGTGAATTGTCACCTTGGTCCCTGTGAAGCTGCCAATGCCAGGCTGGAACAGTCTAAGACCTGCGCACACGTGGCTTTCTCCATCGACGATAATGCTTTTACATCGCCCCATTTCCAGTTAAAATTCCATAGCCAGCTTCTGCCAAGCAGAGTGGGTCCGTTACTGGGAACAATCCATAGTGGCAATTTATGCACAGAACCATCATACAGCACCTGAACCATTGCACTTCCGAGGACCGGGATAATCTCTTGCGTGTAGGTGCGCAGCTTCGCGTCGATCAGACTCAGCTTGGGCCTGTGTGCCTTGTTTGCCCATAACTTCTCGACGGCCTCCTGGCTCATGATCAATTGGCTTGCACCCGTGTCCAGTTCCATCGGTACCGGTATGCCATTCAGTTTAACGTTCATCATAATCGGGGGACTCTTGTTGGTAAAGGTGTGCATTTCATGCACGTGCACCCCATGTACCTCTTCCTCCTCGGTCATCTCTGCGCGATCCTCGGGATCTACGCTTGACCTCCCATCCTCCACTACATATCGAGTTGTAGCACGTTTACACATTCGTTGGAGGTGCCCCATCATTGAGCAACTCTTGCAGACATATTGTTTGAACCTGCACTGGTTTGCTCGATGAGCCCCTCCACAGCACCAACAGCTTGCTGATGGACTTGCATTCAAAGGTACTGATCTCTTCGCATTAGTCCATGTGGTGAGTGAGTCATCTCAGGTCGAGCCGAGGTCGCATTAGCCCAGCTGGGGGCACTTTTCCTGTCTCCTGACGAATTTAGCTTATTCACAGTGTTTGGCCCCGGGTGATTCGGAAGTTGTGGGTAGAGTAGCTTTGTTTCTTCCTCTCTGACCATGTATGCCTGAGCAATCAGGGTGGCTTTGGCTAGGTCCAAGTCTTCCTCCGCTAGCAATTTGCAGAAAATCCCTTCGTGCCCGATTCCCAAAACAAAGAAGTCTCTTAACATTTCTTCAAGAACTGCCCTGAATTTGCATGGCCCAGCAAGACGCCTTAGCTCAGCGATGAACGCTGCCACATCTTGGCCTACTCCGCCCCGGTGGGTGTAGAAACGGTACCTCGCCATGAGCGCACTGCGTTTCGGCTTTAGGTGATTTCGAACTAGCTCGCACAATTCTTCGTAACTTTTCTCAGCGGGTTTCTTCGGGGCCAGTAGGTCCTTGATCAATGCGTAGGTCGGTGATCCGTAGACTGTGAGGAGGATGGCCCTGCGTTTGCTGGCATTTGCGGCTCCCTCTAAGTCTTTCGTGACAAAGCATTGATCCACTGGTCAATTAAGTCATCCCAGTCTTCCCCGATGCAAACTCGCTCAATGTAGTCAATGGTGGCCATAGCTGCATGTTAGTATCCCATTCTCGACTCGCCAGTTGATATGTATGCTTATCTCTATAATAAATCACACGTGGCCCATGCTGGAGCTGATCACCTTGTGACCTTTAGGTTTAATGTAAACTCCAAAAGTGCACTGCTTTATATAGGGAGGCAGCATGAGGTGCAGTAATGTGTGCCTCCCGGGCTTTCCCCATTTGTTGGCTGTTACAGGTAATTACATGGTCCAGAGCATGGCTACAAATACATCACACTATGAGCATCAAATAAGCTGTTAATTGGAGACTGAGGTTACCATAATTTCTGATGTAGTTTCGCAAGGCTGGAAAAGGAGAGTGAACCATTGCAAAAACAGCAATTCAGATTATTAAGTGCATTGGGAAAGAGAGTGCAAATAAAGCTGACCACATCGCATTTTATAATAGTTGAAGGGCTTTTGTGCACATCACCTCTACATCCAGCTCATATTTGTACTAATAACAACATTTATATATCGCCTTTAACATAGTATAACATCCCAAGGTGCTTCACAGGAGTGTTATCAAACAAAATTTGACTCAGAGCTACATAAAGTGATATTAGGACAGGTGATCAAAAGGCTGATCCAAGAAGTAGGTTTTAAAGAGCGTCTTGAAGGAGGCGAGAGAGGTAGAGAGGCAGAGAGGTTTAGGGAGGGAATTGCAGAGCCTAGGGCCTAAGAAACTGAAGGCACGGCCACCAATGGTGATGTGATTAAAATCGGGGATGCGCAAAAGGCCAGAATTGGAGGAATACAGAGATCTCAGAGGTTGTACGGCTGGAGAAGGCTACAGAGATAGGGAAGGAGGAGGCCATGGAGGGATTTGAAAACAAGGATGAGAATTTTAAAACCAAGGTGTTGCCGGATCGGGAGCCAATGTAAGTCAGTGAGTACAGGGGTGATGGGCTGAACAGGACTGGGTGTGAGTTAGGATATGGGCAGCAGAGTTATGGATGAGTTCAAGTTTACAGGGAGTGGAAGATGGGTGGCCGGCCAGGGGAGCGTTGGAATAATCAATAATTGCATCCCTCTTGACCCAGAGAGTGGTGACAATGTGGAATTTGCTACCACATGGTGCAGTTGAGGTGAATAGCATAGATGCATTTTGTGGTGTATGGAGCACATAAATCACTGACTCCAGTCTGGTGTAAATCTAACTGCTGTGACCTTCGTCCTTTATTGTCTAGCTCCAGAGTGCCTCTCAGGTGTGGTGGTCAGCCTTATATAGTGCCTGTTCTAGGTACTTCCAGGTTTCCCACCACAGCGCCCTCTGTGGTGTGGCATAGTGCTTACATTACATTTAAGGTACCAGGATGATACACACATCATTACATAACATCACACTTCCCCCCCCCACCAGGACGCAGGACGACGATACATACATCAATACATAATATCACACTTGTCCAACGGAAGGCAGGTAGGCATAGACAGTGCATTAGTATGGTACATATTATCTGGTACATTAATTAGTTATTGACTGGTAACGGATCCCTAATTTCCTTGTTAGCCCTTATCATTAATTGTACTTCATATCCATTATTTTACACAAATACAGTGGCCATTCAGCATTAAAAAAGTAATTCTTATTATAAATTCACCATCTCACATTAACATAGCTCATTTTAGACTTGCTCTGCCTTACAGAAGTCCTTTGTGGGGACCACCTCTTGGTAAGGCCCTTTTAAGACTCCCGGGTGCATTTCCTTTTTAAGGTGCCATCTTTGATGCCGGAGGATTCCACGAGGCTTCTCCTTGGGCGCCGCCATCTTTGATGCTCTTCTGCTCTGGACCGAGGCCGCCACCATCTTGCTCTCCGCCGCTCCGGATGCCCTCCGCCACCGCAGCCTCTGCTCCCCTCCGCTGCCACCTGACTTGCCGCCTCTCCTGCGGCCATCGTTGTCGCTTCTCCGGCGGTCACCGTAGCCGCCTCCCCTGCAGCCGCTGTGGCCGCCGACCTCCAGCTGCTGCCGCCGCCCGACTCTCCCTCTGCGTGGGCCCCTCCGATCCGCCGGCCATCCTGGATCCCTCGCACCCCGCCCGCAGCGCCCCGCTGGCTCACCCTCCCCCCCCACTAGGCCCCTCTCTGCAGGGCTGCTTGCCTGTGGGGGCTGAGGCTGCAGGATCTCTGTGTGAGGTCCGGGCCTGGGGCTTGCCTGTGGGTGGAATGAGGCTGCAGCTCCAGCTCGGTCAGCGCTGCTCTCTGGGGACCCAGGGCACGACAGCACCCCAGGGAGCAGCAGGCTGTGGAGTGTTGAAGTCTTCCCAGCTCCCACAGACCGTCCCCATCCACCTCCGGCCGAGGAGCGTCGGCCCATCGCCTGCAACGACCCACAAAGGTAAACTGTGCGTCTCGTCCCCGTGGGATACCTGCACCATCGCTCTGCCAAGAACAGGTATCAGTTCCCTGGTGTAGGTACGCAGCTTCGCCGTGACCGGGACCAGCTTGGGTCGTGCAGCTGGGTTAGTCCACAGTTTATCAAAAGTTCTCCAACTCATCAACGACGGACCCGAGCCCGTGTCCACTTCCATACTCACAGGGACTCCGTTGATTTTTACTTCCCTTATCACTGGGGGCGAATCATCGGTATATGTGTACAGTCCCAACACCTCATCATCTTCTGCCTGCTCCTCGCTGGATGGTGGATCATCTCCCAGCTCCTCAGCCACATGGTGAGTCCAATTTCTTTTACACATATGCTGAAGGTGGCCTTTCGTGTGGCAGGTATTGCACGTGTACTCCGCAAACCTGCACCGGTGAGCTCCATGGCTTCCTCCACAGCGCCAGCATGGTGCTGCTTGATTGGCCCCCCTCAGCGGACTATGAGTTCCAGGACCCCGAGGTCCATGCTCTCTGCCCCGAGCAGAGCCACGTTCTGTAGTTTTGTCCGTGGTGGGCGCTATCCTGTGGACAGTGCCTGCCGGGTTCAAGACTGTGTGGATTATTTGCTTGGTGCTGCAAGTCGAGGTCATATATGCCCGGCTGATGGCGATGGCCTTTGTCAGAGTGACTGTGGGTTCTGTGGCTAACAGCTTGTGAAGGAGGCCCTCATGGCCAATCCCCATAACGAAAACGTCCCGCAAAGCCTCGTCAAGGTGTGCCCCAAAATCAATAGGCGCCGCGAGTCTCCTGAGGTCCGCAGCATATTTGGTGACATCCTGGCCCTCAGGTCTGCAGTGATGGTAAAATTTGTATCTGGCCGTGAGGATGCTCTCCTTCGGTTTCAACTGGTCACGAATGAGTTCAGTCAGCTCCTCATATGACTTGTCCCTGGCGTTCCCGGGTGCCAGCAAATCCCTGACGAGACAGTAAACCTCATCTCCACAACTGGAGAGCAATATTGCCTTACGCTTATCTCTCATTGCGTCCGTGTCCTCCGTCAGGTCGTTTGCTGTGAAGTAGTACTCGAGCCTTTCCATGAAGGCCTCGCAATCATTGTCCATGGTAAAATCCTTTAGCGAGTTCAGAGTAGCCATGGTTGCGTGGAGTTCGTCCGCTTCCTCGTCGCCAATGTGGTGTATGTAGCACACAAATCACTGACTCCACACGGTCTGGTGTAAGTCTAACTGCTGTGACCTTCGTCCTTTATTGTCTAGCTCCAGAGTGCCTCTCAGGTGTGGTGGTCAGCCTTATATAGTGCCTGTTCTAGGTACTTCCAGGTTTCCCACCACAGCGCCCTCTGTGGTGTGGCATAGTGCTTACATTACATTTAACGTACCAGGACGATACACACATCATTACATAACACATTTAAGAGGAAGCTAGATAAAAACATGAGGGAGAAAGGAATAGAAGGTTCTACTGATAGGTTGAGCTTAAGTAAATAGAGTGGGAGGAGGCTCTTGTAGATCATAAACACCGGATCAGTTGGGCTGAATGGCCTACTTCTGTGCTGTAAAATTCTATGTAATTCTATGTATGTAGTATTTCCTCCACAATGATTGATAACTCAATGTTGCTAAAATAGGCTTGATAGACTAATTTTTATCCGCAGCTAGGAAATTTCTCATCCGCACATCTGGATTGGCAACCAATGGTAGAGACTCAAGCCAGTGAAAAGGGAAGCAGTCTGAATGCCTTCTTGGAACAATAACTGCAAGCGTTCAAGTATTGTACGAGCTTGATGTGGTACATGTCCTTGCTATTTATGCAAGTCTGCAAAGAAACCGCTTGTCCCAGTTACTACCTATTTACCTATATGTTGGTTTGTAACAGGCTTACATGCAGAAACTCACACCACTTCCAATGTACTGAGGGAAATATTTGCTCATGTTCCCAACTTAATTTTTCCAGTGAATTATTTGCCAAGACATATGTAAATTGTATCCAGTTTGTTATGAAACACTGGGGGGTTTAAACAACCTTAATGATCTGCCACATTTGCTTCACATCATTTCTGGATGTTCACTCAAGGGGGGTTTAGGATTCTTATGCAGTGCCTGCTCAGTAATTCCTCAAATTAAGGTTAATGCTGTCTGAACTCACTGGCATACAGTGAGTGTTTAACTTAGACAGAACAATTTACTTTTCCTTACATCACTTCTCAACCAACTAAACCCCAGAGCCCTGGTTTTGCAGGTGTATGGCCGCAATAATGACCTTGATAAAAATGAAATGCAAGTCCTAGACAGACTAACAGCGCTCAAAAAACAATAAATCCCAAAGCTAGATACTATTTATCCTAGAGTGCTGAAGGATACTAAAGAAGTGTGTGGCATTGCCCATCATTATTAGGGAGTCACTGGACACTGCAGAAGGTACCAGTAGATTGGAAGTAGGCCAAGATGGTTCCAATATTCAAAAAGGGACAAAAAACAGACACAGGCAATTATAGAGCCATCAGTCTTATTTCAATCCCATGTGAAATATTGGCCTGGATTTTGTGCTAGAAGTACCAATGAGGCCACAGCATTCAATGTGGAAATCAGGCAGTTGCTGTCCGAGTTACCCTGCACCTCCACAAGCTTCGCTACACCAGGACCTCGCCAAGAGACTTGGCATTGAAACACAAACTTCCTGTACTTACACAATAGGTATACACTAAACATGCTAGAAAAAGTTAGGGCTTGTCCATTCCAGTGTAAGTGAATTTTTAACAGAGTGACAAGTCTTAATTGCTGCCAATCAACCTCTCTGGCCCTGAAAATTTATTTTAACAATTGTGGAGTCTCATTCCTTCAGCGTTTAATTGTTGTTGATTTAAAAAAAATAAAAAATGTAAAAAAATGTTTTACTTTGTCTTTCTGTTGTTTTTTCTCTTTCTCTCTTAATCCAATTTGCTTTCTGTATCTGATTTGGCATTGCATTAAATATTCTAACTGATACTTCCTGGTTCAGACTCTGCCTGTCTCAATAACAGTTCTTCAATCTGATTGGTTAAGGAGATCCACCACTGCTTGTCCTGTTCACACAGGTCCCAGATCCCCTGTAGAGGGCGCTGCACAGTTTTGGCTCTCTAGTCACTGCAAGTTCCAGTGCAAAAGCCCTCAGAAAGTCTGTGTGAAAGTGTAAGTGTGATGAATAGCGAGCATCGTTCGTTCTCCGCTGACCGCAAAATCTGTGCCATTGTGTTCAATTATCAGATGTAAACTTGAAGATTATCTGGGCAACAATAATTTAATCATCAACAATCAACATGGATACATGAAGATCTTATCTGACCAACTTCCTTGACTTAATTGCAAACAGATTCAATAGTAACTTTCAAAAGGGAATTGGATAAATACTTGAAAAGGAGAAATTTCTAGGGCTATAGGGAAAGAGCAGAGGAGTGGGATTAATTGGATAGCTCTTTCAAAGAGGCGGCATAGGCACGACGGGCAGAATGACCCCCTTCTGTGCTGTATGATTCTATGAAGTGATGTCCTAAGCAGACTATGATGAGCTTTATGATGCATTGCATCTGTACATCAAGAAGGCATTTGACAAAGTTCCATACGAAAGATTAATAGTTAACCTGAAGCTGTTGAGGATATATTTCAGGCATGGATAAGAAACTGGCTGAAGGGTAGAAAATAACAGGTACTTGCTAGAGGAATTATGTCGATGCGAGGGTAAGTACTAAGTGGGGTGTCATAGGGATACTAGAGTTTCTCATCGATATCAATGAATTGGACTCAGAAACCCATTGCAAATTGACCAAATTTGCTGATCATACCAAGCTAGGAATGCCATTGAAGTGGAGGAGGAAGCTCAGAAATAAGAACATAAGACTTAGCAGCTGGAGTAGGCCTTCTGGCCCCTCAAGCCTGCTCCGCCATTCAATGAGATCATGGCTGATCTTCTATCCCAACTCCAGTTTCCTGCACTATCCACATTTCCTTTGATTCCCTTAATACACAAAAGTCTATCGATCTCTGTCCTGAATATACTCAAAGACTGAACCTCCACAAAAATTCTGGGGTAGAGAATTCCTAAAGATTCACCATCTTCTGAGTGAAGAAGTTCTTCCTCACTCCTCATCTCAGTCCTAAATGGCTGGCCCCTTATTCTGACACTGTGACCCCTGGTTCTAGATTCCTTAGCCAGGGGAAACATCCTCCCTGCATCTACCCTGTCAAGCCCTGTAAGAATTTTGTATGTTTCAATGAGATCACCTCTCATTCTTCTAAGCTCTAGAGAATGTAGACCTAGTCTGCTCAATCTCTCCTCATGGGACATTACACGTCTAATGATGTAATGTCTCCACTGCCAGTATGAGCTGGACAAAATACAAAGTACGTGAGCAAAACGATGGCAGATGAAATTCAATATAGATAAATGTACTACACATGGGGTGGAAAAATGGGCCGCACACACACTCCATGAATAGCTGAGGATGAAGATGAAAGAGACCCATGAGCCTTCGGAGACTTAATGGTCAACAAGTCAGGCCAATGCAGAGCAGCATTCAACAAACCCATGGAATGCTGAGCTACATGTCCAAAATGGTAGACTACGAGCCAGAAGAATTCATGATCAAATGGCACAGTGCTCTGGTCAGACCACACCTTAAGTACTTAAGTGTCAGCTGTGGATCAGTTGCTAGTACACTTGCCTCTGAGTCAGAAGGTTGTGGGTTCGAGTCCCACTCCAGGAACTTGAGCACATAAATCTAGGCTGACACTCCAGTGAAGTGCTGTACTGTCAGAGGTGCTGTCTTTTGCATGAGACTTTAAACCAAGGTCCCATCTGCCCTTTTAGGTTGATGTAAAAGATCCCAAGGCATTATTTCGAAGAAGAGCTAGGGAGTTATCCCTGGTGTCCTGGCCAATATTTATCCCTTAATCAACATAACAAAAACAGATTATCTGGTCACTATCACATAGTTGTTTGTAGGAATTTGCTGTGCACAAAACGCTGCCGCGTTTCCCACATTACAACAGTGACTATACTCCAAGAGTATTTTATTGGCTGTAAAGCGCTTTGAGACGTCTGGTGGTCGTGAAAGGTGCCATATAAATGCAATTCTTTCTTTTTTACTGTCTCCAGTTCTGGTCACAAAGAAGACATTTAAGCATTGGAAACGGCGCAGAGAAGAGCCAAAAGATTGATTCTTATTATCAAAAGTCTGAGTTATCAGGAAAGACTGGAGAAACTTGTGCTGTTCAGCCTTGAAAGTAGACATCTTAATACGATCTTATAGATCGATGAAATATAGTCCACAGTACGGAAAAGGGAAATTCAGAAAACTACTTTAAATGTAATGACAAAGGACCATTGTTTCAAACTAGCAAAAGGTAAACTTAGGATTGATATCTGCAAATGCTTCTTCTCACAGAGTGATAAATGCATGGTGGACTCCCAGATGAACATGTATAGGAACAAGAGGAGACCATTCAGCTCCTCGAGACTGTTCTGTCATTCAATGAGATCTTGGCTGATCTGTGTCTTAACTCCATCCAACTGCTTTGGTTCTATACTCTTGGTTAGCAAAATTCTATTGATCTTAGATTTAAAATTATTAATTGAGCTAGCATCTACTGCTTGTTTTGTGGGAGAGAGTTCCACGCTTCTACCCCCCTTGACGTGAAGTAGCATTTCCTAACTTCGCTCTTCAAATTGACTGGCTCAGATTTTAAGGTTATGTCCCCTTGGCCTAGACTCTCCCAACAGAGGAAAACGTTCCCTTCTATCCATCCTATCAATTCCTTTCAAAAACCTAATAACCTTAATCAAATCACCCCTTAAACTAGTGGAGTGGTGGAGATGAAAATCCAGGAATGCCAGTTGGATGCTGTAATGGGTGAGGGGGTAGATGCTTTAGGATCTTTCTGGTTGGATGAACTAAGATGGGCCAGAATGAGCCAACATTCTTCCATTAATCTGATTCATTGTGGCCTTGTATCCATCCAGCATACTCTTCCTAATGGACAACAGCCTTTAGCCAACGAAAGAGTGATTCAGTATGATATTTAATTGTATGTCCTGGTGGATAAGGGCAGCATGCGAATCCCACTTCATCTCCTAAACAACCCTCCTTGCATCAAAACACATCTCAGCCTAATCATTTTAAAAATTCATTCCTGGGATGTGGGCGTGCTGACAAGGCCAGCATTTATTGCCCATTGCTAATTGCCCTTGAGAAGGTGGTGATGCCTTCTTGAACCACTGCAGTCCTTGTGGTGAAGGTACTCCCACAGGGAGAGAGTTCCAGGATTTCGACCCAGCAACTATGAAGGAACGGCGATATATTTCTAAGTCAGGATGGTGTGTGACTTGGATGGGAACTTGAAGGTGGTGGTGTTCCCATGCGCACTGTCGACAACACCTTCCATCACTTTGCTGATGATTGAGAGTAAACTGATGGGGCGGTAATTGGCCGGATTGGATTTGTACTGTTTTTTTGTGGACAGGACATACCTGGGCAGTTTTCCACATTGGCTAGAGGCACGGATAGTTCTGGAGCACGTCTTCAGCACAACAGCCAGAATATTTTCGTGGCCCTTTGCTGGATTGAGTGCACTCAGCTGTTTCTTGATATTACGTGGAATGAATCGAATTGGCTTAATATTGGCTCCTGTGATGGTGGGAACCTCAAGAGAATGCATCATCAACTCAGCACTTCTGGCTGAAAATGGTTGCAAACACTTCAGCCTTGTTTTTTGTACTCGCGTGCTGGGCTCCGCCATCGGTGAAGATGAGGATATTCATGGAGCCTCCTCTTCCCATTAGTTGTTTAATGGTCCACCAGCATTCACGACTGGATCTGGTAGGACTGCAGAGCTTTAATCTGATCTGTTTGTTGTAGGATCGCTTAGTTCTGTTTATAAGCATGCTGCTTCCACTGTTTAGCATGCATGTAGTCCTGTGTTGCTGCTTTCCCAGGTTGGCTCCTCATCTTTAAGAATGCTTGGTGCTGCTCCTGGCATGCTCTTCCACACTCCTCACTGAACCAGGGTTGGTTGCCTGGCTTAATGGTAATGGTAGAGTAAGGGATATGCCAGGCCATGAGGTTACAGATTGTGATGGAATACAATTCTGCTGCTGCTAATGGCCCACAGCGCCTCATGAATGCCCAGTTTTGAGTGGCTAGATCTGTTCTGAATCTATCCCATTTAGCCCACAGTAGTAGTGCCACACATGACGGAGGGCGTCTTCAGTGTGGAGACAGGACTTATTGCAAGCAGTGCTGTCATGGACAGATGCATCTGCGACAGATAGATTGATGGGGACAAAGTCAAGTAGGTTTTTTTCTCATGTTGGTTCTCTCACCACCTGCCACTGGCCCAGTCATGTCCTTCAGGACTCAGCCAGTAGTGGTGCTACAGAGCCACTCTTGGTGATGGACATTGAAGTCCCCCACCTAGAGAACATTTTGTGCCCTTGCTACCTTCAGTGCTTCTTCCAAGTGGTGTTCAACATGGAGGGGTACTGTTTCATCAGCTGAGGGAGGGCAGTAGGTGGTAATCAGCAGGAGGTTTCCTTGCCCATGTTTGACCTGATGGGGCACTGATGCTACTTAATGGGGTCCAGAGTCAATACTGAGGATTCCCAGGGCCACACCCTCCTGACTGTATGCCATTGTGCTGCCACCTCTGGGTGGGTCTGTCCTGCTGGTGGGACAGGACATACCCAGGGATGGTGATGGAGGAGTCTGGGACAATGGCTGAAAGGTATGATTCTGTGAATATGTGTCAGGCTGGGTCAACTGGGCGTGCGGTCCCAGTTTTATTATTATTGTTTCTTGTTACAACTGAGTGGCTTGCTTGACCATTTCAAATGGTCAGTTAAGAGTCAACTACATTGATGTGGGTCTGGAGACACATCTAGGGCAGACCAGGGAAGGATGGCAGATTTCCTTCCCTGAAGGACATTAGTGAACTGGATGGGTTTTTAACGACAATGGTCGCCAGTACTGATACTAGTTTTTCCTAATTCCAGATTTATTTAATTAACTGAATTTAAATTCCACAGCTGTCATGGTGGGATTTGAACTCACGCTCCAGATTATTCGTCCAGGCCTCTGGATTACTAGTCCAATAACATAACCACTATGCTACCGTTCCCAGTTACCAGTTACCTACCTTTGCAGCAGCTTGATTGTTCTGAAGAAGAAGAACAACTTACATTTACATCACATCTTTAACACAATAAAATGATCCCAAGGAGCTTCACAGGAGCGATTATCAAACAAAATTTGACACTGAGCCATGTAAGGAAATCTTAGGACATTGGTCAAAGTGGTAGGTTTCAAGGAGTGTTTTGAAGGAGGAGAGAGGCAGAGAGGTTTAGGGAGGGAATTCCTGAGCTTGGGGTCTAGGCAGCTGAAGACAATTAAGCTCCCAACCATGCAATTACAAAGAACTTAAAAAACTTAAACCAAAGTATCTCTCTTTGGTTGTTGACGCTTGCCCCAGCCATTCTCCAGATGCTCCTGGGTGGCCTCCTAGATTGATGATTTAAATCACCAGGGGCTAGAACCTCCACTTTTATTGCATGCTTAACACCCACTTAACGCCCATTTTACCGCTGAAATGACGTATAACGCTCATATATCGCCTATTTTCGCACAAAATGGAAACTGACGGGTTTTTTAGGAGACTTATTGCCGATCGTTATTTTCCCAATGGGCTTAAATCCGGGAAAAAATATTACCGCCCGCCCACATTTTTGCATGAGCAGAATGGGCGAAATCAACATCCATAATATCGCCCAGCGTTGCTTTCCGCACGGAATTAACGCCAAGATTCAATATGAACGCCCGCCCACTGTTTTTTTGTCCAAAGAGCATATTTACCCAAACTAGCGGCCATGGAGATCGCCCATCGTCAATTTCACCACCTCGCACACATATCGCCCACAATATCGCTCAATCAAAAAAATGCCCACAGAAAGTGGAACGAACGCCAGCAGTGTGGCTGGCATTTGTTAAATCCCACTTTTACGTGAGGAGCTGTTAGCAGAAAGATTTGCCTGAAAGAGCTCGGATGTGAGTGACAAAGCTGACACTGTGTGTGTGCAGCTCAGACATCAATGGTGCCCATCACCTTGGTGCCAGTTAAAGTTTACGTTGATTGATGTTAAGTTGTCTTTAACCCTTTCATGGTAAGGAATTACCAGTGTGTAACGGTCCAGCTATCTGAGACAATACGCGACAAGGTTATGTTCAATAACAAAAGTTTAATACCAACATTGGTCTGAAATCATAAGTATCACAGCCAATAACACCAACCCCCACTTCTTCCTCCACTGACATAAATCACATGTTCGACATGTCCACCAACACAGACTACAAAGGCAAAGCAGGAGCGTGGTCCCCAGCCCCCATACATTGCAACAAATTGCATACACCCAGATGGAGAGATAACACAGCCATCACCTGCGCACATGCACCTCACTTTCCTTACCCCCTCTCCTCAGGCAGTGCCTCATTGGGAGAGATGAAGGCCGGTATTTTTCCCTAAAGAAACAGGTGGGTTTGGAGCAAGGGGCAGTTAAATTGTTAAAAATTGGATTCCCAATCTGGTCCCACCTACGTCCGGTTTTAACGGAGGCGGAACGGGGGGTGAGCGACCAACCCGCTCCCAGGCGACGGTACGTCAATTTAAATATAATGAGCTTGGAAGCCTCTTTTTCCACTTCCATTTTGAATTTAACTGCCTGTGGACAGGTTTCACATAATTAGTACAAATAAATTCCATTTTAACCACCCACCTGCTCACCTGCGGAAATATCGCCCTGGCAGCTTCTTTCCCTGTTGGAATTAACGGCAGGCGCTACGGCAGATGAAAGCTTTCAATTTTACGACCGTGGCACTAAGGGGGCGTTGCCTACTCATTGACGTCACTAAGTGGGTGGCGCTAGAGTGCACAGCACTAATTCTTCACGCCGCCGGTAAACCTACACAGAAGGTACTAACGGGGGGCAGTAAGCAAACAAATTTTTAGCCCTAAGTGCGGCACACTTTTATTGTCCCTGTACAATGTAACCACAATTAATGCACACTTTGTCTTTTGCATAATGAAATGACATTCAAGAAGCAGAAGATGCATGCTGGAGACTATTCTAACCCCACACACATACCATTCTGAGGAGACCATGCTATTTGGTAGGCAGGCTGTAGATGGGGTGGTGGAACTGAAAGCTGGAGAACAATGAAAAGAAAGAAAAACTTGCATTTATATACCGCCTTTCTCGACTGCAGGATGTCCCAAAGTGCTTTACAGCCAATGAAGTACTTTGGAATTGTATTCATTGTTGGAATGTGGGAAACACAGCAGCCAATTGGTAAAGCAATCTCCCACAAACAGCAACTCGATAATGACCAGATCATCTGTTTTTTAGTGACGTTGGTTGAGGGATAAATATTGGTCAGGACACCAGGGAGGACTCCCCTGGTCTTCTTCGAAATAATGACCATGGGATCTTTTACATCCAGCTCTGAGAGCAAACAGTTCCTCGGATTAACATCTCATGCGAAAGATGCCAAGATGTTGTTTCATACCATAAAGTTCGCATAGCAAGAATATTCTGTGATTGGGAGACAAGTAAAGTACCTTATTGGGGCGAGCTTTATATCTGAGCTAAGCTACACTTAATCTGGGAGTCATAGATAATAAAAAAGTGTTCCATTTCCCAGCACGAATATTCCTCATCTTCATATATGTGAAAGTTCACAAAAATAGATGGTTACCCATTAACAGCAAACATTTAGCCAGATATTGCTGCAGCAGGATATCTAACCGGGTTTTCTGTTAGTTAGACTTGTCCCTGCAGCCTTCAGCACAGAACATTTTTGCCCACTAATTTGCTGAAAGTGTGAGCTAATAATGTCTCAGTGAGGGAAACCGGGCATCTGGGACCTGACTGAACAGGGAAAGCGACAGTGTATCTCCTTAACCAATCAGATTGAAGGTTTAGTAAATAAACAGTGCATGGACTGTGAGAAAGAGGGTAAATGAAAGGGCGTGAATTCAATGTCAAATCAGGTAAAGAAAGAGAAATAAAGGCCGGAATTTTCCCCTAAAGAAACGGATGGCTTTGGAGCAAGGGGCAGTTAAATTGTTAAAAATGGGATTCCCAACCTGGTCCCACGTACATCCGGTTTAAACGGAGGCGGGACGGGGGGGGAGGCGAGTGACCAACCCGCTCCCAGGCGGCGGTACATCAATTTAAATATTAGAATGAGCCTGGAAGCCTCTTTTTTCACCTCCATTTTAAATTTAACTGCCCGTGGACGAGTTTCACACAATTTGTGAAACCCGGCAGTTAAATAGAGGAGGGGACTGCTGCATCCAGGAGGTAAGTGGCTTTTCACCTAACTCCTGGATCCAGGGTCCCTGCCTAACCCACAATCCCATGGTAAATGGCCCCTTGCCATTTTTTGAAGAAGAGCAGGGGATTTCTCCTCGGATAATGGCCAATATTTATCCTTCAATCAGCATCACTAAAACAGAACATCTGATCATTATCACATTGCTGTTTGTGGGAGCTTGCTGTGCGTAAATTGGCTGCCACATTTCCTACATTACAACAGTGACTACACTTCAAAAGTACTTCATTGGTTGTAAAGAACTTTAGGAAGTCCTGAAGTCGTAAAAGACGCTATAGAGATGCAAGGGGGAGAAATTCCCAAGCGCCATGTTTGGGGGCCCAGTCGGGCAGGGACCTCCTGCGCCCACTGAGGAAGTTCCGCCCCGGCCACGAAACTGGGGTTACCGCGCCTCACAGAAAGTAGGGCGCAATGTCGCGCGCTCCACTTCCTATTGGGGCGGTATCCGGGTGCTACTCGGGCGGGATTGGCAGTGCTACGCGGGCTGACGTGTTTCAACGCCCCTCCCCTTCGGTTCAAGGGAAGGGCCGCTGCGCACTCTAGAGGGCCTCTGATGGCCTCCACTGGGCCACCAGGGCAGCATGTGCTGAGGCCTCTGCCCGGCACCCAAATGGAGTGCCGGGCTGCACAATGGCGGCCCAGACCACGCTACGGAGACTCAAGACAGACCGACTGGTGAGTCGGCCAAAAAGAGAAAATAGCGTCGCGTGGCGCAGCGCACTTCCCCTTTAACTTCCAGCCCCCGAGCGGATATCGGCTCGGTTTGCGACCCACAAGGCTGGCACTGATACCACTCACAGCAGCCTCGCGGGCCGCTGCCCAATTTCCTCCGCGGGGCAAAAAGGGGTCGCCGCGGGGCGCTAAGGGGTCGCCGCATGCAGTGATGATGTCATCACCGGTTGCGCAGTGGCCCAGGGAGCTACTATCATGTCAGCACTTCCGTTAACTCCTAAGCAATTTCACGGGAGCCAGTAGCCCTTCCCTGCTCCCGGGCAAAAAACGGTTTGCGCCCCATTAGGGCCCCTTGGAAGCGCTAACAGGAGGCAGACAACAGGGGAATTTCAGCCCCCAATTTCTTTCCTTTTTTTTAACTAGACATCGTTTTGGGATGACTCATTAATCAATGCAGCTGACCCAGAAAATAGACATCAAAGTGAGCACCTTCAATATGTCGACTGCAATTTCCACATACATCTGCAGAGAAGTAAGTCATTGCCACAGCACAGACTGTCATCATATTGGGCAAGTATATTACCTGAGCACCTTGCCAACGAAAGAAACAGTATATTGTGAAGAAAGTTTACAGATTTTAGAATAATGCAAGTTTGGATAGTAGAATGCAAAGTAATTACTAGCCAAATTATTTAATTTATTAAAAAGCTCCTGCATGCTCTTTTGATACCTCAACTGGTAACAGTAGTGAATAGCTAACCACAACAACATGCATTTATATAGCACCTTTAACAAAGTAAACGGTCCCAAGATGCTTCACAGGAGCAATTATCAGACAAAATTTGACACCGAGCCACATAAGAAGATATTAGGACAGCTGACCAAAAGCTTGGTCAAAGAGGTCGGTTTTAAGGAGCGTCTTAAAGGAGGAGAGTGAGGTAGAGAGGCGGAGAGGTTTAGGGAGGGAATTCCAGAAATGTCTTCACTCAAAGTGTTGGAATTCTCTACCCCGGAGACTGTGGATGCTCAATCGTTGAGTGTATTCACGACAGAGATCAATAGAATTTAGGATATTATGGGAATCAAGGGATATGGGGATAGTGCAGGAAGGTGGAGTTGAGGTAGAAGATCAGCCATGATCTTATTGAATGGCAGAGCAGGCTCAAAGGGCTGAATGGCCTACTCCTGCTCCTATTTCTTATGTTCTTACATATTAGAGGTGACAGCAGAAGCATAACTCCAGAGTCACATTCTGATCTGATTTTAGAATGTAGGAGTTTGAGACCCCTCTTGAGAAAACCATCCCGTGCTACTTGGATTTGACATCACCTGCAAGTTAACTGCAGTGGAGTGTCAAGCTGGATTTCCTTTGGTCCCACTGGGCTTTATCAACTTACTCAGAGTTTCTATCTCGTGTAATGTTTTATGAATCTAAAAGAAAACTTACAGCATTACGTCTCTGCTCTTTCATAGCCATTCACAGACTACTTTAACATTGGGAGCATTTGTACATAACAGGTATAACCCAGAGCAGCTGCTATAATTAGTTTACAATTCGTTTTACACTAGTTGCCCAATTAGGTAATCATTAAACATGAAAGTCTTTAGCTTGTTGTATAAATGTGAAACACAGGACATTAAGTGTGGCTCTGTGGCTCTCCAGAAATTTGAGCACAAAAATCTAGGTTGACACTTCCAGTGCAGTACTGAGAGAGTGCAGCACTGTCGGAGGTGTCGTCTTTTGGATGAAGCATTAAACTCTGATCCCTTTTTGCCCTCTCAGGTGCCTGTAAAAGAGCCTATGGCTGCAATTCAAAGAAGAGCAGGGTATTCTCCCGTGTCCTTGTTAATATTTATCTCTCAACTAAAACCTAAAAACAAATTATCTTGTCATTTATTTCATTCCTGTTTGTGGGACCTTGCTGTGCACAAATTGGTTGCCGCATTTCCTACATTACAACAATGACTATGCTTCAAAAAGTAGTTCATTGACCATAAATACTTTGAGCAACCTGAGTTTGTGAAAGTATTTCTTTCTTTAAATATGCATCAGCACTGTTCCACTCTTATGTTATTATATTAAAAAGCAGCTCTGTCTTTGATTTTTTCCATGGTGTATAATTGGAATGCAACTCAATTCATTGGACTCCTGACAGATGGTTCAGTCTATCACTGTTTCAGAGCATTTTGAATTCCAGCACATGGTGCTCATACATCATTTATGGCAACTTACACAAGCAAAGACTGTCAAAGAATTATTAGAAATTTTAACCGGATATTCCAGGTCATCAGGCAGTTTCAAAGTATTTTTAAATTTTACTTAGGATGCTTAAGATTCAATAGTAACTGTGCTCCTTGGAGCAGAGGAGGTTAAGGGGAGATTTAATAGAAGTGTTCAAAGTTATAATTGGGTTTTGATAGAGTAAATAAGGAGAAACTGTTTCCAGTGGCAGGAGGATGGGTAACCAGAGGACACGGATTTAAGGTAATAGGCAAATAAACCAGAGGGGAGATGAGGATTTTTTTTACGCAGTGAGTTGTTGTAATCTGGAATCCGTTGCCTGAAAAAGTGGTAGAAACAGATTCAATAGTAAATTAAAAAAGGAATTTGACAAATATTTTAAGGGAAAAAATTGGAGGGAGTGGGGAAAGAGCAGGAGGGAGTGGGGCGAATTGGATCACTCTTTCAGAGAGCCGGCACAGGCACGATGGGCCGAATGGCCTCTTCCTGTGCTGATTATGGTCCACAATTGTTTTTGGAGAGCTAATGTGATTGATTTTTTATTTCTGTAGATAAGGTGCATCCCAGTGTTCAGTCTGTCTGTACTGCAGACATTCGAGGGGAAGTGTAAATGTCTGGGGTTATGCAGCAAACTAAACCGGGTCAGTGACAATCTTTGGCAGGTCTGTGCCACTCCAGCAGCTTGGCAGTACACTTGGCTTTCAAACTGGGACCCGACACTCCAGTTATACTGCCACCTCTCATATCGATGCACCACTCAAAGCTGCTTCCCATCACCACAAAACTGGCGATAGTAACTGCACCCTTATCTCGGAGTGTTCCAAAAATGCACTTACCACGGTGACCAACGCAATGGTTAGAAAAAGATCTAGAGGGGAGATGAGGAGAAATGTTTTCACTCAGAGTTGTCGGGATCTGGAACACTCTACTTGAAAAGGTGGTGGAAGCTGATTCCAGAAATAATTTTAAAAAGGAGTTGGACAGGTTCTTGAGGATGAGAAATTTACTGGGTTACGGACAGGAGCGGAGATGTGGGACGAAGCACGACTGCTCTTTCTCAGAGCCAGAACAGACACGACGGGCCGAATGGCCTCCTTCTGTGCTATAAGTTTCTATGATTCTATGATTCGAATGCAATCTGTAAATACAGACACTCACAAGTACTGTACATACAAGAGCCAGCACAGTGATGACAATCCATTCCCCCTGCAAAATCTAAAAACACAAAAGAACTAAACACTGTGTTGTCACTGTCTCGCTCACGGGATGTACTAGCCACGTTACAGTGCAGAACAGATGACACTTGGTATCCCAAACACAGCTCACTCCAACACACTCACATCATACGTGTTCTTTCTACAAAATAGCACTTCAAAGCAGCAATGCATCGGCCAGAGGGCGCTTTAGAAACGTCCCAGGAACGTGAAAGGTTAGCGACACAAATGAAGGTTCTGTCTTTTCAATATTATTGTAAAACTTAAAACTTCTCAATGATTTAAAACTTCTCAATGCTGTTATAGGTCCTGGAGCTCACCGCTGCTGTTTTATGAGGATCAGAGCGAAGACTGGATTGTGTAACATCCTGCTCTCTCACTTTGCCCCTTTATCTTGTAGTTTCTGAAGCTTTCTGCAGTTGCACTATGCAGAATTTGCTTCTGAATTTGGTCAATCAGCGTTTCCCACCGGCGCGCAATTCCAGCGCAGTGCTTACCTTGGAAATTCACAGCCCACGGTTCATATTGTGGATCGGATTTGTAGCCGCAAAGGTCCTCCTCAAAATCGCACGACCCGCTACTCCTCACTGCCTCGGCTCTGGCAAACTGAACCACTTCATCACCAAATAGATACATAAAAAAAAAACACAAAAAGGGGGTAAAGGTAAAACAGTTAGAAATGCATCAAATTCAAAATGTTTGCTTATTTTAAACAAACTCTTACTTTCAAGATTAGACTGCACCAATTTTTTTAAAGGAAACCAAATGCTTTTTTTTGAACAGGTGCACAGTGGAATGTCTTTCTAGACTGTATATATATATATTAGTGAGCGTTTACCGTGCAGAATTAAGAGTATAAAAGGCGTCATGGCGTAGGGCTAAGATCCAAAGTGAAGACTGTGTACAATAAGAGTCATTCAACTTTCCTTAAACTCTGTACAGTCATTCAGCAATGCAGGAGCTAGGGTTCCGCAAACTGTAAGGCTGGGCTGGAGAGACGAACTGCTTTGTTTCAGCCAGATTGAGCAGCGGAGATATCCCAAGGGGAGGAGAGAGAGAGCAAGAAAAAAAAGTAACGAGTTCCAGATTGGCCGGGATACACCTACCCAGAGAGAAGCTGCTGCGGGATGCTTTTTTTTTGGACTGTAAAGGCAGAGCAAATGATAAATAGCACGCCAACTGTTGTTGCAGATTCAAATTTGCCTCTTCGACACACAGTTTGCTCCCCCATCAACACCAGCCTCCCTTCTTTGAAGTCTATTGTCACTTAGCCGACCACAGTCCATTTGCAAACAGGCATCTTGCTTTTCAGTTGACATTATGGCTGCTTCATATTATAAGGCTGTGCATTCCATCAACCCCAGAACAGTTCTTGCTATTGTCAGGACAGAGAGAGAGTGTGTGTGTGTGTGTGTAGTGGGGGGGGGGGGGGGGGGAGTGAGGATCAAAGCATGGACTGTGCCTGCTAGTGCTGCTTTCCAGAGGAGGTTCTCTCCAGTCAAGAGATTTCCCTGAAAAAATGACAAAGCCACATTTATTAAAAGTTTTATCAGCATTACACAGAGCTGCCAATTTCTGCATGTTGAAGGAGGTCAGATTCTATCCACGGATTTGTCAAGTCCATTCTGCTGTTGTTTGTTCGCCAAATAACTGGGAGCCAGTGCTATCATTCACATCAAAAGATGGGTCATTGTGTCAGGAGAACAACACAGGATCAGTCATGCATGACGCCACAGATACAAAATAGAAGACGCATGCCTTCAGCTGTTTGATTCCTGCAGGAGTTCAAGATGATTACGAGAAAGGTTCTGAGATACTGAATGAGTATTTTGAATCTGTCTTCACTAAAGACAGATGCTGGTAGTAGAGAAATTGGGTAAGATAAAAATAGGTAAAGAGGAGATATTTAAATGGTTGGCAGCACTCAAAGTAGAAAAGTCACCCGGTCTGGATGGGATGCATCCTCAATTGCTGAGAGATGTAAAGGTGGAAATTGTGGAGGCTCTGGCCACAATCTTCTAATCCTGTATAGATATGGGAGTGGTTCCAAAGGAATGGAGGCTTGCAAATGGTACACCCCTGTTTAAAAAAGGCAAGAGAGATAAATCCAGCAAATACAGGTCAGTTAACCTAATGTGAGTCGTGGGAAACCTTATAGGGACATTAAACCAGGACAAAATTAATTGGGACTTGGAAAAATATGGATCAATAAATGAAAGCCAGCATGGATTTGTTAAAGGCAAATCATGTTTGACTAACTTGATTGAGTTATTTGATGAAGTAACGGAGCGAGTGGATGAGGATACTGTGGATGATGTAATGTATATTGACTTTCAAAAGGAATTTGATAAAGTACCACATAATAGACTTGTTAGCAAAATTGGAGCCCATGGCTGTGTGGATAAGAAATTGGCTAAGATACGGAAAGCAGAGAGTAGTGGTGAACAGTTGTTTTTCGAACTGGAGGGAACAATACGGTGGTGTTCCCCAGGGGTTGGTATTAGGACCACTGCTCTTTTTGATATATATTAATACCTGGACTTGGGTATACAGGGCATAGAGAGACCTGAGGCTGTATGTCCACAAGTCTTTGAAGATGGCAGGTCAAGTTGAGAAGGCTGTTAAAAAGTCATACGGGGTCCTAGGCTTTAGAAATAGAGGCAGAGAGTACAAAAGCAAGGAAGTTATGCTATACCTTTATAAATCACTGGTTAAGCTTTAACTTAGTATTGCACTCAATCCTGGGCACCACACTTTAGGAAAGATGTCAAGGCCTTAGAGAAGGTGTGGAGGAGATTTACTATAATGGTACCAGGGATAAAATACTTCAGTTACATAGAGAGATCTGAGAAACAGGGGTTGTTCTCCTTAGAGCAGAGAGGTCGAAAGGGAGATTTGATAGAAGTGTTCAAAATCTAGAAGGTTTTCGATAGAGTAAGTATGGAGAAACTGTTTCCAGTGGCAGAAGGGTCGGTAAACAGTGGACACAGATTTAAGGTAATTGACAAAACAAGCAGAGACAACGAGTTGTCATGATCTGGAATGGACTGTCTGAAAGGGTGGTGGAAGCAGATTCATTAGTAACTTTCAAATAATTGGATAAATACTTGAAAAGGAAAAATTTGCCAGGCTATAGGGAAAAAACAGGGGAGTGGGACTAATTGGGCAGCTCTTTCAAAGAGCCGGCACAGGCACAATGGGCCGAATGGCCTCTTTCTGTGCTGTATCATTCTATGATTCTATTAGATAGATAGATATATAGACAGATATAGACATTCACAGACAGACGGATGGACAGACGGACCGACAGACAGACAGACAGATGGACGAACAGACAGACAGATGGATGGACGGATGGACTGCCAAACAGACAGACAGACAGATGGTCAGACCGACAGACAGACAGATGGATGGACAGATAGACAGACGGATGAACGGACGGACCGACAGACAGACAGGCGGATGGACGGACTGGCTAATGAACTTGCTGTGCTTGGTCTTGTCCAACTCTCTTTATTTGGAAATTATGTCTGACTGAAGCTGACAAGAATACGCAGCTGTTGTGACCTTAGCTGATCCAAAGTGATATGTGGGAATACTTGGTGAATGCCAGGAAAAAAAAGGGAAGGGAAGCAGCCTGCTAAATAGACCATGGAGAGCCCAATCCAGTTGTTGCCAATATTTTTAAATTGACAAAGAAAGAAAGGAAAAAAGGAAGGAAGAAGGGAAGTGTTATGTATGTAAACATTGTAACTGTGTAAGACTTGCCACCAGAGGGCGCAACTGTTGGAGGCCCAAGGATCACCTGCACACCTCGTGCAAGGGAGTATAAAAGGTTGTCTGCCATGCTGCTTTGACACTCTGGAGTTGTATTAAAGAGACTAAGGTCACATCAGTTTTAGCTCACAGTGCCCAGTCTTGTGGAGTTCTTCCATAGTTAACAATTGGCAATGATTACAAACTTTCACGAGGTCATGGCTGCCATTAGTATTTTAGAGAGATTTGTAGAGGGTGATGATTGGGAAGCCTTTGTTGAGTGTCTCGACCAGTACTTCATGGCCAATGAGCTGGATGGGGATGATAAAGTGATCAAGCGCAGGGCGATTCTCCTCATCCTGTGTGGGTCCACAATATACAGCCTCATCAAGAATCTGCTAGCACCAGAGAAACCAGCAGAGAATACATATACAGAGTTGTGTACGCTGGTTCGGGAACACGTCAAGCCGAAGGAGAGCATCTTAATGGCCAGGTTTAACTTCTACATGCACCACCGCTCCGAGGGTCAGGACGTGGCGAGTTATGTCGCTGACCTGAGACTCCTTGCGGGAACTTGTGAATTTGCTGGATTTTTGGGAGAAATGCTGCAGGACTTTTTTGTGCTCGGCATCGGCCACGAGGTCATTCTTCACAAGTTGCTGTCCGCCGAATCCCTAGACCTGAGCAAGACCATCACGATAGCCCAGGCATTCATATCCACGAGCGATAATACCAGACAGATATCCTCCTAGCATCGAAGCTCACGGGCAAGTACTGTGCATAAAATGACATTGCTAGCAGGTAGAACTGCATATGGCAGGGCCTACACATCTGCAGCTGCAATACCTAGGATGACTCAGAGTCCGCCATCGGGCATGAATGCAAATCCATTAGCACCATGTTGGCACTGCGGGGATAATCATCGAGCCCATCAATGTCGATTCAAGCACTACGTATGCAAATGCTGCGAAACAATGGGGCACCTCCAGTGAATGTGCAAGAGTGCTGCGACTCACCACGTGGCAGAGTCGGCAGAGGATGATCGATCCGGCGCGGATCACGCAGAACAAACAAGAGAGGCAACTCAACCCAAGGAAGAGGTGTATGGGGTACACACCTTCACCACCAAGAGACCTCCTATTATGCTGAAAGTCAAATTGAACGGTATTCCGGTATCAATGGAATTGGACACGGGGGCGAGTCAGTCAATTATGAGCCAGAAGGCTTTTGAGAAACTTTAGGGCAACAAGGCACAAAGGCCCAAACTGAGCCCAATTCAGACAAAGCTGTGCACCTAAACCAAAGAGCTCATACCAGTCATTGGTAGTGGTGCAGTTAAGGTATCGTACGATGGAGCTGTGCATGATTTATCACTGTGGATTGTACCAGGCGATGGCCCAATGCTGTTCAGCAGAAGCTGGCTGGGAAAGATTCGATGGAACTGGGACGACATCAAAGCATTATCTTCAGTGGATGATGCCTTGGGCGCCCAAATGCTGAGCAAGTTTCCATCGTTATTTGAACCAGGCATCGGCAACTTCACAGGCGCCAAGGTGCAGATCCATCTAGTCCCCGATGCAAGGCCCATTCATCACAAGGCTCGAGCGGTTCCATATATGATGAGGGAGAAAGTCGAGATCGAACTGGACAGACTTCAACGATAGGGAATCATATCGCCAGTCGAGTTCAACGAGCGGGCCAGTCTGATTGTTCTGGTGTTGAAAAGCGATGGCCCGGTCAGAATCTGCGGAGACTACAAAGTATCGATCAACCGAGTCTCGTTACAGGACCAGTACCTGCTACCCAAGGCAGATGACCCGTTCACAACGTTAGCAGGGGGGAAGTCGTTCACCAAGTTGGACCTAACCTCCACCTACATGACACAGGAGCTGACTGAATCTTCGAAAAGATTGACGTGCATCAAAACGCACAAAGGACTGTTTATATACCACAGGTGCCCTTTTGGGATTCGCTTGTCTGCTGCCATCTTTCAGAGGAACATGGAGAGTTTGCTGAAATCAGTTCCACGCACCATTGTGTTTCAAGATGACATCTGGATCACCGGTCATGATACCACCGAACATCTGCACAACCTGGAAGAGGTTCTAACTTGACTAGACAGAGTGGGACTCAGGCTGAAACGCTCCAAGTGTGTTTTCCTGGCACCAGAGGTTGAATTTTTGGGGAGAAAGATTGCGGCAGGCGGCATCAGACCTACGGACTCAAAGACAGAGGCCATCAAGAATGCACCCAGACCACAGAATGTGATGGAGCTGCGTTCATTCCTGGGACTCCTCAACTATTTTAGTAACTTTCTACCCGGGTTAAGCACTTTGCTGGAATCGTTGCACATGTTGCTACATAAGGGTGATGACTGGGTTTGGGATAAATCTCAAGAGACAGCCTTTGAGAAGGCCAGAAACCTACTTTGTTCTAATAAGTTACTTGTACTGTATGAATCGTGTAAAAGATTAGTGCTAGCTTGTGATGCATCTTTGTATGGGATCGGCTGTGTGTTACAGCAAACCAATGTATCGGGCAAACTTCAATCAGTTGCATACGCGTCTAGAAGTCTGTCTAAGGCTGAAAGAGCCTACAGTATGGTCGAGAAAGAGGTGTTAGCATGTGTATATGGGGTTAAGAAAATGCACCAATACCTATTTGGACTTCGGTTTGAGCTTGAAACCGACCACAAACCGCTCATTTCGCTGGTTTCAGAAAGTAAAGGTATAAACACCAATGCTTCGTCCCGCATCCAAAGATGGGTACTAACATTGTCTGCCTATGACTATGTTATCCGCCACAGACCAGGCACGGAGAACTGTGCTGATGCCCTCAGTCAGCTACCATTGCCCACCACTGGGGTTGAAATGGCGCAGCCCGCAGACTTGCTTCTGGTCATGGATGCTTTTGAGAGCGAGGGGTCACCCCTCACTGCTCGCCAGATCAGGACCTGGACCAGCCAGGATCCTGTGCTATCACTTGTAAAAAGTTGCGTCCTCAATGGGAGCTGGTCGGCCGTTCCTGGGGAAATGCAAGATGAAATGAAGCTGTTTCACCGACGCAAAGATGAAATGTCCATCCAGTTGGATTGTCTCTTATGGGGTAATCGTGTGGTTTTGCCAATAAAAGACAGAAAAACGTTTATACGCAACCTACACAACACCCACCCAGGCATTGTCATGATGAAGGCTATAGCCAGGTCGCATGTTTGGTGGCCCGGCATTTATTCAGACTTAGGGTCATGCATACACCAGTGCAACACGTACTCACAATTGAGCAATGCACCAAGGGAGGCTTCATTGAGTCTGTGGTCATGGCGCTCCAAACCGTGGTCCAGGATCCACGTAGATTTTGCTAGCCCCTTTCTTGGAAAGATGTTTTTAGTTGTAGTGAACGCTTACTCTAAATGGATTGAATGTGTAATCATGTCATCCAGCACATCCACCGCCACCATTGAAAGCCTCCGGGCTATGTTCGCCACCCATGGCTTGCCTGACGTCCTTGTCAGTGACAATGGACCGTGTTTCACCAGCTCGGAATTCAACGAGTTTATGACCCGCAATGGCATCAAGCACGTCAGGTCTGCCCCGTTTAAACCTGCATCCAACGATCAAGCAGAATGGGCAGTCCAAACTATCAAGCAGAGCTTGAAACGCGTGACGGAAGGCTCCTTGTAGACCCGCTTATCTCGGGTTCTGCTCAGCTACCGGACGTGACCCCACTCACTCACTGGGGTTCCCCCTGAAGAGTTGTTAATGAAGGGAGCACTCAAAACCATGCTCTCCCTAGTCCACCCAGATCTAAATGATCATGTGGAAACCCGGCGTCACCGGCAAAACATGTACCACGATCGCGCGGCTGTATCGCGTGACATTGATGTTAACAACCCTGTGTTTGTCCTGAATTACGGTCATCATCCTAAATGGACGATGACCGTAATTCTTGGCCAAGGAGGGGAATAGAGTGTTTATAGCCAAACAATTGAATGGACAAACGTGCAGAAAGCATTTGGATCAGACCAAACTGCGGTTCACCGACAACCAGGAACAACCTGAAGAGAACATCACCATCATCGATCCACCAGCACACACCCAACCAGCAATTGACCTCGCTGTCAATCGAGAGGATGAACCCACCATTCCCAACAGTCCTGTCAGACCAGCCGCGCCGCAGTGCAGCAATGGTCCGACTGACTCACCCATGTCAGAGTTTGAACTCAGACGATCAACCAGGGAACGTAGGGCCCTGGATCGTCTCAACTTATAAATAATTTGCATCAAAGACTTTGGGGGAGTGATGTTATGTATGTAAACATTGTAACTGTGTAAGACTTGCCACCAGAGGGCGCAACTGTTGGAGGTCCAAGGGTCACCTGCACACCTCGTGCAAGGGAGTATAAAAGGTTGTCTGCCATGCTGCTTAGACACTCTGGAGTTGTATTAAAGAGACTAAGGTCACATCAGTTTTAGCTCACAGTACTCAGTCTTGTGGAGTTCTTCCATACATAACAGGAAGAAAGGAAGGAAGGAAAGAAGGGAGGAAGGAAGAAAGCAGGAAAGAAAAAAAGAAAGGGAGAAAAATAAGGAAAAAGAAGGACTTGCATTTTAATAGCGCCTTTCATGATCTCAGGATGTCCCAAAACACTTTACAGCCTATGAAGTACTTTTTGCAGTGTCATCACTGTTGTAATGTGGGAAATGCGACAGCCAATTTGCGCACAGCAAGCTCCCACAGTTCTGATGAAAGGTCATCAACCTGAAACGTTAACTCTGTTTTTCTCTCTTCACAGACGCTGCCTGACCTGTTTTTCAGCATTTTCTGTTTTTATTTCAGATTTCCAGCATCCGCAGTATTTTGCTTTTGTATTATATTATTTTAGCTGTGCCTGCATGTTTAAAATTGTGAAATTACAGTGCTGCGTGCATGAAGCTTTGCTCTGCTCGGATTTTATGTGAATGTGATACTGCTGCTCTATGATGGGAGAAAAGGGGAAATAGAGACCCGAATCGCAATAAAAAACTTTGCCCACAATCCTCTGAAATGTTGGGAATCAATGATTAGGCTCGCTGTGAATTCTGATTGTAGAGAAGCTCAGGAAATGTGCTAGTCAGAAGAGTGATGACATGGGAACTGGAGTAGGGTGATGGGTTAATTGTTTGGCTTTTATGGTGGTAGCCATGGCTCAGTGGGAAGCACTCTCGCCTCTGCATCAGAAGATCGTGGGTTTAGGTCCCCACTCCAGAAACATGAGGTCATAATCCACTGCTGTACTGAGGGAGTGTGGCACTGTTGGAGGTGCTGTCTGTCAGATGCGATGTTAAACCAAGACCCTGTCTGCCCTCTGAGGTGGACATAAAAGATCCCATTGTGCTATTTTGAAGAAGGTAGTAGGGACGTGAGGGGTTTGTGGTCAGTTTCTAATGCAAATTTGGCCTCGAAAAAGTATTGGTGCATCTTTTTGACACCGTACACGCACGCGAGCGCCTCCTTCTCAACCATACCGTACCCGCGCTCCGCCCGCGAAAGTGACCTGGAGGCATAAGCAACGGGCTGCAATTTACCTGCATCATTGACGTGCTGTAAAACGCACCCGACCCCGTACGCTGACGCATCACACGTAAGGACTAACTTTTTACCTGGGTCAAAAAAGGCTAAAACACTCTTGGAACATAGAAGGTTGCGTGTCTTATTGAAGGCGCGTTCTTAGGCGTCCCCCCCAAAACCAATTGCACCCCTTTCTGAGTAGCACGTGGAGAGGCTCCAGCAGCATGCTCAAGTTCTGCATAAAGTTCCCAAAGTAATTGAGTAGCCCGAGAAAGGGGCGCAGTTCCGAAACATTCCGGGGCCTGGGTGCCAGGCGAATCGCTTCGGTTTTGGATTCGGTTGGGCGGATTCCATCAGCGGCAATCCTTCTGCCCAAAAATTCAACCTCAGGCGCGAGAAACAGACACTTGGATTTCTTAACTCTTAGGCCTACCCGATCCAATCGACTTAGTACTTCCTCAAGATTGCGGAGATGAGAGTCGGTGTCCCTGCCTGTGATGAGTATGTCATCTTGAAACACTATTGTCTCCCGGATGGACTTGAGCAGACTTTCCATGCGCTGGAATATAGCAGCTGCCGACCTGATGCCAAATGGGCATCGATTGTACACAAAAAGGCCTCGATGTGTGTTGATGGTGGTGAGTAGCTTAGATTCTTCGGTCAGTTCTTGCGTCATATACGCAGATGTGAGGTCAAGTTTCGAGAAAAGTTTTCCTCCAGCCAACGTGGCAAATAGGTCCTCCGCTCTGGGCAGCGGGTATTGGTCCTGTAGGGAGACTCTGTTTATGGTAGACTTGTAATCCCCACAGATTCGCACGGATCCATCAGGCTTCATGACAGGGACGATGGGGCTTGCCCAGTCGCTGAATTCCACGGGAGAAATTATGCCTTCCCGCAGAAGCCGGTCCAGTTCGTTTTCAATCTTTTCCCTCATCACATAAGGCACAGCTCTAGCCTTGTGATGGACCGGTCTGGCATTCTGTGTGATGTAGATTCTAACTTTAGCCCCACACCTGGCTGAAAGAGATGTTCAAAACGGCTAAGAACTGTTGAGCAGGAGGTCCGTTCCTCTGACGACATGGCGTGAACATCATCCCATTTCAAGCTAGCCAGCTTCTCCCCAACAGGGCTGGGAGATCCCCGGGGACAATCCACAGGGAAAGTCGGTGCACCATCCCTTTGTGTGTGACTGAGAGCATGGCGCTGCCAAGGACTGGGACGATTTCTTTAGTATAGGTCCTTAGTTTGGTGTCGATCTTTGTGATTTTTGGTCTGTTGCTTTTGTGCGGCCACAGCTGTTCAAATTGTTGAACGCTCATGAAGGATTGACTGGCCCCCGTGTCTAGTTCCATGTTGACGGGTATCCCGTTGAGTAGAACCCTCATCATAATTGGAGGCGTCTTGGTGTAAGAACAGTGGACATTGATCGTGTCAACCCGCTGTACCTCGGCGTCCCATGCACTATTCTAACCGTCTTCTGGACCGCTTTCCAACCCTTCCGATTCGTATACCAGCCGAGTTGCTGTTTTTCTGCACATGCGAGCCAGATGCCCTGTGTCGTTGCAGTTTCTGCAAACAGCATGCTGAAATCGACACACCCTGGTTGAGTGCCTTCCCCCACATCTCCAACACAGACCGTTTCCATTGTTTCCGAAGGATGAGCTGTGTCTGGCTGATCTCCCTTGAGCTACTCTCAATCTGTTGTTGATTGCTCACATTGTGGGTTGATGAGGTGTGATTGGCCGTTCATGTGGCCCTTGATTTTGATGACTTCTGGGGCCACTGTCTGCTGTTGAAGGCCTGCTCTCCTGCCTTTGTCTGTGTGTGGGGATAGCGGTTTGTTTCACAATGTGAACCCCTTGTTCCGATGCCTCGTTTGTTGTCGTACCTGAAGAATAGATCAGCCTCGTTTCTTCTTCGCCTGCCAAGAACATCTGTGCGACCAGTGCTGCTGCCTCTAGAGTCATGTTCTTAGTCTCTATAAGCTTTCAGAATATTCCTGCGTGGCCTATTCCTTCAATAAAAAAGTCTCTCAGTACTTCTCTCCTTAGTTCATCGGGGAACTCACATGAACTAGCCAGCCTCCGAAGTTCCGCCATGAAGTCGGGTATGCTTTGGCCCACACAGCGTCTGTATTGTAGAACCTGTGTCTGGCCATGTGTAGGCTGCTCGCTGGCTTCAGGTGATCTCTCACCAGTGTGCTCAACTCCTCAAACGACTTGCTTGCTGGTTTCTCGGGTGCCAGCAGGTCTTTCATTAAAGCATATGTTTTCGAGCCACAGCTGGTCAAGAGATGGGCTCTTCTCTTGTCTGCCTTATCGTCGCCCAGCCAGTCTTTGGTCATAAAGCTTTGCTGGAGCCTTTCTATAAGGTCATCCCAATTGTCTAGAGCATTGTATTTTTCATCTGAGCTGTTGGTAGCCATTCTGTGGATTCTGTGATCCCGTAACTCGTCGCCACTGTTAAGTCCTGACTCTAATGTACTGACTTACACGAGACACATGCTGAAGTCAAGGTCACTCAGGACCTGCACCTTTAATTCCAGCTTTCCAGTGCTGCACTTGCCTGAGACCTCCCTTTATATACCACAGTGGGACAGGTATGGAGTGTCTCCTGCAAGTGCACCCCTGGTGGTAAGGTATGCTTATTGTTACAGGTCATACCCAGTCACAGTCATGTATAGCATGGTAAGATACAGTTATGTACAATAATGTGAGATACATAACAGAAGTCCCTCACTGGCTTTCACCCTTCCCTATCTCTGTAGCCTCCTCTGGCCCGACAATCCTCCGAGCTATCTGCGCTCCTCCAAATCTGGCCTCTTGCACACCCCGATTTTCATCACTCTATCAGTGGTGGCCGCGCCTTCAGCTGCCAAGGCAGAAAGCTCTGGAATTCTCTCCCTAAACCTCTCCAGCTCTCCACCTCTCTCCTCCTTTAAGATGCTCCTTAAAACCTACCTCTTTGACCAACCTTTCCCAATAGCTCTTTTTGTGGTTTAGTGTCAAATTTTGTCTGATAACGCTCCTGTGAAGTACCTTGGGGTATTTTACTACATTAAAGGCGCTATATAAATTTAAATAGTTGTTTAGCAGCTTTCAAGGGTTGTGGTTGTTCCATCTTGTTTACCTTCAGGTAGGTTGTATATATGGTATACGAAAAAGTTCACCCATTTAATTGTTGTATTGAACATGGCCTCCTCAATAATTGTAGGAAACTTGGCACAACAATGATTGAAGCAGGAAAACCTCTATTCAAAGCCAAAAGATATAGTTACAACTTACATTTACATAGTGCCTTTAACATAGTAAAACATCCTGAGCCGTTTCACAGGAGCATTTTCAGACAAAATTTGACACCGAGCCACATAGGGAGATATTAGGACAGGGTCAAAGAAGAAAGTTTTAAGAGACATCTTAAAGGAGAAGGGAGAGGCGGAGGCGTTTAGGGAGGGAATTCCAGAGTGCAGAGCCTCGGCTGCAGAAGGCACGGCCGCCAATAGTGGGGTAAGGAAATCAGCGATACAGTTATTGCTTCACAATAGTAGCCTGTCCCTTTAAGAAAGCAAGAACCTAAACATCAGCACAGGAAGCAGCCACGGCAGGTTTTAATGGGGTCGTTGGGGGAGTTGGGGGTGGGGGGAGAGTCAACCTGCTTCTGACCTGCGTACAAAGGAAGTAGAGGAAGTCTGGTTACAGTCCTGCATTGATATCATTTGGCATCCATTAAGTATATCATTTAAAGAGCTTCACCCTCTTCAGGTGCAATAGCAAGAAATGCCATAGAGAAAGTTCAGGGGTAGTATAAATGAGGCACGGAACCAAAACAAGGCATCTGTCTGTACTTTTCCGGAGGAGTAAAGCAGAGAAACATCTACCATTGGAGCTTCAATGGCTCAGTATCTCATCTGATGATTTATTTACCAGTTCTTAGCACTCCAGTGTAGTGCTGCACTGTCGGAGTTGCCGTCTTTCAAATAAGACATTAATCCGAGGCCCTATCTGCCCTCTCAGGTGGACGTAAAAGATCCCAGGGTGTAATTTCAAAGAAGACCAGGTGGAGTTCTCCCCGGTGTCCTGATCAATATTTATCCCTTGATCAACAACACTAAAACAGATTGTCTGGTCATTATCACATTGCTGTTTGTGGGACCTTGCTGAGCATAAATTGGCTGCCTCATTTCCTATATTACAACAGTGACTACACTTCAAAAAGTACTTCATTGACTGTAAAGTGCTTTGGGACGTCCTGAGGTCATGAAAGGCACTGTATCAATGCAAGTTCTTTCCTTTCTTTCTTTCAGATATTGGGGAGATTCTAGCCTACATTCTTCGAGTTTGAAGCAGCAGTGAGGTACCTCTTCTGTGCTAGCATATATCGGAGAATCACAGAGTGGGTGAGGTACTTTAAGAACCACCCTGTACTCAGGAAACTTTACCCCTTCGAATCAACTATCTTTTCTAAGGGAAGATACCCTGGAAAGGGATTTGTGGCCTAGTATTTGGATCTATTCTTCTAACGCATCTTCAATTTATCAAGGTAGTATGCATACAGGCACTAACTTATTAATAGACACTGTTTTTGCAGCCAAAAGTATCGTAACTGGAAACAGTATGAGGATTGTGGATTGAGGGGGCTCTTTGACTTAAGAGGACATTCTCACCTCATAAGGAAGTTTTCTTGCAAAATATATCTGAATGAGATCACACATTTAAACAGATAATTGTATTTAATCTGTAAAGTGGTCATTTCATATTGCTTTCACCATAAATTATAAGATTGTTAAAAAATTGTTGTCTTACTATGTCAACATGAGGAGAATTGAAAGGATTTCAGCTGCCTGTAATGTATTACCCACTAACTGTTTGAGCACTGAATGTTCCTGGCAGATCACTAACACACTCCTCATTTAAAGTAGATCCTTCAAACCAAAACAACTAACAATTTCTTAAATTCAGATAAATGTTGGATTATTTATTTGCCTCAGTATTCCCTCCCATCCTAGTTCCACAAGTGCCGAAAGGCCTCAACCACAACAACAACAACAACTTTCATTTATATAGCACCCTTAATGTAGTAAAATGTCCCAAGGCGCTTCACAGGAGCGATTATCAAATAAATGTTGACACTGAGTCACATGAAGAGATATTGGGACAGGTGACCAAAAGCTTGGTCAATGAGGTAGGTTTTTAAGGAGCATTTTAAAGGAGAGAGAGGTAGAGCGGTGGAGAGGTTTAGGGAGGGAAATCCAAAGCTTAGGGCCTAGGTAGCTGAAGGCACGGCCACCAATGGTGAAGCAATTAAAATCAAGGATGTGCAAGAGATCAGAACTGGAGATCTCGGAGGGTTGCAGCAGAGGTTTGGATCGGGTTAAGTTTATGGAGGGAGGAAGTTGGGAGACCAGCCAGGAGAGCAAGATTAGTACTGATGAAGCAGTTGGGCTCGTCTTGTCTTAGCCATTCAGAAGAAAATCCTCCAGCGTCCAGATGTTTCTTAAAGGATTGCATTGTTTCAGCCTCTAATACCTAACCCAGACACCCACTCCTTATGCCGATCATCATACCAAAATTTGTTTTTGCATCTGTAATACTTTAATCCTATTGTCTGGGTTTAACTTTAATTAATATTCTGAAATTATTTTTTTCTATGCCATTTACAATCAACATCACTAAAAACACATTATCTGATCATTATCTCATTGCTGTTTGTGGGAGCTTGCTGTGTGCAAATTGGCTGCGTGTTTCTCTACATTACAACAATGATGAGACTGCAAAATGTACTTCATTGGCTGTAAAGTGCTTTGGAATGTTCTGAGGTCATGAAAGGCACTATAGGAATACAAATTATTTCTTTTCTTAATGGCAATTGCTAAGAAATTGTTTCAAATATTCTTTATTTTTAACGAGATAAAAAAGCTCCAGTCCTGTTCAATTCGCGTTTTTGCAAAAATTCTCCTGTAGGTACCAAAGAGTTAACATTCATAGGATGAGAAAGAAGTACTCTGAGACAAGTTCTGAATCATGTTGAAAAGCAGCCAAAATAAAATCCTGAAAACTTCTAGTTAATGCAGTATGTGCTCGATTGCAACTCCCATGGAACCACAGTAATTTTAATTGAAACAAACCTATTTTGGTGAGACATCGGATCCAGACATGAAAGTGGCATACTGACATAATGCAATTGTGCTATTAAAAAACTAGAAGAATTAGCTTTGGAAACATTCCCTGGAATTGGTAACTCTCCATGTATATTAAAGTGTCAGGCTGCTATTTAGCTCTGACTGATCTATCTCCTGTTTAATAAACAAATTCTTCTAAAAATAAGGAAAAGTGGGGAAGAATGAAAGAAAAATAGATGTTGTATTATATCAGGCGGAACATTGATTGCTCAGGTTTCAGAGCTTAAGTGAAACATAAATGATTTTCATAATCATGTAAAAATGAAGGCCAACGACTAAAACCTCAACATTGGCCCAAATTTTGCTGCCAAAATCATAGTGAGTTCAATGGTGCTCACCATTATTAATGTGTAAATTGTCCAGAAACTTGGGGAGGAAGACATTCCCCGAAATTGAGAATCGGCACAAGTTGCTGGATAATTTGCGCCACTCCAGTATCTCGCCCTCAACCTCACCGTGGGTTTCATGAAGTTGTTGCATTTGCGCATTAATTGCCTGCTAAACTCACTGCAGAAAGTCATGTCTAGTAATTAACAGCATAAATACCCTTATAACACCATGATATTTGTTAATGACTGCCAACCAACTTCTCTGGCCCGGGCAGTGAACAATTAAAAGTATGGAATCTCATTCCTTCGGGTTGTGGTTTGTTGTTGAAGATTTTTAAAATGTCAAAATAAAAAAAATGTTCCTTACTGTCTCTCTCTTAATCCAATCTTTCTTCCCCTCCCTTTATTCCTCTTTCTGTAGCTGATTCACCCTATTTCATTCTCTGTCATTCCTGTTTCTTTCTCAATCCTTAAATCTCATTGGTTAAGGAGGTAGACTGTCCCTTCGCTCAGTGAGGTCCCAGATGCCCCATTGTTGACACCGTGCCGTTATCAGCTCACACTTTCAGCAAGTTACAGTGTAATTTAAAAAAAAATCTAAATGTGCACGAATAATTCTAACTAATGGAGCATGCTGCGAGATGCCCCACTCCAGCAAAATCTAGGCCACGCATGTGTTTATCTGTAACTTTTTCTGTTCAATGTGTTAATCCAACTCAATTCTTCTCTTGCATCCCATCGGTAATACCGAAGTAAACCAGCCAATGGTTGAACATTGAAGTTTCATCACAATTTTTTTAATTAATTCACGGGATGTGGACATCGCTGGCAAGACTAGAATTTATTGCCCATCCCTAATTGCCCTTGAGAAGGTGGTGGTGAGCCGCCTTCTTGAACCGCTGCAGTCTGTGTGGTGAAGGTGCTCCCACAATGCTGTGAGGGGGGGGAGTTTCAGAATTTGGACCCAGCGACAATGAAGGAACCGCGATATACGTCCAAGTCAGGATGGTGTGTGACTTGGAGGGGAACTTGGAGGTGATGATGTTTCCTTGTGCTTGCTACCCTTCTCCATCTAGGTGGCAGAGGTCGCGGGTTTGGGAGGTGTTTTCCAAGAAGCCTTGGTAAGTTGCTGCAGTGCATCTTGTAGATGGTACACACTGCAGCCACGGTACTTCAGTGGTGGAGGGAGTGAATGGTGGATGGGATCAATCAGGCTGCTTTGCCCTGGATGGTGTTGAGCTTCTTGAATGTTGTTGGAGCTGCACTCAGCTAACCTGGACAACCTGGATTTTGAACGCCTCTACTAAATCTCCCCTTAACCTTCTCTAGTCTCTCCACATAACTGAAGTCCCACATCCCTGGTACCAGTCCAGTAAACCTCCTCTGCACCCTCTCCAAGGCCTTGACATCCTTCCTAACCTGTGGTGCCCAGAATTGGCTGCAATACTTCAGCTTAACCAGTAATCTATAAAGGTTAAGCATAACTTAATGTGGAGAATATGTCAGCATAAAAGACTTCCATTTTGAAAGATCAGACTTTGGTATCCGGTTCATACTCTTTGAAACTTCCCAAACACAGCACTCAAAAGTGGACTGGCCAATCCAAAACTGGATGGGGAGCAGCCCTACACCATATTAAAAGGGGTTTACAGAGGAGCTCTTAACGGAAACTGCCCACCCCAACATCTTGATCACTTTTGTATATTTTTTTCACATCTGTGTCACTTGAATTTTCTGCATAATTGGAAGCCAGAAGTGAGGCATAATTCCAGCATCACTCGTGTACCACCACAGTTAGTGAAAATCTGGAACTCTCTTTTCTCAATGTCCACCAGAAAGCTGTTAAGGTTGCGGAGTGGGGGGGGGGGGGGGGGAAGGGTGGTCAATTGGAAATTTCAAAACTGAATTTGATAGACTTTTGTTAGGCAAAGGATATTAAGGGTTATAGAACCGAGATGGGTAGATGAACTTTCAGCTGTGGCTCAGTTGGTAGCACCCTCGAATCAGAGTCAGAAGATTGTGTGTTCAAGTCCCACTCCAGACACTTGAGCATCAAAATCTAGGCTGACACTCACAGTGCAGTACTGAGGGAGTGCTGCACTGTTGGAGGTGCTGTCTTTGAGATGAGATGCAAAGCCAAAGTCCTGTCTCCCTCCTGGTTATGTAAAAAATCCCATGGCCAATATTCTGAAGAAGAGCAGGGAAGTTCTCCCTGGTGTCCTGGCCAGTATTTATCTCAACCAACATCACTACAACAGATGATCTGGTCATTATCACAATGCTGCTAGTGGGAGCTTGCTGTGCAAAAATTGGGTTCCATGTTTCCTACATTACAACAGTGACTACTCTTCAAAAAGTACTTCATGGGCTGTAAAGTGCTTTTGAACATCATATTACTGGACCTCATGCAGCATGGCTTGTAGGCTGAGGTTGAGGTTGGGGAAATATGCCTATCAAGGTCAGAGGTGATGGAAGTGGGTTCAGGTGGAAGATGCAGGCCAGCATGGAGTCTTAGCATGAGAGCTGGTGAAGAAGGAACGGGTGTTGGAAGGACAGGTCCATTTACAAAAATAGAAAAAGAAAATTACACCGAAAATTGTTACATTTGAAAAAGACAGAATTAGGACTGGAGTACAGATAGAGGGCGGGTTAGAATTGTGGAATGAGACCCAGGCTGCTTAAGTAGAGTCTATTCCTTGTGGAACCCTGGCATTTCTACATTAGTATGCTGTACATGGGGTTGCAGTAATTTCTCTGCCATTTCATTCCTATAAAACAGATATCTACGTCAAAATTCCAAGTTTTAAAGCCTGTGTGCGAAGTGCCATGCTATCTTGGGGATTTATTTTTGCTTTAGTGTGATCGAGCACATTTCTTTGTTACAATTATAGAATCTTACAGCACAAAAGGGGACCATTCAGCCCGTCGTGCCTATGCCGGCTCTTTGAAAGAGCTGTCCAATTAGTTGCACCGCTCAGCATTTTCCCCATAACCCTGCAAATTAGTCCTCTTCGAGTACATGTCCAATTGCTTTTTGAAAGTTTCTATGGAATCTGATACCATCACCCTTTCAGGTAGTGTGCTCCAGATTTAACAAGCCTCTCTATGAATAAGAACATTTGGGGGAGTAGAATGTGATTAGGGAGAATATCGACAGAGGTTCTGTGGCATTTTGGTCTTTAGTGTTCCCACCAGAAGTGCAGAATGGGCAATGGGCACACTTCATGCAGGGGAAGGGTTTGATGGGTCAGTATGAAAGAAGTTTGACATTGTATTGCATTACTGTGGGACAATTTTTGATTTTAAGTGGAACTCAATACTGTGTAACAATCTAGAAGTTTCTTGAAGGCAGGGCTATGTGTAAAACATGTGACTGACCAGAAGGTTCTCCAGTCATTAATTGGAGCAGAGTGGTCAGTATGAAGCAGAGTAATCACTTTTTTTTATTCGTTATAGGGATATGGGCGTCGCTGGCAAGGCCAGCATTTATTGTCCATCCCTAATTGCCCTTGGGATGGTGGTGGTGAGCCATCTTCTTGAACCACTGCAGTCTGTGTGGTGAAGGTACTCTCAGAGTGCTGTTAGGGAGGGAGTTCCAGGATTTTGACCCAGCGACGATGAAGGAACGGCGATATATTTCCAAGTCAGGATAGTGTGTGACTTGGAGGGGAATTTGGAGATGGTGGTGTTCCCATGCACCTGCTACCCTTGTGCTTCTAGGTGGTAGAGGTCGCGGGTTTGGGAGATGCTGCCGAAGAAGCCTTGGCAAGTTACTGCATTGCATCTTATCCAGCAGTCTGAGTAGACATATGCAGGTAGGAATCAAAGGCAAAATGCTACTGTGTGGTGTCCTTTTGTGATTGGAAAGAGCTTTAAGCTAAATTATTTTCTTGTAAGTTGTTTTGCTCTTCAGTTGCAAAGCTTTACCAATAAAATATGCATTAGAGCATTTATCATACCAGAACTGAGAGGTTGTACACTATGGGCTAGACTTTCCAATTGACATCGCTGCGCTAGCGCCCAGATTTCGCCCCAAAAGGCAGGCTATCACCCATTTCGCTTAAAAAGTGGAAAGTTGGGCCGGAACATCACCGAAAAATTGCCTGCCCAACTTTCGTGTCACATCGCCGAAGTGATCGCCCACACATCGCCCAGCGCAACTTTCGGCACATCACCCACACATCGACGAGAAGATCGCTGGACATCGCTGGAGAAAAGCTGCTTTTACCTGGCCTTCCTCACAGAACTCGGCACTACAGGCACCATTTTGAATGTCGGAGGAAGTGAAAGGCTGCTTAAAGAAGGGGTTTACAATTTGTGAGTTATTTAAGGGCCTTATGGTTACAGATTGATCCACTCACATTGATATTTATTTTAGTACAAATGTCATTTATAGCAATAGTGATAGTGATGGGGTCTGTAACTTCTCTACTATTACTTGTAAATGCTCACATGCTGGAGTCTGAAGTTGGGTTAAGTGAAGAGTTTAGTGAAGGGGCCAATTGAAGAGGTGGCAGACTAATGCGGAGGCGGAGGAGGAGAACATAGAAACAAAGAAACATAGAAAATAGTTACAGGAGTAGGCCATTTGGCCCTTTGAGCCTGCAGCACCATTCAATAAGATCATGGCTGATCATTCACCTCAGTACCCCTTTCCTGCTTTCTCTCCATACCCCTTGATCCCTTTAGCCGTAAGGGCCATATCTAACTCCCTCTTGAATATATCCAATGAACTGGCATCAACAACTCTCTGCGGTAGGGAATTCCACAGGTTAACAACTCTCTGAGTGAAGAAGTTTCTCCTCATCTTAGTCCTAAATGGCTTACTCCTTATCCTTAGACCATGTCCCCTGGCTTCCCCAACATCGGGAACATTCTTCCTGCATCTAACCTGTCCAGTCCCGTCAGAATTTTATATGTTTCTATGAGAACCCCTCTCATCCTTCTAAACTCCAGTGAATGCAGGCCCAGTCGATCCAGTCTCTCCTCATATGTCAGTCCTGCCATCCCAGGAATCAGTCTGGTGAACCTTCGCTGCACTCCCTCAATAGCAAGAACGTCCTTCCTCAGATTAGGAGACCAAAACTGAACACAATATTCCAGGTGAGGCCTCACTAAGGCCCTGTACAACTGCAGTAAGACCTCCCTGCTCCTATACTCAAATTCCCTAGCTATGAAGGCCAACATACCATTTGCCTTCTTCACCGCCTGCTGTACCTGCATGCCAACTTTCAATGACTGATGTAACATGACACCCAGGTCTCGTTGCACCTCCCCTTTTCCTAATCTGCCACCATTCAGATAATATTCTGCCTTTGTGCTTTTGCCCCCAAAGTGGATAACCTTATACTTATCCACATTATACTGCATCTGCCACCTGTTTGCCCACTCACCTAACCTGTCCAAGTCACCCTGCAGCCTTTTAGCATCCTCCTCACAGCTCACACCGCCACCCAGCTTAGTGTCATCTGCAAACTTGGAGATATTACACTCAATTCCCTCATCCAAATCATTAATCTATATTGTAAATAGCTGGGGTCCCAGCACTGAGCCCTGCGGTACCCCACTAGTCACTGCCTGCCATTCTGAAAAGGACACATTTATCCCGACTCTCTGCTTCCTGTCTGCCAACAATTCTCTATCCACGTCAGTACATTACCCCCAATACCATGTGCTTTGATTTTGCACACCAATCTCGTGTGGGACCTTGTCAAAAGTCTTTTGAAAATCCAAATACACCAATTCCACTGGTTCTCCCTTGTCCACTCTACTAGTTACATCCTCAAAAAATTCTAGAAGATTTGTCAAGCAGGATTTCCCTTTCATAAATCCATGACCGATCCCGTCATAGCTTTCCAAATGTGCTGCTATTTCATCTTTAATAATTGATTCCAACATTTTCCCCACTACAGATGTCAGGCTAACCAGTCTATAATTACCCGTTTTCTCTCTCCCGCCTTTCTTAAAAAGTGGTGTTACATTAGCTACCCACCAGTCCATAGGAACTGATCCAGAGTTGATAGACTGTTGGAAAATGATCACCAATGCATCCACTATTTCTAGGGCTACTTCCTTAAGTACTCTGGGATGCAGACTATTAGGCCCAGGGATTTATCGGCCTTCAATCCCATCAATTTCCCTAACACAATTTCCCGCTATTTAAGGATATCCTTCAGTTCCTCCTTCTCACTAGACCCTCGGTCCCCTAGTATTTCCGGAAGGTTACTTGTGTCTTCCTTCATGAAGACAGAACCAAAGCATTTGTTTAACTGGTCCGCCATTTCTTTGTTCCCCATTATAAATTCACCTGAATCTGACTGCAAGGGACCGGCGTTTGTTTTCACTAATCTTTTTCTTTTCACATATCTATAGAAGCTTTTGCAATCAGTTTTTATGTTCCCAGCAAGCTTCCTCTCATACTCTATTTTCCCCCTCCTAATTAAACCCTTTGTCCTCCTCTGCTGGATTACAAAATTCTCCCAGTCCTCAGGTTTGCTGCTTTTTCTGGCCAATTTATATGCCTCTTCCTTGGATTTAACACTAACCTTAATTTCCCTTGTTAGCCATGGTTGAGCCACCTTCCCCGTTTTATTTTTTACTCCAGACAGGGATGTACAATTGTTGAAGTTCATCCATGTGATCTTTAAATGTTTGCCATTGCCCATCCACCATCAACCCTTTAAGTATCATTCGCCAGTCGATTCTAGCCAATTCATGTCTCATACCATCGAAGTTACCTTTCCTTAAGTTCAGGACCCTAGTTTCTGAATTAACTGTGTCACTCTCCATCTTAATAAAGAATTCTACCATATTATGGTCACTCTTCCCCAAGGGGCCTCGCTCAACAAGATTGTTAATTAGTCCTTTCTCATTATGCATCACCCAGTCTAGGATGGCCAGCCCTCTAGTTGGTTCCTCGACATATTGGTCTAGAAAACCATCCCTAATACACTCCAGGAAATCATCCTCCACCGCATTGCTACCAGTTTGGTTAGCTCAATCAATATGTAGATTAAAATCGCCCATGATAACTGCTGTACCTTTATTGCATGCATCCATAATTTCTTGTACAGCCGACAAACTTACAGGGAAAAGCAATTTTACCTCAACTTGTCTGATAACACGTGCCTTCGGAGGCCGCGCTTCTGAAAGCAGGTCATCGATGAGATATGCCAGCTCATCAAGAGAAGGTGACCTGATCGAGGTCTTTAGAGTTATGAAGGGGGTTTGATAGGGTAGATGTAGAGAAGATGTTTCTACTTGCGGGCAAGATCAGAACTCGGGGTCATAAATATAAAATAGTCACTAATAAATCTAATAGGGAATTCAGCAGAAACATCTTTACCCAGAGAGTGGTGAGAATGTGGAACTCACTACCACAGGGAGTGTTTGAGGTAAATAGCAAAGATGCATTTGGGGGAAGCTAGAAAAGTACATGAGGGAGAAATGAATAGAAGGTTATACTGATAGGGTGAGACAAAGACAGGTGAGAGGAGGCTCGTGTGGAGCACAAACACTGGCATGGACCAGTTGGACCGAATGGCCTGCTTCTGTGCTGCACATTCTATGTCATTCTATGTAAAAAAATTGACAACAGTCCCAGGTGCCCAATAATTATGAGGTCAGAGAGGCAAACATGTGACCGATGCTCTGAGGCCACATGTGTATTCTGACCCAGTGCTAACTTTAAAGGGCGCACAGCTCCAACACTTATTGAAAACATCCTGCCTAAAATGTTAAGAATGATTGATCAGATACAGTTCAGTGAATGACACAGTGGGTGGGAACATTGACCTTTCATCTCCAAGACCTGGATCTGAATCCATGCCAAATCGAGGAAGAAAATCTCGGCTAAGAAATTCAATCGCACCGCGCCCGTTTGACAGGCAAACGGGCTCCTAAGGGTTCAATATGGCGGGCGGCATCCACGGTCTCATTTTGGGCCCTGAGTGCGCCCCCTGCAATACTGGATTGGGCTCTTCCACAAGTGTCCAGGACCTATTAAAAAGGCTAATTCAAATCTTTGAATAAGGGTCTTATGTTTGTTGTAGGATCCTTTTGTGATATTGGTCTACCCTAGTGCCTGACTTGCCACGTGGCAAACCCGCTCAACAACTCGAGCTGCCAACAGTCAGCCAGGTCTCTGTAGCTGCATTAATTAAAGGGCTCATCCACTCCATACAGGTTCATTGCTGGTCTGTCCTTTAAGGCTGTTGGTTAACTTCTGGGTATTTCTGGTGACCTATTTTCTTCCTTCCACAAATGACTTCTGCTCACAACTTTGTGCTGTTGGCCAGACTGCTTTTGTCTGACTTCACAATGGTTTCACTGCAGTCACGGGTGGACTGGTAGGCCTCCCTTTGGGGGTTGGAGGACGTGGGGCAGCAACCAAGGAGATGGGTGAGAGCAGGAGTAGCTGAAAGAAGAGGGAGGAGGAGGACACTGTGCAGGAGGACAACCCACAGTGGGTTTTCAGGGAGCACATTTCCTACTTTAACTTCAGTGAGGAGCAATGTATGAGGCGTCTCTGTTTCACCAAGTTGACTGTCACCGAGCTATGTCACCTGCTGCAGCCACAACTCGAGCTTTGAACCAGGGCATGGGAACATTAGAAGGAACATGGGAACTGGATGAACAGCACTGTCTGTGACTGTCAAGGTCACCCTACTCTGAGCCATTTAGTGCTAGCTTGCTGGCAGGCTGCCTAGTCCACCGAGCACTTCCTGGTATAGCTCGCCTGCCTTCGTCGTTAGTCTGAGCCCTCAAAGTCTGCAACTCAGTCCTCTGCAGCAGAGCTGGTGTGTGATCTCACCCACTGGCGAGCTGGCATCTGTGATGTCCTATCTCCTCCCCATCCTGCAAACCTGTGGCCGGTGATTCATCCATGGGCACTATTTCCAAAAAGAGCAGTGGGAGTTCTTCTTGGCATCCAGGCCAATATTTATCACTCAACCAACATCACTAAACAAAACCCAGATTATCTGATCATTATCACATTGCTGTTTGTGGGAGATTGTTGTGCGCAAATTGGCTGCCGCATTTCCTACATTCCAAAGTGCCTACACTTGAAAAACGTACTTCATTGGCTGTGAAATGCTTTGGGACGTCCTGACGTTGTGAAAGGAGCTATAAAAATGCAGGTTCTTTCTTTCCATCCTCCTGTACTCACTGTAATGAGAGAAAAATTCAACCCCACATTACAACCCCCCTAAAAAAAGTAGACTTCATTTTACCCAATGTTATAGATGATTAAAAATAGCTTTACAGCATTATGAATGCATGGTAAACAGAAAACACATTGATTTGGCTATAGCATATTAAATGGGTTCCACATGTAACCCTGAACTCCATATCCCATATTCTTTATTCACTGAATTTACAATGCCACAGGAATGTAAATTGTACATTCTTTATACTTCAGCACTAGTGCCCCAAACACTATAACTTGCCACTTACCAATTCTACTTGTCAAACGCAATAACGATGGGCAGTTTATCATAAGCATGCGCAGTGCAGAATTTCAAATATACCTTTCATGTAAAGAAAGATGAGGGCATTTAATGATGTCTAGTTGGCGGTAAGTCAGAGAAAGATACACACAATCTTCCCTACCCTTAATCAGTTCTGTGTTCAGCCAAACACTCTTGGGATGCATTTACATTTGGTTTTGATATCAAAGTAACCAAAGTCATTTGTGTTACATGTTCACCAACTATGTGAAAAGCTGACAGAAACTGCAGGAGTCCATGGATGGACATGTAAAAAAGAAAATCTCTTTACTCATTGAAACCCCAAGGTTTTTTTTTTGTTTTAAGACCACAAGACTATAAGAAACAGAAGCAGGAGTAGGCCACTTGAACTACGAGCCTGCTCCGCCATTCAGTAAGATGATGGCTGGTCTTCTACCTCAATTCCACCTTCCCGCCTTATCCTCATATCCCTTGATTCACTTAATATTCAAAAATGTAGTGATCTCTGCCTTGAATACATTCAATGACTGAGTGTCCACAGCCCTCTGGGGTAGAGAATTTCAAAGATTCACAACACTCTGAGTGAAGAAATTTCTCCTCATCTAAGTCTTAAATGGCCCACCCATTACACAAATAATTTTTACATTAATTTCCTTCAATTGTTTGTGTGTGGCAGAGGGCATAATCATTTCCACAATCTTCGGGCGATGTCTGTGATCTTTAATTGGTATATCTGGGGTGTTGTAATGTCAGCTGTGGCTCAGTGGGTAGCACTCCTGCCTCTGAGTTGGAAGATTGTGGTTTCAAGTCCCTCTTCAGAGAACTGAGCACAAAACCAAAGCTGACACTCCCAGTGCAGTGCTGAAGGAGTGCTACACCATTGGAGGTGCTGCATTTTGGATGAGACATTAAACTGGAGCCCCATCTGCCCTCTCAGGTGACTGTAAAAGATTCCATGTACCATATCTTTGAAGAAGAGAGTTCTCCCTGGTGTCCTGGCCAATATTTATCCCTCAACCAACATCACTAAAACAGATTATCTGGTCATTTATATTTGCAGTTTATGAGTCCTTGCTGTGCACAAATTGGTTGCTGCATTTCCTACATTACAACAGTGACTACACTTCAAAAGTTAATCATTGATTGTGAAGTGCTTTTGGACATCCTGAGGTCATGAAAGGCACTATATAAATATATATCCTTCTCTCTTTATGATAATGCAGTGGAGATACTTTGAGGTTGCACTAGCCGAAGAATAATGAGAACACCTATCAGTTCACTCAAATTAGTCTCACAGTCACATACCCTCACATTGAATTAAAATGTAGCCATCCAAAGTTACATCCAATTGATGTTATTCAAATGTTTGGTGGATTTAGGAGCATGGTAGTGCAGCATGTTTCAGATGCCAATCATACCACTATCCTTGATCTCATCTGCCCTGCTGTTGGAAATGCCACATACAGGCTAGATGATTCCCCAATGGAGGAGCAAGATTCAGAGAAAAGAAAGAATAACTTGCATTTATATAGGGAGGGAGGTATCCCTGTCCATCTTTACATACCTCCTAACAGCTGACTCTTGAGTGATGGCCACCTTCTCTGCCCACTGTCTTGACTGGGGATGGGCATGGTGAGAAGAAACGCAATTAGGGGAGAAACTATTTTGTAAACAAAGAGAGCGCATCATTCTAATCAAGGGCGGCTTTGACCAATGGAATAATGCAAGGTTCATTTTTGGAATATGCTTGCTGTAAAAATTCATGAAATCCAACTATTTACATTTAAAAATATCTGTCAAGATTGACACAACAACGGTGTGCCGCTAATCCAATTAGCTCGAAGCTCTGCCCCACTGAAAATATTAAATAAGCCTCCTGGATAAAGAAAGATTTACACCCTACACATTGACTTTCATTTAATTGCTTCCTGGCCACAGCTCTTCTTGCTGACTGATGCAGGTAGAAGAAAAGTAGGCAGACGGGCAGAGAGAGTGTTGAAATAGAGAGCAAGATTGAGTCTTGAACGGAAAGAGATCTGTACAGCGAGTGTGTAGGGAAAGCAAGCCTGACCAGTGAGTGGGAAGAGAGGCGAGATGTGTAGGCTGAGTGGGAACCAATGGAATATCACCTGTCCATCTTAAAATCTTTCTGAATTATCCCAACAGCCACCTCCTGCCTAGAAAATAATGATAGGAACTGGAATAAAGCTCTGTGCTATCCCAAACTTTTACCATATAATTTAAGTGAGAGAACAACTTTGCTTAACAGTATTCTGACTAAATGGCAAATGTCATACCTGACTTTCGTTATGTTATAACTAGTCAATCTCCCCTGGCATTGCTTATGGACAAAAGATTTTAAAAATTTTGGGCTGGAAATTTGGTATCGCCCATTTTTGAGGCGTTAATCCTGTCGGGCAGTAACTGTAGCACCCTGCTGCCTACCGCAAAATTAGGTTTCAGTGCCCCAAGAGGGAAAGGAGCGCTAAATCAGTCGTTCCACAATTCTCTTAGGGCGGTGGAACCAAAAATCTCAGTGATAAATTTCCAGAATGATTGCACATGCTCTGGAGGCCGCTATACATCCTGTGGACAGACGATTCTTAATGCGTGGTAAGATCAGTATGCTCATGCGTAGTTTCAAATTCTCAGTCTGCTCAGAGTGGGGAAATAAAGGAACAAGAAGATCGCCACCGTGCCTACCGCTGCTCGCCTGTGGCCATCGAGGCCTTAATCGAGGCAGTGGAATGTGCTGCAACATCCTAGTGGAAGAAGGCCCACTCCTAGAGTCTTCAGGAGGCTATAGAGGGAGGTGGCCCAACACATCTCCGCCAGGAACACGGTGCCCAGAACTGCGACACAATGTCGCAAGAAGTTCAACGACCTCACTAGGGTTGTGGGGGTGTGAAACCTTCCTATTAACGTTGCAATGCCATAATGTAAACCTCGCTGTTTCACGCAATGTCAAGTTTTTGCAGTACCTGCTCCTTCTCTATGTGCACCAGGCCATGGTCTTTGTTGGTGAAGCCATCTCAAAAGTTCAGGCTCAATTCAGCAGCCACGCTCTGCCCATCCAAGCGTCGTTGACCTTCTTCTTCCCTACTCAGCCTCTTCCCTCCTCGCACTACCCTTTCACTCTTGAAATGCATTAGCAACACTTCAGCCTCATCCTTAATCTTAGGTTGTTGTCACCTAATCCCACCGTTCACACAGCCACACTGCGCAGCCACGCTCAGATATGGACCTGAACTTGGAGGCTATGTCGACAGAGTCCATGGTAATGCACCGCAAGCTTATGGGTGCATTGGAAATGGTCCACAGAGCATGGATGCACTTGCTCTGAGGCTGACGGAAGCCGCCTCAAGCATTGCCCGTGCCTCTCAGCAACCCACGAGCCCATCCTTGCCTGGTTACGTAGGGAGATGGACTCAACGGCTGACAGTGGAGTAGCAGATGTAATGGCACATGCCATGGTTGACGTTGCAGCAGCTATCACATCACAGGCCGAAGCCACGCAAGGCCTTTGTGATGTGATGCAGTCACTGGTTGCTGGCATCAACTATCAGACTGTTATCTTTCAGACTCAGTCTGCTCTGAGTCAGTCTCAGATCAATGCCATGCAAACACTGACTGCTGCCATTCTCTCTGTGTTCCCCACAGTCCAACGGGGAAGTAATGTTGCCGAAGCAGGCCATAAATCTGTGCTCCCACAGATTGCTCCGGATGCTGATGCTGTGCCCCTGGAAAGTGGCAGTGGCCCACTAGAAATGTAAGGTGCTGCTCTTGCTCAAGATAACAGCATTCCAGCTCCCACCACTGTCACTCTGCCTTTGCACCTGCCGTGGTCTATATTCCAGCCATCCGAGACTGCTGCCGCCAATGCTGAGGTGGTGCAGTCCGCAGCCGGGCCTTCTAGGCCCAGAGCTGATCTAGGGCTTCTAGCTTAGCCATCTTTAGTGTCTGCCTTACAGACACAGCAGCCTTCAAGCAGCCTTGCTGCAGGCACTGCGGCCACATTGGGGAGCAGGCAGGGAAGTGGACCTGAGTCCATGATCGGATCAGCCATGATTGTATTAAAAGGTGGAGCAGGCACGAGGGTCCATATGGCCTACTCCTGCTCCTATTTCTTATGTTCTTATGTTCTCATTAAGGAGAAGCAGTAGGCGTGGGAGGCGGATTAAGGAAAGGGGTGGGAAATTGGAGAGCAAGTCATAATAAAGACTTTGGCCACCATAGACAGATGTCCACATCCTGTAAATAGCATTGTAAATATCTCATTGCTGTTGTTTGACGCCTGCTATTGGTATATGGGTCTGGGCCTAATATGGCACTTGGAAGCTAGTGTAGAATTACAAATGGCAGGGGCATTTGTACAGATATTGTTGAAGTTGAATATGTGTTATGCTGTTTCAAGGGGCTGTTACATTTCTAATTAGTTGCTGGTGAGGGGTTTTTGGCGTGCTGTTTGAGGCGAGACTTTTGATGGAATTATTAAAATATTCATTTGACCGTTTGCATTCCCATCGTGTATTAATGTGGCATTTCACGGAGATGTGCCATTATCATAGCACAGAGCCCGGCCAATATCAGTTGCATCCAGCAGCTTCCTCCATTCAAGAGAAGCGATGCATTATGAGCCGCTGACGTGTGGTCCTTACACCAGAAGCATTGCCACGGCGCCACTTCCGTGACTACTGCTCCTCCTCCTCATCTGGCTGGCCATTCAGAGCATCAGTAGGCTCCTCGTCCTCCTCCTCCTGAGGTGGGGCTGCAATCCCCACTGGCAATGCCTGGTCGCTCATTATGGCCAAGTTATGCAGCATGCAGCACACCACAATGAATAGCGACAGCTGTTGAGGGCAGTATTGAAGGCTGCCTCCAGAGCAGTCCAGGCATCGGAAATGTTGCTTCAGCACCCCTATTGTCTGCCCGATGAGGTTGTGGGTGGCCGCATGGCTGTCGTTGTAGCGTTGCCCCGCTTGGGTGGTGGGGTTGCGGAGGGGGGGGGGTTCATCAGCTAGGTGGATAGGCCGTATCCTTTGTCCCCGAGCAGCCAGCCTCGGCCTTCCGAGGGTGTTAAAAAGACAAGCCTTAAGGCTCTGTGCCTCAATGCGAGGAGTATTCGGAATAAGGTGAACGAATTAACTGCGCAGATAGCAGTTAACGGATATGATGTAATTGGCATCACGGAGAAATGGCTCCAGGGTGACCAATGCTGGGAACACAACATCCAGGGATATTCAACATTAAGGAAGGATAGACAGAAAGGAAAAGGAGGTGGGGTGGCGTTGCTGGTTAAAGAGGAAATTAATGCAATAGTAAGGAAGGACATTAGCTTGGATGATGTGGAATACCAAAGGGCAGAAAACACTAGTGGGAGTTGTGCACAGACCACCAAAGAGTAGTATTGAGGAAGGGGACAGCACCAAACAAGAAATAAGGGTTGCATGAAATAAAGGTACAGCAGTTATCATGGGCGACTTTAATCTACATATTGACTGGGCTAACCAAACTGGTAGCAATGCGGTGGAGAAGGATTTCCTGGAGTGTATTAGGGATGGTTTTCTAGACCAATATGTCGAGGAACCAACTAGAGAGCTGGCCATCTTAGACTGGGTGATGTGCACTGAGAAAGGACTAATTAGCAATCTTGTTGTGCAAGGCCTCTTGGGGAAGAGTGACCATAATATGGTAGAATTCTTTATTAAGATGGAGAGTGACACAGTCCATTCAGAGACTATGGTCCTGAACTTGGGGAAAGGTAACTTCGATTGTATGAGATGTGAATTGGCTAGAATAGACTGGCGAGTGATACTTAAAGGGTTGACAGTGGATGGGCAATGGCAAACATTTAAAGATCACATGGATGAACTTCAACAATTGTACGTCCCTGTTTGGAGTAAAAATAAAACGGGGAAGGTGGCTCAACCATGGTTAACAAGGGAAATTAAGGTTAGTGTTAAATCCAAGGAAGAGGCATATAAATTGGACAGAAAAAGCAGCACACCTGAGGACTGGGAGAATTTTGTAATACAGCAGAGGAGGACAAAGGGTTTAATTAGGAGGGGAAAATAGAGTATGAGAGGAAGCTGCTGGGAACATAAAAACTGACTGCAAAAGCTTCTATAGATATGTGAAGAGAAAAAGATAAGTGAAAACAAACATGGGTCCCTTACAGTCAGATTCAGGTGAATTTATAATGGGAAACAAAGAAATGGCGGACCGGTTAAACAAATACTTTGGTTCTGTTTTCACGAAGGAAGACACAAATAACCTTCTGGAAATTCTAGGGGACCAAGAGTCTAGTGAAAAGGAGGAATTGAAGGATATCCTTATTAGGCGGGAAATTGTGTTAGGGAAATTGATGGGATTCAAGGCTGATAAATCCCCAGGGCCTGATAGTCTGCATTCCAGAGTACTTAAGAAAATGGCCATCGAAATAGTGGATGCATTGGTGATCATTTTCCAACAGTCTATCGACCCTGTAACAGTTCCTATGGACTGGAGGGTAGCTAATGTAACACCACTGTTTAAAAAAGGAGTGAGAGAGAAAACGGGTAATTATAGACCGGTTAGCCTGACATCAGTAGTGGGGAAAATGTTGGAATCAATTATTAAAGATGAAATAGCAGCGCATTTGGAAAGCAGTGGCAGCATCATTCCAAATCAGCATGGATTTATGAAAGGGAAATCATGCTTGAGAAATCTTCTAGAATTTTTTGAAGATGTAACTAGTAGAGTAGATAAGGGAGAACCAGTGGATGTGGTGTATTTGGACTTTCAAAAGGCTTTTGACAAGGTCCCACACAAGAGATTGGTGTGCAAAATCAAAGCACATGGTATTGGGGGTAATATACTGATGCGGATAGAGAACTGGTTGACAGACAGGAAGCAGAGTGTCGAGATAAATGGGTTCTTTTCAGAATGGCAGGCAGTGACTACTGGAGTGCCGCAGGGCTCAGTGCTGGGACCCCAGCTCTTTACAATATACATTAATGATTTAGATGAAGGAATTGAGTGTAATATCTCCAAGTTTGCAGATGACACTTGTTGCGTATCTGGAATGCATGCACTCCCATGTTCTGCCACCAGGGAGCGCATCCCCTGAAGTTGCAAGGAACCCAGCATCCCTTGGGAGCACTCTATAGAAGCTGGCCGCTAAGGCCTGTTCCTCACTCTGGAGTGTCTTACTAAAGACTGAGGTCACTGTTACTTTAACCTCCCTGTGTGCAGTCTCATCTGTGTTTTAGGAACACAATAACTGGCGACGAGCATACGAATCCAACGCAAAGAGGCAGCAAACTGTGGGCATCGTGGAGAAGTTCTCAGAGGGTGAGGACTGGGAAGCCTATGTTGAACGGCTAGACCAGTACTTTGTAGCCAACGGAGAAGGAAGCGCTGCAAAAAGGAGAGTGGTCCTCCTCACAGTCTGTGGGCACTGACCTACAGCCTCATTAAGTATCTTCTGGCTCCTGTGAAACCCACAGATAAGTCGTATGAGGAGCTGTGTACACTGGTTTGGGAGCATCTTAACCCGAGGGAGAGCGTGCTGATGGCGAGGTATCGGTTCTACACGTGCCAGCGATCTGAAGGTCAGGAAGTGGCGAGCTACGTCGCCGAGCTAAGGCGACTTGCAGGACAATGTGAGTTTGATGGCTACCTGGAGCAGATGCTCAGAGACTTTTTTGGACTGGGCATTGGCCACGAGACCATCCTACGAAAACTTTTGACGTGAAAACTGTAGAGACACCGATCCTCAGTAAGGCCATTGCGATAGCACAGGCATTTATGTCCACCAGTGATAACACCAAACAAATCTCTCAGCACACAAGTGCTAGCAATCTTCAGAAATTAACTGGAACTGTGTTTGTGAGCAGAAATGTACAGGGCAGAAATCACGAGTCTGCAACTGCCAGCAGGCCTCAGGTGACCCAGATGACTCAGAGTCCGCAACAAAGGATGAATGCAAGACAATTCACACCTTGTTGGCATTGTGGAGGCGTCCATTCAGCCTATTCATGCCGCTTCAAAGGATATGTTTGCAAGAGCTGTGGAACAATGGGGCACCTCCAACAAGCTTGCAGATGAGCTGCAAGCTCTGCAAAACCTGCAAACCACCACGTGGCAGAGGAAGATCGGTCCATGATGGATCAAAGCAATTGTGAGCCTCAGAGAGAGAAGGCAGATGCTGAAGTACACGGGGTTCACACATTTTTGACGAAATGTCCACCTATAATGCTAAATGTAAAATTGAATGGCTTTCCCATAGCCATGGAACTGGACACTGGTGCTAGCCAATCCATCATGAGTAAAAAGATGTTTGAGAGACTGTGGTGCAACAAGGCACTCAGACCAGCCCTGAGCCCCATCCACACGAAACTGAGAACATACACCAAGAGCTCATCACCGTCCTGGGCAGCGCCGTGGTCAAGGTCACCTTTGAGGGCACGGTGCACGATCTGCCACTCTGGATTGTCCTGGGCGATGGTCCCACACTGCTTGGAAGAAGCTGGCTTGGCAAAATCTGCTGGAACTGGGATGACATCCGAGCGCTATCACATGTCGATGAGGCCTCATGTACCCAGGTTCTTAACAAATTTCCTTCCCTTTTTGAGCCAGGCATTGGAAACTTTTCCGGGGCGAAGGTGCGGATCCACTTGGTCCCAGAGGCACGACCCATTCACCACAAGGCGCGAGCGGCACCTCACATGATGAGGGAGAGAGTGGAAATCGAGCTGGACAGGCTGCAACACGAGGGCATCATCTCCCCAGTGGAATTCAGTGAGTGGGCCAGCCTGATTGTTCCAGTACTCAAAGGTGATGGCACGGTTAGGATTTGCGGCGATTATAAAGTAACTATTAATCGTTTCTCGCTACAGAACCAATACCCGCTACCTAAGGCAGATGACCTATTTGCGACGCTGGTAGGAGGAAAGACGTTCACCAAACTCGACCTGACTTTGGCCTACCTGACACAGGAGCTGGAGGAGTCTTCGAAGGGCCTCACCTGCATCACCACGCAAAAGGGACTGTTCATCTAGAACAGATGCCCGTTTGGAATTCGGTCAGCTGCAGCGATCTTCCAGAGAAACATGGAGAGCCTACTCAAGTCGGTACCACGCACGGTGGTTTTTCAGGACGACATATTGGTTACGGGTCGGGACACCGTCGAGCACCTACAAAAACCTGGAGGAGGTCCTCCAGCGACTGGATCGCGTAGGGCTGCGGCTGAAGAAGTCGAAATGCGTCTACATGGCAACAGAAGTGGAGTTTTTGGGGAGAAAGATCGCGGCGGACGGCATTCGGCGCACAGATGTCAAGACAGAGGCTATCAGGAACGCGCCCAGGCCACAGATCAGCCATGATCTTATTGAATGGTGGTGCATGCTCGAAGGGTCGAATGGCCATTCTCCTGCACCTATTTTCTATGTTTCTATGTTGCTATGTTTCCCGTGGTGGCTCAAACATTAATGGCACAGTTCTCTCACGCACGATGAACACATCATGAGTGATACCAGGATAGCGGGCATTCACTGTGAGGATGCGTTGCATGTGGACACAAACCAGTTGCACATTCAGGGATTTGTATCCCTTTCTGTTTCTGAATACTTCGGCATTCACAAATGATGCTCAGAAATCCACGTGTGTACAGTTACTGGCTCCTTGAACCATCGGGAAGCCCCCTATCCTGGCAAACCCACATGACCACTCATCCAGTTTATCCATGCTCATTGAGAATGTTATGAGCTCCATTCCCTTTCTGTACAGAGCCTGTGTGACGTCGCTGATGCAGCGATGTGCAGTGAATTGAGAGATGCTGCATATGTCCCCTGATGCAGCCTGGAAGGAGCCAGAGGCAAAGAAGGTCAGCATCACGGTGACCTTCACTGTGACGGGCAGCGCAGTCCTGGTTCCGATCTGAGGCTGCAGGTCCAGCTGCAGGAGATGGCATATCTCTGAGAGGACCTCCTTTCGGAAGTGCAGCCTTCTCACACACTGCTCCTCGACATGTCAAGGTGTGAGCGTTGCTCCCGGTAAACCCGTGGGGGTAAGACCTCCTGTCCCGATGTCTACAGGGTCTCCTCAGTCGTGGGTCGACATGGCCATCAGACCTTCTATCTTGATGCCGCCTAACAAGAGCATATAGAAGGTGACGCTGGTGTGCTAGTGATACACCCATTAAATTTTCAAACTCAAGTTGCTGGGAATCTATAAGGTCAGATAAATCTGCCGCTGCAAAGTAAGAGGTTCACACAACGTGCTCTGTCGAAACATTGCACTCACTGTGACCTCCGATTAATCTGGTTGCTCCTCCCTTCAAATAGCCTCTATGTATCACCTGATGAAGGTGGGACCACCTAGTTTCCCCGGCGTGTTCAGCGGTGGATGGTAATTTAGGTGGAGACAATGAATTTTGCAAGCGGGGCGCTAGAGGGCCATGCACGCGTACTGATGTCATGATCCGGCTGAAGTTCGATGATGAGGCAATAGCGTTTTGCGCCGCCGGTAAACCTGAACCAAATTTCCCGGCAGGATGCTACAATCTGCATGGCCAGGCATTAAGTCATTCGAGGCGCATTAACACCCCTGAGGAGTTACACAACCGAATTTCTTACCCTTTGTCTTCCTTCCTGTAACCATCTTTATGCTTGTCTCCCACTCTCCAATTCTTGTTCTTTCTGATTCTATTTTTTTCTCTTTCCTTTTATGTTTGCCCATTGTCAGCTCTGTATCTCCCTGTCTCCAAATCTCCTTCTCACTCTCGCTCTCTCCTGATCTCTGTCCCCTCTCTGGTACGTCTCTTACTTTTTCTGTAGGACTCTCACGCAGTTTCTGCTTTTCTCCTCACATGTTCGAATCTCGTTTTATCTGTAGTTTTTCTGATTACCGATCTTAACCCCAGATGGACTACCTGTTCAGGCATGAGTTAAAATTACAGCCGGGTCTCAATGATGTCATCAGGCCACAAAATGCATATGTAAAGAAGGACCCCATTGGCTCCGGGCGCGTGTCCTGCTGCCTGCTGGGAAGAGCAGGTTAAAATTGCAGATATTGGGATAATGGCAGATTTCAGACAAGTAAGAGCCAGGGCTAATTTAACTGCCCACTCGCCAAGTTTTTGCTGATTGGGTAGGGTTATAATCGCCCCTGTACTGGTACTATGCCTGGCAGTCGGTGCTCTTTCACGCAATTTCGCTATCCCTTTTTTCTATATCTTGTTCTGTATGTTTTGCTCTCTCTTTCCTTTCACCTGCCACACCAGTTAGTTTATATACACACAACAACTTGTATTTATATAGCGCCTTTAATGTAGTAAAATATCCCAAGGTGCTTCACAGGAGCATTATCAAACAAAATTTGACACGGAGCCACATAAGGAGATATTGGGACAGGTGCCAAAGGTTTGGTCAAAGAGATAGTTTTTAAGCATCTTAAAGAAGGAGAGAGAGGTGGAGAAATTTAAGGAGGGAATTCCAGAGCTTAGGGCCTAGGCACGGCCACCAATGATGTGGTGATGAAAATCGAGAATGTGCAAGAGGCCAGAACTGGAAGATCCCAGAGATCTCAGAGGATTGTAAGGCTGGAGGAGGTCACAGAGATAGGCAGGAGGTGAGGCCACATAAGGGTGAGAATTTTAAATTAAAGGCATTGCCGGAACGGGAGCCAATGTAGGTCACCGAGCACATGGGTGATAAATTTGTCAAGTTCCCGGTGGCAGGTTTGCAGTATTAGCGAATCTGTTGCGAACAGTCCATACCACTTACTGCTCCTGAAATACACAGTTTAAGGCACTTTAAACCCAGAAGGAAAATAACAAACTAACCATAATGTATCTCATATAAGATTACAATGCAACATTCCTGTCTCCTCAAGTTATTGGAGCAGAAACAAGAATCATAAGGTCAGAGGTGGGAATGTTCGCTGATGATTGCACAGTGTTCTGCTCAGATAATGAAGCAGTCCGTGCTCGCATGCAGCAAGACCTGGACAACATTCAGGCTTGGGCTGATAAGTGGCAAGTAACATTCGCGCCACACGAGTGCCAGGCGATAACCATGCCCAACAAGAGAGAGTCTAATCACCGCCTCTTGACATTCAACTGCATTACCATCGCCGAATCCCCCACCATCAACATCCTGGGGATTATGACATGGAAATTATGGGCCAGCTAGAAAAATACTCTGGCTACAAAAGCAGGTCCGAGGCTGAATATTCGGCTGTGAGTGACTCACCTCCTGACTTGCCAAAGCTTTTCTACCACCAACAGGGCACAAGTCAGGAGTGTGATGGAATACTCCCCACTTGCCTGGATGAGTGCAGCTCCAACAACGATCTAGAAACTCAACACCATCCAGGACAAAGCAGCCCGCTTGATCGACATCCCATCCACCAGCTTAAACATTCACTCCCTCCACTACCGGTGCACCATGGCTGCAGTGTGAACCATCTACAAGATGCAAATCAGCAACTCGTCAAGGCTTCTTCGACAGCACCTCCCAAACCCACGACCTCTACCACCTAGAAGGTCAAAGGCAGTAGGTGCATGGGAACAGCATCACCTCCATGTTCCCCTCCAAGTCACACACCATCCTGAATTGGAAATATATCACCATTCCTTCATCGTTGGTGGGTCAAAACCTTAGAACTTCTTATCTAACAGCACTATGGGAGTACCTTCATCACATGGACTGCAGCGGTTCAAGAAGTTGGCTCACCACCACCTTCTCAAGGACAATTAGGGGTAGACAATAAATGCTGGCCTTGCCGCGACTATCACATCCTGTGAACGAATAAACTGAAATAAAGAATAAAAACAGAAGGCAAAGCCAGAAATTAATTTTGTGTTCAATGCCATATTGAATGAATGCAGAAAGTTACTGATAGGAAAATATTCTACTCTATATAGGATGATAATTAAGGTCGGGCTGTACCTGACAATATGAACAGACAGTTCTTAATACTATCATTCATATGGAATGTAACCAGGTTCATGTTTATTTTCCTGGAAGTGCGGCAATCAAAGCAAACTGCATATTTCTCCATCTTTTGTGTCCATTTCTGTGCACCACACTTTAGGAAGGATGTCAAGACCTTGGAGAGAGTACAGTGGAGCTTCACTAGAGGCGTCTGATAATTATTGCTGATGTCAATCTTTGGGGTGTGGTTTTAGACTCATTAGAATTTTTCTTTCCCCCTAAACCTCCACTAACTCTTTGACTGTGGGGACAGGACAGAGAAAGGCAATTCAAGACCCTTTCAACTGGATCTAAAATCAACTGCATACCAGGGCAAACAGGTCTGTGGATCAACGCAACTAAAAGTAAGTTTTATTTGGCACCACCCAATTAATATTCACATCATCTGTAAATCTTTTCAGTTGTGCAGTGATGGTACACGAGTGATGCTGGAATTATGCCTCACTTCAGGCTTCCGATTATATAGAAAATTCAAGTGACACTGACATGAAGAAAATATACAAAAGTGATCCAAATGCTGAGGTGGGCAGTTTCCCTTAAAAGCTCCTCTGTAAGCCCCTTTTAATGTGGGGTAGGGTTGCTTGCAATCCTGTTTTGGATTGGCCAGTCCATTTTCGAGTGGTGTGTCTGAGAATTTCCAAAAGGTGTATACAAAATACCGAAGTCTGATTTGTGCTGTAAGACTCTGCTGGAAATTGACCTTCACCCCAATTGAGGGCGGTAAACTTCCAGGGCCGGGACTTCCTGCGCCCGGCACGGAAGTCCTGCTCTGACACGCAATTGGGCTGTGCGCCCCTCAAAGAAAGTGGAGCGCTATCTCCGGCACCCCACTTCCTTTGAGGGGCGCTCCTTTGAGCCAATTAAATAGGAGGCCAATTAAAGGGGAGGGCCGCTGCACTGTCTGCGGCCTGCGGGGCAATTTTCCCATAGGGCGCAAAGAGGTTGGCACAGGGCGGTGCATGTCGCGGGACGTGAATCGCAGTGGCATGACGCTGCGAGGACAGCCCCCCCCCCCCCCAAACCTCTGGGGCAATTTCCTGGGTCTCATCCCCGGAGGGGCTAAAGGGGCTATAAAAAGGAGCAATTTTGGCCCCTATGATTCTTTAATTATCTTTGCTATTTACCTTGACCATGTTGCTTCTTTTCCGTTTTGTGAGTTCTTTATTTCTGTTTCTTAAGCTGTAGTTGGGAAGATATATTCAGCAAGAAGCAGGACAGACTCTCGGGTTACCGCTGCCTCTGAATTTGGTGGGCCAGGGTCGCTCAAACTTGGCCTCTTACAGCAGACCATCTGTTCTTCTCTCCCATCAGCCTTACTCCCCATTATTTGTTCTATTGCACAAGCTGCCTGAAGAATTATGTGCAAAGTCATTTAGCAATTTTGTGGACTTCTTCCAAATAATCATTTCCAAATATTCCCCAGAAATTTTCAAGGCCAGACATGGTTGAGCCACATCAATTAAGCTGGTATTCTGTTTTCTTTATATTCTTCCTGTCTATGAGACTCACTTCCTGCTCTCTTGACCCACATTCCCATTAAACTGCTGACAACCCAACTACCCTTCATGGCCCCCATGCTAAGCTGACATTGTAATTAGTTCCCTCTCCTCAGGTACTGTCCACCTCCCCTTCAAAACCACCGTCATCACCCCGCTTCTCAAAAAACCTACCATCGAGCCCTGTGTCTTTGCAAACTCCATCTCCAACCTCCTTTGCCTCTCCAAAGTCCTTAAATGTGTTACTGCCTCCCAAATTTGTGCCCACCTTTCCTACAACTTGCCGTTGGAATCTCTCCAATCAGGTTTAATCCCGCCACAGCGCTGAAAGGGCCATAATGAAAGTCATAAATGGCATACCATTATGACTATGACCGTGGTAAACTATCACTCCTCATCCTTCTCGATCCGTCTACATCCTTTGGCACGATTGATGACACCATTCTCCTCCTCTGTCATCCAGCTGGGTGGGACTGTCCTTGCTTAATTCCGTTCTTACTTATCCAATCATAACCAGAGCATCTCTAGCAAGGGCGTCGCTTCCCCTCCAGCTCCACCCACCCCGCCCCCCCCCCAAACCCTCTGGAATTCCCCAAGGATCTATCCATGACCCCCTCCTGTTCCTCATCTACATGCTGCCCCTCGGCGACATCATCTAATGATGTGACATCAGGTTCCACATGTCATTGACGATATCCAGCTCTACCTTACCACCTGCTCTCTTGACCCCCTCCATGTTGTATCAATAAGCATTAAAGTTGGTGTGGTAATGTAATGGCTGCTTTTATTTCAGACACTCTGGGGGCGAAATTGCCCTGCCTTGGGGGCAGTAACCTCCTGGGGCCGGGACATTTAGCACTGGTGCAGAAGTCCCATCCCCGCCATAGAATTGCCCATACTGCCCCTGAAAGGAAGCGGAACACAATCTCGCGTGCTTCATTTCCTTTGGGGGCGGTAACCGGGGCGCTACTGGAGCACTGAGGGAAGCACTGCGCATTCTTCATGGCCTCCACTGAGCCAGTAGGGCAGCATGCAACCAGGCCTGGAGCCCGGCAACCAAGATGGAGTGCGAAGCTGCACAATGGCGGCCCGGATCATGCTAGGGCCGCCATCGTTGAGCCAACCCAAGAGTTGGCTGACAAAAAAAGATGGCGGCCCGAGGTGCTAGCGCCCTCCCCTTTAAGGAGTGCCCCAAGAGCAGATGCCCACCAGCCTCATGGCCTGTGGGTCAATTTCCCCCGCGAGGCATTAGGGGGTTGGCGCAGGGCACTGAGAGGTCGCCACGCATGGCGATGATGCCATTAGCAGTTGCGCAGTGGCCTGTGGCGCTAACCGCGGGGTGCGGCGCTGCTGTAGCAGCGTCTCCACAAACTCCTGGGCAATATCCCGGGGGGCGGTAGTGCCTCCTCACCTGGGCAAAAAGTGTCTTGCGCCCCTTTAGCGCCCCTTGGTGGTGCTAATGGGGCTATATAAAGGGGCAATTTTGCCCCTCTGGAACATTCTCTCTAGATATAACATTCAGTACTGAAGGAGACCATGGATGTAATTGTTGCTTATTCTCACCAGGAGACCTTCTCGTGTTCAGTTAACAATATGCAAATACAATACCAGTATCACTTTCCCCTCTCAGAATTTTAAAGTGACAATATCCATCTCTAAGAATGAGCCTGGTTAACAGCTAAAAATATCAACCAAAGAAATTCAGTTACTACGTCACAAATAAACTTTTGCACAACAACGTGCATTTATATAGCACCTTTAAATTAGTAAAACTTCCCAAGGCGCTTCACAGCAGCGATTATCAAACAGAATTTGACACCGAGCTACATAAGGAGATATTAAGACAGGTGACTAAAAGCTTGGTCAAAGAGGTAGGTTTTAAGGAGCATCTTAAAGGAGGGAGAAAGAGGTCAAGAGGTTTAGGGAGAGAATTCCAGAGCTGAGGTCCTAGGCAACTGGAGGCACGGCCACAAGTGTTGGGGTGATGAAAATCAGGGATGCACAAGAGGCCAGAGTTGGAGGAACGCAGAGATCTTGGGAGTTTGTAGGGCTGGAGGAGATTACAGAGATAGAATGGGATGAGGCCATGGAGGGATTTGAACTCAAGAATGAGAAAACTAAAGTCAGTGAGCATAAGGGTTGATGTTTTTAGGGAGCGAATTGGACAGGAGAGCATTGGAATGATGTGCACGAAAGATATGTCATGCCAACACAAGTACCATAATGAAAACCAGTGCACACCTAACTGTCTGTAAGACCAAATGGAGGTTCCCTTTGAGGATATCTTCGAGTAGGACTGACAATGGGCGAGCTGGGACTAATAACTGGAGCAGTAGATAGTAAATTCACAGCTTCTGTTTAAATACTGCTGGGTTTAACAGCTTTCCTACGAGACTGTCCTGGATAGTTTGCACTATTGGAGTCAGGAGCAGGGACAACATCCTGGGAGTTGTTTGGTTTGCTGCACATGGGAACGGACAAAAGATCTGAAGCTTTCTGAGGAGCAGTAGTAGCTACTTCCATAAGTGGAATAGGATGGGTGGTAGGTTACACTCAACGTTATGGCACCATGGGTGGCTCTGCTGCACAGGAGGGCAGGAAAAAGAGTGGGAGAGCTATAGTGATAGGGGATTCTATTATAAGGGGAATAGATGGACATTTCTGCGGCTGCAGCCGAGACTCCAGAATGGTATGTTGCCTCCCTGGTGCAAGGGTCAAGGATGTCTCGGAGCGGCTGCAGGGCATTCTGGAGGCAGAGGGTGAACAGCCAGTTGTCATGGTGCATAGCGGTACCAACGATATAGACAAAAAACAGGATGAGGTCCTACAAGACGAATTTAGGGAACTAGGAGCTAAATTAAAAAGTGGGACCTCAAAAGTAGTAATCTCAGGATTGCTACCAGTGCCACGTGCTAGTCAGAGTAGGAATTGCAGGATAGCACAGATGAATACGTGGCTTGAGGAGTGGTGCAGAAGGGATGGATTCAAATTCCTGGGACATTGGAACCGGTTCTGGGGGAGGTGGAACCAGTACAACCTGGACGGTCTGCACCTGGGCAGGACTGGAACCAATGTTCTAGGGGGAGTGTTTGCTTGTGCTGTTGGGGAGGGGTTAAACTAAAATAGCAGGGGGATGGGAACCTATGCAGGGAGATAGAGGGAAGTAGAATGGGAGCAGAAGCAAAAGATAGAAGGAAGAAAAGTAAAAGTGGAGGGCAGAGAAACTCAAGGCAAAAAGCAAAAAGGGCCACATTACAGCAAAATTCTAAAGGGGCAAAGGGTGTTAAAAAGACAAGCCTGAAGGCTTTGTGCCTCAATGCGAGGAGTATTCGGAATAAGGTGGATGAATTAACTGTACAGATAGCTGTTAACGGATATGATGTAATTGGCTTCACAGAGACATGGCTCCAGGAAGTGGCCATAGAAATAGTGGATGCATTGGTGATCATTTTCTAACAGTCTATCGACTCTGGATCGGTTCCTATGGACTGGAGGTTAACTAATGTAACACCACTTTTTAAGAAAGGAGGAAGAGAGAAAACAGATCATTATAGGCCGGTTAACCTGATATCAGGAGTGGGGAAAATGCTCCCCATGACACTTCCACAGCAAACCTAAAAACATAACAACAACATGTATATATATAGCCCCTTTAATGTAGTGAAACGTCCCAAGACACTTCACACAAGCATCATCAAATAAAATTTGACACCAAGCCACATTAGGAGATATTAGGGCAGATGATCAAAAGCTTGGTCAAAGAGGTAGGTTTTAAGGAGTGGTTTAAAGAAGGAGAGAGATAGATAGTGAGGTGGAGAAGGTTAAGGAGGGAATGCTAGAGCGTAGCGTCTCGGCTGCTGAAGGCACAGTCACTAATGGTGAAGTGATTACAATCAGGGATGCTCAAGAGGCCAGAATTGGAGGAACACAGATATCTTGGGAGGATTGTGGGGCTGGAGGAGATTACAGAGATAGGGAGGGGCGAGGCCATAGGGGCATTTGAAAACAAGGATGAGAATTTTAAAATCGAGGAGTTGCTTACCCAGGAGCCAATGGAAGTCAGCGAGCACAGGGGTGATGGATGAACGGGACTTGCTGCAAGTTAGGACATGGGCAGCCGAAGCTTTGGATGTGTTTAAGTTTATGGAGGATGGAAGATGGGAGGCCAGCCAGGAGTGCATTGGAATAGTCAAGTCTAGAGGTAATAAAGGCATGGATAAGGTTTCAGCAGCAGATGAGCTGAGGCAGGGTAGAGACAGGCAATTTTACGGAGGTAGAAATAGGCAGTCTTATGGATATGGATATGTGTATGGAAGCTCATCTCGGGATCAATACAACACCAAGGTAGCAAACAGTGTGGTTCAGCCTCAGACCATTACTGGTACGACACCTTCTGAGTTATTCACTCGAAGAAATCTACATCCTCTTGATATTTTTTAAACTTGACTTAGAAACATCAGTGTTGAGAAAAATGGTTGCTTTTGGTGCCAGAATCTATAGGAACTTATTTTAAGAGAGAGATTTTGAATATACATACAACCCTCTCAATTTCCATTTGGCTGAGGTGTTCAGGTGGAGGAGTAATATAAGACACACCATTCATTCAAAAATTTTAGAAAAATCGTAGGACTGAAAAGGTGGTCCATTGTCAGCAACCAGTTCTACAGGAAGTCTCTATCAGGCCAACAAGTATCGTAATGCATCAAATGTCGGAGACACATTGAGCAATTTAGAATGAAAATCCAAAATAAGTAAACATTTCCGCTTCTTCCGCTCAACAAAATCAACATGATTGGGCTGTCATGATTTTGTTGGCCTCAGGGTTAGCAGGTACATTGATCTGTCAGGCTTGACACTCATGAAAGGCATCTTCTATGTTGTTACCTAGGGAAGGCCATACCATGTGCATTCTAGCTAATCCTTTCACTTTTCCTATTAAACAGGAGATCATCATATGATTTTGAATTCAGCTGGGATAACAACCTGAAATCTGGGACGCAAACACCCACCTTCGATCGACAACTTAATTTGATGTCTACCGTATAATTATG